>NC_072737.1:70301103-70621983 GCF_026930045.1 Uloborus diversus | reverse complement strand
AATAGCATTCGAAAGCTTTTATAAACTCTAAATAATGGGCTATTTTAGTTTAAAAATTTGAATTTTTGACTGCATGTGTGTGATGGCCCCGGATATGGACGCCACCAGGAGCTGTCGTCCGTTTTCCCACGGTTACGCCTACTTTAGGCTAGGGGGTGGGGCTAAGAGTAAGGAGGCGTTCTTTGGGGTGATCGAACCAGGAGACTCCCTTCCATCTTGGAGTCCCTTCAAAAATCCACTAATGTTGGCAAAAATAAAATCAAAGGATGGACCCAAACACTTCAAATGACGACAGAGGACTCTACTCCCCATTTCTTATAAAATCAGCTTCCTATGAATCATAAAATTTAAACTATTCTGAATAAAACAAAATACTAGGAAATAACGTAAAAGGTTCGACATGCGGTTTAAAGCGACACCTAGCTTTTAAAATAAAACGTGACGCTTGTCTTGTTGGCTGTATGGTTTCTCTCTAGAACATTCTATGTTTACATCAGCGGTGGGACAGCAGCAGTTGTTTATCCCGTTTTCCCTAATAAAAAATGTATTACTTATAAATATAAACTTTCCTTTCATGTTTAGGGGAAATTTGAATATCCGAAATTGAAACTACGTCGATTGGAAAAAACTTTTTGCTTGTGTTGTACTACTTTGTATGTTTTTAATGGAAAGAATTGAAGATCGAATGAGAGGATTAAGTTATTTTCGCCCAGTGGAAATGTCAGTGGACGAGCAAGAAGATAATTTTGCTGGTAATCAAAAGCTCTGTCAATGGTGTACTAGTAAGTTTGTTTGCCGTTACTATTTTAATCGAGCCCGTCATTTTGAATTTTTTCAGTGGTGGCCAGAGGTATCAAGTTGGGAAAAATAAATCAAAAAACAGCAATTTTACAATCGGTGACTTCCAGCTAACATGAAACCAAGAGGTCAGAAAATTAATTTGAACAAATCCGTAAGAGTTATACATCATTAGAAAGCTTATAACCCCTATAACAAGAATCTAGTGTTGCTTTTTTGAGCAATCACGATTGCTTATTATTCTCATTTGACCGTTTTTGATGTTCCGTGCCTTTTTCAGCTTGGATCAGAAGCCTCTGCAGCACCACCGTCCTCTGCAGGCGGCGCGGCGCGGCTGCTCCGGTCCTGAGCTATCCGCTTCTCCTGGTCGGAGGTGTCCATGTCCTACACACACGCACGCTCACACTCTCACACACATACACAGATGCCTACGTGCACACACACTAGCCTACACACTTACACACACAACTATGCACACGTAACTGCCCAGGAGGAGAGGCAGGCTTGGGGGGGGGGGGACAGGAGCTGTTTCTAGAAACAATATCTCCAATGAGTAGGGTCCTGTCTCAGTTCGTGATTGCGAAAAACATAATTTAAATTCAAAATTTCAGAATTCAAATTTTTTTTTTCTCATATTGGGTTTATTTAGTGGAGATAGGGATGGGAAATAGTCTATTATTTGTGTTTTTAACAAGTAAAATGATCATTATTGTACCTTATTACTAATTCAAATTATGTAGTTAATTTAAGTAGCGTAAATTTAATATTGATGTAAAAACTAAAAAATTAAAATAAAACCATGTTTGGGCTTTTTTCGAGCATAAATAGTTTAATTAGGGGTATAATTACAACATCATGTTATATGTAACGTCCGTTACAAAAAGGTAAATAAATTCTCCTCACATTGTGAAACATTTTTTAAAAAGTTTTGTTCTTAGTTATTTTTTTTTATTTTAAGGGTAAAGAAACTATAATTCCCAAAATTTATATGATTATAATAAAAATCATGCACAAACAGACATGTAACGGATAGACGTTACATAAGTTTGTATTGGACGTTTCAACTTGAATGTAACATCCAGGGCCGGATTTGGAAGTGTGGAGGCCCCTAATCAGGGTTCGAAAAGATTATCATATTTTCAAAAATATCCAATATCTTGATGTATCCGAATATTTTGATATATATGTATATATCCGATGTTTTCGACCCATGAAAGTTGGGATATTTTGTAAAAAAAATTTTGTGGAGGCCCCCGGGCAGTAGTCCCGCCTGCCCTCCACTATATCTGGCCCTGGTAACATCCATTATACATTTTTAAATGCAATTATAAAAATGTATTCAATACATCAAACAATTCATAAAGTCCATGGTTGGCAACATGTAGCCAGGGTTGAACTGGGTCCTGAAAAAGGAACATGCCAATTGGGGGGGGGGGGGGAGTATAGACAATCATTAATCATTTTCGGGCAGCAAATGGCTAATGGGCATTATATGGAGAAGTGACAAATTAAAATTAAACAAAATATATATATAAAAATGAGCTAAGCCTTTTTTTTTTTAATTGTGATTAAAGGAGTTTGAATTAAAAGTGTTTCAAGGGGGGGGGGTATAAAGAATAGGAAAAAAAGAATTTTTACCAGTATTTTAGTTCTACTCTAATTGTTCATCGAATGATTCATTTGTGGACTCAAGAACTATTTCTGACAGTCATTTAGATCCTCAATGGTACTTTTCTTTTCTTGTAAGAAAATATGCAATATCAAGATGGCATCTCTTTTTACCAGTTTTCATATCAAATGTGATGAAATAAGCAGACAAAAAGATCATTTCAAAGATTAAAATTGTAAATAGTTTGAAGATAAATAGTGATGTACTCGTCGTTTGATTAAGCGGTTTAATTTTCTTTCATAAATAGGGTGTTAAGGGGCTTTAAGCCTTAGCTAAATTGTGCAAAATTTTAACTCTGAAAACACAGCTTGCGATGATCTTTGATGATATTTGGAGGGGAAGAGAATAACGGAGGCTCTTATCCAGAATTTTTTTTAAATTGCAGTCTTTTAAATCATGATTGTTGGCCATCTTTGGTAGAGTGTCAAGGAGACGGATTCGTGATCTCTTCCTCAAGCACTTCTTGATATTGAAGCAACAAAAACAAGATTTTAGACAATTTCAAATATGATGCCATGGAAAGGGAGGTGTAATAGCTCTCCCCAATCACATTTTTAGAATTGAAGCTTTAAAAATGCAATTATAGGGACCATCTTTGAGGAGGAAAATTATGCATTCAAAATTCTCTCTCCATGGAAATGTTTTTACATTGAAATTCTGACTCCACTTTAGGCGATTTTTTCGTGATGTTGGTTGTCAATGCTTAAAAACTCTGGTGACAGGGCTTGAAGAGTAGTGCTTAGTACTATCTATGAATCTAATCACATCGACTCAAGTTTGAAGGTTAAGAGATTGTTCAGTCCCTTCAAGGAGGTAGAGACTCAAAACTACTGACCAACAGGGACAGATTAAGAAGGAGTCCATGTCCCCCTCCCTAAAAACTTTATGAGTTTTGGAAAAAAAAAATTGGAGAGGAATAAAAAATATATTTAAAAAAAATGACGAAAACTAAAAAAAATAGTTAATCTTATGACATGTGTTTTACTTTAAATAAATTTAACTCCTAGTCAGGGCAGAATTATTTCTTTTCCCTTGAAACAGAAAATATTATCTTTATTTTTAAAATGTTCCTACATTTTTTCATGACATCAATTTAGAGGCTCATTCAACTCTTGAGACTCTTCTGACCGGAGGTAACTCTGGCCATGCATGGTGGATAGATCAATGGTGCAGATTGTGCCTTTGATTTTTTTGTGGGAGGGCATTAATTATATATTTTGGTTTAGGCTCTCTTCGTAGGATGGACACCTGTGAGAATTGAGCTAATTTGAGAATGCTCCCCCCCTCCCCCAAATGATCCGGTAAATCTGCCACTGTCTGCCAAACATCGGAAACATTGATATTAGGAATTATATTAATAACATTTGTTTTTAATGATGAGATATATCCTGACCAAGTCCAAGAAATAATTGAGGTTACAGTCCAGGAACTTTTCTACGCTGGTCTGACAAGAACTTTAAATGAACAGGAAAAAACAGATGCAGAATTGTACAACGTTAATTAAGGTTTTAGTGAAATCAGCGCTCCAGTGAGGCTAGTTTCAGCTCAAGGGTTATTTTCATTTAATATGAATAAAATGCAAATATGTTTTTAAATTGATGTAATGTAAACATTCTTTTATGTGAAGTAAATGTCATAAAAATATCGTGCCCAAAAGTGTTTGTCGAAGGTTTTTTTTTTTTTTTTTTTAATATTATAAATAAGTAATAGGTTTAACTTTTTACAATTATCGTATGAAACGATTGACTATGACTTTGTGATTTCATTATATAGTCTATAAGAACTTAAGGTATTACTTTTCAACTATTAATTTATCATTCAGTACACACATACAACATGTCCATGTCATACAGTTTAACATCCGTTACAGCCCGGCCCGTAACTTCTGTTACAGAGATTTTAAAATTTTTTATTACAAAAGAGAATAACTGAATTTTAATACCAAGGTTCTGATAAATTAGAGTCATGTCTTGTGATGTTAAATTTTAAAAATTTGAACAAATTTACATAATAGATTCATAGACTTTTTAATCTTATCATGCCATAGTACAAATGATGTTAAACTTTATGTAACATCCGTTACAGTTAAATATTTATTTTTTGCAGCTTAAATACAAAAATAAATTTTAAAACCTGGTCAAAGTAATCTTTTTCAGTCTTGGTTTTGTCAAGAAAAAATAACTTTCTAATATTTGAAAGCATTTATATGCATCTTATAATCTTTTTGTAATTGATTTTGTGTGTGAATGTAACGTCTGTTTCAACGAAATTCAACAATCATACCTTGACAGCAAAAAAAAAAAAAACATGACTTCAACAAATTACAGTGTTTAGGAAACAGAAATGAATGTTCCTGTGCCTTTCAAAGTGAAATATCTCTGAGAAAACATGATATTGATACTAATAAAGAAGTTATAAAAACATGTCTGTGATTTTTTTTACCCCATAGGCAGAGGCGTGCGCACGGGGGTCACCAGGGGTACCGTGGTACCCCCATTAGCTCAAGAAAAAAAAAAGATAAGATTAAAGGTACAGAGCACCATAATGTTTTGGGTGTAATGTGCAGGCTGCTGAAATGAGACTGAGATGGCTGTGGCTGACTGGCAAGGAAGCTTCTCATAATCAGCTTTTGATCACACACCCAGTCTTCATCATTTTTTCTTTAGTATATCCATTTCAGTTAGGTTTCACTAATTTAAAAAAAAAAAAATGTTTTCGTGAAACTATTGCACAGAGCTATGTTTTGCAAAATCAAGCTAGGTTCTAAATTTGAATGGGAGCTCTTTTTGACACCCATCAAATGCATTTTTGCCCCTTTTTACACAAAAGAAGCTCATAACATTATTATAAAAATATCAAGGAATAGCATGGTTTTAATGAAAGACAAATAAATATGCTCGTGTGAAAATTTAAGGTGTTCAGTGGCATACCTATTGGGTCTAACGTCCCAGGTGAATTTAAAGGATGGTGCCCTACCCTCATACTGTTTCATAAAAATTCATTTCTGAAAATAACTATGACGATTTATTATGAAAGATTAGAACCTAATCGTAAGTAAAATAGTCCTGCAGAAGTGGAGGGACCCAGAGATTTCTTCCATAGAAAATCCTGGAAATTGTTGTTGAAAAAACGCAATTTTAGAAAATCTTTGAAAATGGAAGGAGAAGTTCAAGTTCCCTCCCCCAGCAAATTTTGCAATTGAATTTCAAAAAGCGCAATTGTAGATTACTTTCGACTGTTTTTGAGAGAGGTGATTACAGGGGGTTCTCATCTAGTAATATTCAAAATTATCGTTCGAAAAATGCTGTTTTAAATGACTTCAGGTGATGTTAGAGGGAGGAGAGGAAAAAAGAGGACAAAAGATACAGGTGAAATGTGCATAATGATTAAGTCAGGATAATTCCACGTCAAATGACCTGATTTTTCAAATTGTCCCCTCTTGATCATCCCCGAATGAAATGAAATTTTATAGAAACGTAGAGATTTCTTTGAAACTAACCTGATGCTAATTTTCAGCTTCCGAGAACCGAATCCTGAGGATCTAGGATCTCCAAAATATAGTGCTCCAAAATGGCGGATCAACTTTGTGAGAAGAATTGCTATGTTGTGGTCAAGGTTACAGAGAATTTTATTACACTGGAAGCATGAAATTTTGGGAGCTTAAAGTACAAAAGGCTGTTGATTCGTTCTAGTATTTATGCAAGTTTGAGCTTATAAGATTTTGAGTAGCACGTAAATAAACTCGTGAAAAAATGCTCTTTTATACTGAAATCATCATGTTTGAAACTTTAATTAAGGTGATTAGATCTCATGGTTTTCTGACATGAGCCTTAAACTACACCACGTAATGACATGAGCCTAAAACTACACCATGTAGAGCATAATTACAGCTCTTGCTCAAAGGTATTGACTCAGGCGTTTTAGAGCAATTGACCTAAAGCTGTGATTCTTTTTGTTTCAAATTATGAACTTTGAGGCCATGTAATTAAAAAAAATTGATTAGTTGCCAAGGGTTTCTAACCTGGACCTTAAACTACACTACTCAGACCACTGATAGTAATTTTGAACTTTTCTTTATTGATGAGAAAACAATTTGTATTATAAACATTTATTGGAAATAATATTGCCTCTAATTGATCTCAGGGTCAGAAATGACTATCAGGATTTGCGATGCACCAAGCTTCAAAACATCATCCCTCTTTGAACAGCAAATAATTTCACTTACTTTTCAAATTCCATTGTACATGATTCTACACTGTGGGAAAAAATGATGGTATGAAATAGACTCTCGGACATTTTCCCCAAAAGCTTTATTTGTATCCACTTTACAACTTTTAAAATTTGGTCATCATCCAAGAATTCTGAATTCAAATTTTTTATTCCTCATTCAAAATGTTTATTTTTACTAAAGTAGCTTACTTATAAATTTTAACATATAGCTCTGTAGAATGGTTTTCCAGGATTCAGCAAAAACCAAGCTTTTTTGCCTGTTTTGCTGAAGTCTAACAATATTTTCTGGAGGAAGATGCTCGAACAAAGAGTGTGTTCTTAATTTTGACTTTTTATTTTAATTATCTTGCACTATAAGTTTATTTATTTATGTATAAAAAGAATGTCAAAACAATATGTAGCTATTTCATGTTCTGCCTTAGCCCTGGCTATAGGGCAGTAACTTACTGAATACATAGATGGTTGTTTATTTTACACAACCTGAATGGCATAAGAGGAAAATCCAAGCTATGTAAAATAAACAAACCTACAGGCAGCAAAACGGTCTCTATTGGTAAATCTTGCTGTAAATTGAGGTCAAGAGTGTTGCCGTTGAAAAAAGAAAAAGCACAAACTATATGCAGAAAAATACAGTAAAAGAAGGTGGGGGACATTGGTCTGCTTTTTCACTTATCATTTTTTATCTCATCAGAAATTTAATGATTAGTTTGATTTTCTACAATAAGTTTCATTAAACACTTCTCAACACCACAGATTTTTTTGGAAGTGTTGAATTGATAAACTTTTTTTTTAACAAAACCTCTTAAAGTGGACCAATGTGCCCCACGGGTGGGGTACGTTGGTCCACCTGGTGGGACACGTTGGACCGCATAATAACTCAAACAACATTTGTTATAATTTTAGTGATAAATACTATTAAATGTTATAACTACCTTATTCTCTGTTGTGTGTAGAGTGAGAAATATCAAGTTTAAAGATCAATATAACATATTAAATTGATTTTTTGATAAATCATCTTTATTTAAAAACAGCAATAGGGTAACCACCCCAGTACTTTAAGAGTTTGTATTTAAACTTATCTCTGTTTTCATTTCTCAGAAAAGAAATATTTACTTGTAAATATTTTTGTATCAAAGAATGCACATCTATACATCTATTTAGTTCACTAAAAGCTAAAAATATTTGAATAAATATTTTTATAAAAATATATGTATAAAAAGTTACTGAAATCACCAGTAATTGGCACCTGATACCCCAGTGTATGACACCTTGTGATCCAGTAATTGGCACATGTTAATAGAACTAGAAAATCACTTTATTTTTCACTTTTGATTACATACAAATGTCTTCATCATAAGAAACATACTTAATGTTAATTTAAAGTGGGTAATTTTGCATCAATTAATGGTAAATCATACATTTTGATATTAAAAACGTATTTTAGAGAAATAAAAATCTGGAATGTTACATGGAAAAATATATCGGGATTATTGCTGTTTCATCAGTCGGCATGCAGTTTTTATAATACGAATTATAACTGTTTTCACACAAAAAGGAACATTAACCTGGTGGTTCAAAGGGACCATAAAAAATGGAATAGTTCTCTACAGTTGTGCGATATCCGACTGTGATGGCCAAACATATTTGTTTTTTACTGTTTCTTTTAAAAATTTAACAGTAGATTCCGGAGGATTCAAATCAATAGTAGAACCCATATAATATCGTTGCTGCAAATGTAGCAGAAACCACACTAGTGACACATTGCACAACACATTAGGGACTATATAAGCACATGTGCCAATTACTGGGGACTAGCAAAACTGAAGCACCACTAAATGGCATCCATCATTTTTTTCAAAAACCCAAAAAGAGACGAAAATTTACTTCTACCAACTGAAAGTAATACCCTTCAACTAAACAACACTTTTGACAACCAAAATGTAACATATATTTTAAGTCAGATTTTAATGGATTTATGTGCATGCTTCCCTTAAGTCAGAGAAGGAGCTTTTGCAACAAAAATGGCTAATTTGACGCAAGCCACAATTGTTTCTCTTTTTTATGCACTGCTACCATTCAGTAACATGAATTGAAGTTATAATCTTTCAAGTTAATGTACATTCAGTTGGTACCTATATAGCCTTCTACTTTTAATAGATTGGATATGAATCTTATTTTAGGACATTTTTGTTGGAAGTGCCAATCACTGGTGACCTGCCAATTCCTGGTGGTGTTACCCTAAGCATTCACCATTAGTACACAATTATTTTTTGAAAATCAAAAGAAAAATCATAGAATATTGTTATTATAACTGAAATTTAAGAACAAAAAAAGTTTTTAAATTATGTGGGGTAGGTTGGTTGGGTCCAACGTGCCTCACAGAGTGGACCAACCTACATCACATTCTTGGTCTGAAAAAGTGATGTCTTAATTTTTTTTCTTTTTGACAGAAAATGAAAAAATTGCCAATCATATTGAACTAAAGGAACTTACTTTAAGAAAGGAGTTCAATTTTTTTCCTGCAATCTTGATGAAAACCATTAAAATAAATAGTTAGTTTTCTGAAAATTACTCAGGACTACTGAAATAACACTTTCTGGAATAAAATTTGTTCAATATAACTGTACCATATGACAGAGTCAGATAAAAATAAAAAGTATCTGCGCACGCAACTCAAAAGTATCTGCAAGCTAATCATTGTCTTTCACGTCCAAAAAAAAAGGGGGGGGGGGAGGGGGAGTGTCCACATTCTAAATAAAAATAATTAATCATTACGTTAGCAATTACAAACAAAATTAAACAAATTAGAAGTTAAGAAGGAGAACCTGAATGATTGTCGCGAGATGCACGTGCTCACAACGAATGTATCCACACAGCAGCGCCTTACGCGCTTGCGTATATTCTATCTATTAATAATTTTTAAAAATTAATTAAGTAATATCAGTTTAAAACAAATTAGAAAAAATCAGCAAGAACTTAAATGATTATCGCGAGATGCGCGTGCACGGCAGCGAATACATCCACCGAACGCGCGGGTGTACTTTTTACATCTTGTAATAATTTTTACAATCTAAATAAATAATATCAATATTAATTTAAAACAAATAAGACGTAAAGATAGTGTCTTTACTTCTTTTTCGTTTCAAATTGATCTTCAATTGATCTAATCTTTATCTTTTATTTAAGAGCTTTTACGATAATCGGACGACGTGCAACTCCACGGCGAATGTATCCGCACGTCAGCCGATGTATCCGCGCACGGCGTGAGTGCGTGCGCCTACATTATCTAGCTTTGCCATATGAATTCATTATAGGATTTGTAGGACCATAGGTGCTATTTGTTGGTCATAAAATAAAATATATCGATAGTATTAAAATAATTGAGACCGGTTCAACGTTCTCTGCGGCCTAACCTCCCCCTCCTCCCCCTAGTTTTAAAACATGTTTAAGGTATTTTATGCATATTCAAGTTTGCTGTATGTTTGCATCTTTGTTTTAGCTTTCAGTTTTTTATTTTATAGATGTTGAATGGACCTGGGATGCTGAGAGCAATGATGAATTTGTTAATTTGGTGAATCACAATAGGGATGTTCGGTTTCATCAAAACTTTAGTCGTGGCACTGCCATAGTTCGTGGATCTCAACCTATGTCAGACGACCAATTTTATTGGGAAGTTAAATTGATACAACCTGTATATGGAACAGATATAGTAAGCTATATTTTTCTCTTTCATCAAATCTCCAATTCTTAAATAGAATCATTCTTGAATAAGTGACCTCAGTAAGCTGATATTTTAATTTCATGGTATAAGATGTACTCTTGATATTTTTATTCAGTGAAACAACACACAGTGGCTCCCAAAAGTGTTCGTACACCTATGACTTTCAATGAAATAGGCCCTATGCATTGGTTAGAATTAATATTTCGGAATAGGATTTAATTATAAGATCTATGATCTATTTTTAACAAAACTACAGGGAAATTTTTAATAAAATATTAAAACATAATTTTTTTTTTTAAATTAAAAACCAAAAAGTGCCGGAAATTTTATCTCACAAAAGTCTTTGTACACTTTGAAAAAATGTCAAAAAATTAGTAAATAATCTAACTTTTTGCAAAATTATAATTTAATAGAACATCATGCAGTATCAACAACAGCTTTTAAACGTCTGGGAATAGATTTCATTGTTTTTTCTTTCTTTTTTTATGCAATTTCTGAGTAAGTTTTCAGCCGCTCATCGGAGTCTTACTGTTTCTAGTTCGCTTTTCATTTCAATGGTGTATTTTCGTAATCTAGCCGCCAGATATCTCCAAATACGTTCCATTAAGTTTAAATCTGGCGATTGTGGAGATATTTCTAAGTTTAAGGACAATTTTTGAGGCAACAAATGCAAACGTGTTCTTCTTATTGTTATCTTGATAAAAAACAAAGTTGTTTCCAATTACCAAATTTTGGGCTAATAGTTTAAATTTTTTTAAAAAAATATTTAAATGAACAGCGTGATTCATTATTTCTTCGAAAAATTCTAAATTTCCAAGTCCTGATGCAGTTATGCACCCTCACACAAGAACACCTTCACCGTCTTGATTAACTGATCCAACTAAGTTCTTAAGATTAAATTCCTCATTGTTTCTTCTATTGACAGATATACAACAATTTAACTCAAAATATTGAATTTATTTTCATCTATAAGTAAGATGTTGTTCGAAAACGTTTTGAGCTTATTTATCATTGATTTTACGACGGAAAGCGTACGCTTACTATTTTTCGCACGAACAAGAAAATTTCTGCGTGAAGAGTTCCCCTTTAATCCAGCTAATCAGAGAACTTGGTGAACAATTTTAGATGAAAATTAAACATAAAATGTTTCATTCAATTCTGCAGAAATTTTTTCAGCACTCAAATGTGTATTTTTCATAATTTTTTTAACTGTAAACCTCCGATCAGGCTTTGTTAACTTTGCCAGTTGACCTTTTCTTACCTTGTTTTCGATCCGATTCTTGTCTTTAAATCATTTTATCAAGCACTTCACTATAGAATTGTATAAATTAACTAATTTGGAGACATTTTAAACCAATTTGTGTCTACTGTGAGGGGAAAAAAAATCAAATTTCGAATCTTGTTTGTTGTTTTCTATGCATACCTGCCATTTAAAAATAATAAGCAGAAAATTAGGGAATAAATAAACAAAAAATTAAAGGCAAATGACTTTACAGTGTCATTACAATGCAAAAATATTAAAAAATACCACATTTGATAATTTTAATCATGAATTGAATATGAAAATATTTGAGTGTATGATGACTTTTGTGGCGTATTTTTTCTCTGTCTCATCGTTTTTTGACAAATTTCAAAAATAAAATCTGGCAATATTTTGAAAAAAACTACTGAGTTTGATTCAGAATGGCCTAGGAATGGTGTGAAAAAAAATTGGACTTCATACTCGAATTCAGTTTTGTGTTATTTTGGTTTTACTATAAAATTTCAAGGTGTACGAACCCCTTGTAGCCACTGTACCTAGAAGCAAATTAAATAATGAATATTCTGAACAAAGGCTCTATGACGCATCATCTAATGTTTATGTTTAAGTTTACTGTTGTAGAATAAAACTTCTTTCAATTGTATGGTGAGGTATATCCTCATATATATAATAGCAAATGATCAAGTAATGCTCCTGACGTCACCAACAGTGAAACTCTCGCCACGGCATGATAATTTGATAATATTTTTTGTTAATTTTTGACCTGCAAGGAAATGCTTTATTTTGACAAGGCTGAACTGGATCCGGTATCTTAACTGTTTTACTGGTTAAACATATTTTAGGAGAATAAATTAAGGAAAAAGTGGTCAACAGCTTAACGCTATCTACTGGCACTTGAGCTAGCATTGAAATTTCAACTATCAAAATATCACCAAACAGACAATTGCTTCGTTCAATTCAGGCAATTTTAACCCGTTATACCTTGACAGGCAATTTTCTTGTATATATATAAAATACTGTTGATAAACTGCTATTTATTGATTACTGTCTTATAAAATACTGTTTTCGTTTGAATTTGAAAAGAGCCTCTCTTAAAATCTTTCTTATTGATTCTTTTTTGTCCCTGTAATGTTATTTACAAGCATTTTGTTGAAGTTTGTAAAAATGTAGTTTAACCTACATGATCTTCACTTGTGAGTAAACCTCAATTAAATAAGTAAAAAGTAAATATTCAACTGTCAAAAACCTAATTTCTTCAGTCTTTGTTGTCTTCTTTCAAATTTGTATTAAGAATTAGCCCGTAAAAACTGGCAACATTGCGTACATTTTTGTCTTGAAATTTTATTATCTGAATTTTAAATTAGTGTGATCTAAACCTATATATTGCAATATCAAATGTCCCCCCCCCCCTTTTTATTTAATTTTAAAATTGTTTTTTATTATAAAATGTCTTTGTTTCGAGTAATAAAAAAAAAGTTCCGTAATCTCAAATATATTTTTAGATGGTTGGTGTTGGTACATCTGAAGCTGATATGTCGCAAGTTCATGATAAATTCTTAAGCATACTTGGTATGGACAACAAAACATGGGGTCTATCCTATACTGGATTATTTTACCATTGTGGTGAAGCTCAGGACTATGCTCCTTCTTTTAGTCAAGGAAATGTGATTGGTATTCATTTGGATCTTTGGAGGGGAACATTATCTTTTTATAAAGATAAGAAACATTTGGGTAAGTAAATTATTTCCCCTCTTTGTAATGCTTTATCCGTTTTTAATGTTTGACAACTAATTATGTGTTTTGACTGAAGCAGGTGTCGGCAGCCTTTTTTTGCAAGAGTAGGCCACACTTATAAAAATGAAAGATCTGGGCCAGTTGGGTTTTCACAAAAGATTACTATCTTAAAAAATGGCTCTATTTATTGTTTTATTTATTTTTCAGTTATTGAAAAAGGAAGAAATCAAGTGCCACCAATCAAAAAATTTTTTAAAAACTAGAAAAGAAAAATTCTGGTTTGAAAACAGAAAAGAAATGTGAACTAGTTTTAATAGATTTTAACTGAGCTGTTTTTTTTTTCTGGAAAAATGTTCCATTTTAGAAAAAAAGTAAAACGGAAATTACTAGAAGAGAGCTGTTCAATTTCCCAAACTGTACTTAACATCAAGTACTAACGTGAAAATTCATAATTTGCTAACTTTATTCCTAGCATAAAATAAGTTGCATTTTTTTTTACAATAATATATATATATATATATATATATATATATATATATATTATTGTGAATATATATTATAATAATATATATATTGATGCATTTTATTTTATTTTTATTGAGCTTTTTCCCCCTTTTTTTACCTTAGCTGGGTGGGTAGACACACAGATGAAATGCTGGTAATTTCTTTCCAGCATATAGGTATAGGTGTACTATTTCTTATTCATGCTTTGTACGCTCAGGAAAAACTTGTAATTTTTAGGGAATTTATTTTGTCCTCAAAAAATAAGGGAGAAGTCGGGAAATTTTTCAAATTTAACCTTCAGACCTGCGAAACAAGAAATGACTGCGCCTCTCAGTCTAGGCCACTGACTTTGATTTTTGACACATGAGAGCGCACCATGCTCAGTTCTTAGCTGGATCGGATATCAGAGTCGCGGAAGAGAACTGCACTGGAAGATATTTCTGCATAATTTTGTGCAGATTTAAAAGGGCTGCTGGGAATATCTGTTACTCTTAGGGTTGTTATTGTTAGTGTTCATTCACTGTGGAAGTTGTGATATGTTGAGAATAACAACATTCAATTTAGAATGGTTGAATGGAAATCTAAACCCACAGTGGTCTTTGCCAAAAAATATTTGCCCGAGCAACATAGGACGACAAGCCATGGGATGAGTAAAAAACATTTGGGCTATCCTTGATAACAGAAATAAGCAACTTCCTGTGCAGGTATTTTTTGATCACAAAAGAAACAAATGTACCAGTGTTTTTCCCCCAAGTATATGGTACACAGGAAGAAATCACCAAAAGTTCTAGCATGAGAAATCATGTTTTGAACGAAGATGTATGTACTGCAGAAGTTTTATAGGGAGTAAAGACAATGTCTCATTTATCATACAATAGCCTTTTACAAGAAATTTTACCCTTTTGATTTGAACTTAGGTACTTGCAGTCTGTAATTCAAACAGAACATAATGTTTTCATGACATTAGCAGTATTTTCAGTCTATTTCAGGTTTCGTACGCTCCTTCAAAACTCCTCCAATACTCCTTCATTTAGGGTTTTTTTTTTTTTGAAGGGCCCTTCAAACACCTTCATTTAGGTTTTAATTCCTTCAAAACTCCTTTTTTGGTTCAAGGCTACATAATCTTCCTCTATAACAGTAACTTAAAATCCTTTGATCGACAACTTAACTTCGTCATAAAGGCGATTTTAATGCAGTAATTTCGTATATTTATTTTTTTCATAAAGATGTGTTTTACAAAATGATCATCAAAGTCATTAATGTTGAAGGTGAAAATATTATTAGATGACTAAGACATTTTATAAGTGAAGTAAAACATGTTTAAATGGTGCTTGGCTGTATTTTCAAGTTTTATGATTGTTGCTTTTCACTCCATCACACACTCAGCAGCAAAAGTCATTTTGTCTAATTATTTAAAAATACACAATTAGATATACTATATTATGTGGTTGTGGTAAAAAAAAAATGTTTAGTAAGTTGAAGTTATGATATCGCAAAAAGGGTCATCCACAAGGAATGTCATGCCTTAAGGGAGAGACGGGTTCAAGAAATTGTGACAAAGGGAAGAGAGAGGGTGACAAAAAGTGACATCACAATTATGATAACAATATGTTTATAAAAAATATGACATGTGACAAGAGGAGTAAGGTGAAGTGTGACACTTTGTGACAAAGGGGGGGGGGAAGGGGGTCAAATATGTTGAAAAAAACTGTCAGCATATAAGGACAGCCCATTAGTACTCCTTCAAAACTCCTTCATTTTATTTCTAAAATTGAGTATGAATCCTGTTTAAGAATGTAGAAGAGCTAGGTTTTGTCATTGCTCATACAGTAGCCTCTCATATCACTCACTTGGATAAATCGCTCTTTTCTTCTGTCTCCCGAAATATTGGAGCCAAAAGAAAAAAAAAATTAATGTCTATGTTTAAGTTTACTGTTTTAAAATAAAACTTCTTTCAATTTTATGGTGAGTTATATACTTATCCTCATATATGTATATTTATATATATATATATATATGGGTCATTCTCACAGAAAAGGTACAAATAGGCCAAAAAAATTCTTTTAACAAAACTAAGTAAAAAAATAATAAAAATTGCATAAATGTTTTTGTTTGTTTATGAATTATGTCCCTATAGTAGTGGTTAAGTTTTCTATTTTATTTTTAAAAAGATTTCAAATATTTTAAATCCCACCTCGTCCACGGAGGGGATACAATAGTCAACGGAGGATATTTTTTATGTAAGAAAGTGTCAATAAAGGTTGTTATGAAAGTAAACATGCGTTTTAAAAAGCTATATGAACTATTATGTGTCTCTTACTTAACATTAACAAATTAAAATGTGGAGGCTTTTGAAATAAAGACTCAGGACCTCGCTCTTTATGAATATCCTATTTTATTGAAAAAAAATCAACATTCTAGCTTTTGTAACAAAATCAATAAAGTGCAACCTAATTTAGTTGGAAAAGAAAATATCGAAAGTATGTTCTTAGTTTCATTGATGAGTAAAAAAAAAACCTAATAAATCAAAAGATTTTTTTTTTTTTTTTAATTCAAAAAAAAAAAAAAAAAAACATTTTTTTTTTGAAGAACTTGCCAAAGGCCGATTTAACAAGCTTCGTGGGCCGCTTCTGGCCCGCAGGTTATAGGTTGTGCATCCCTGCTGTACAACAACATAATCATTGATTTTTGGTTTGCTTCTTATCCTTTCTCGATGAATTAATCCCAAATGGTAATGATTACATTGATCACCACAACTTAGACAGGTGAGGTATCTTGCTTCCATATTTATTTGTTTTTTTTTTAAATACAAGTTCATGAATTTTCATTGTTCCTGGAAACGGTGAAATATGCTTTGGAATTTGTTTATCTACATCACTTATAGAACTTTCTTCAACATTTTTTATTATTACATTCTTACAGTTTTTTTGAAGTACCGAAACTAAAGTTTCACAGTCTGGGATATCTGTTTTCTGGTCAACTAAATTGTCAGCCTTTCTTTGGTAGTAATGTTCTCTCTCTTTTTTCTTACTTTCTTCAAACATAAGAGGATTTTTTTTTAAATTTCTGTCTAGCACGTCTCATGCTAAGTTTCTTTTGTTCCCTCCTCGTTTGGATTTGAACGTCTGACTTCTTTTTACTTTTTGGTTTTCCCATTTTTTTCTACTATTAAAAGAATATATATATATATATATATATATATATATATATATATATATATATAGTATATATAAAACATTACAGAAATCATTTCAATTTCTTTTCTATAAAAAATACAAAACAAAATTGCCCTATATTTTATTTAGCAAACTGAAATTTTTTATGATTTTTTCTAAGGCTTTGTCTCTTCCGTGGACCACGTCATCTCCTCCGTGGACAAGCCACGTCCACGGAAGGGAAGTCCACGGAGGAGACAAAAGTTAGCTTTAGAATTTTTCAGAGTTTTGATTTTAAAGTTAAAAAAATGGAATGCTTCTTTTTATCAAATATACTACTTTTGCTATCTAAAAATGATGTTTCAAATACAAAACAGTTTTATTGAACCTTTTGTATGATGACCACGGAGAATACACTAAGAACTTTGCCAAACCAGATTTAGACACAACAATCCAACACGTGTACAGGAGAACTAAAGTTGATCACTAGAAAACAAAATGGCTAAGTATCCTACCATTTACCTTATATGGACTTGACTTTTTCTGCCCTCGATTATGTATTTATTAAGTTATTTTAAGTGTCCACGGAGGGAGACTTCAATCATAGGGACAAAGTTTATGAGTCATTTTCTTTATAAATACAATTTATTTTTTTTAAATTTTATTTTAAAAACATCTTAGAACTCTTAGCTAGTTAATACAATCAAAGATATTTAAAAATAATTTAAACAGTTTGAGACCAATTACAGATTGCTTTGTCTCATAGACTTAGGGACGTCCAGGGAGAGGATTTTAAAGCAACATTTATTAAAAAATAAAACTGAAATATTAAATTTATTTAATTACCATGCATAAAATTAATTAGTTCAAAACTTAACTAAAACACATGAAAAAATATTAAGGAATATACTGAAGTTTTTATTATTTATTACTAAAGGACTGTAAAAGTCACCTTTTTGTGAGAATGACCCATATATATATATATATATATATATATATATATATATATATAGTAGCAAATGATGGAGTAACTCTCCTCCAATATGAAAATGTTTCTATTCTTCTGAATTTGCTGGAAAAGCAGTGGCAATTCCTGTCACCCAAATGTACATACCCGCAGAATATTTCAGTTTATGATAATTTGTATATTACTTGACATTTTCTTTTGTATTGATACTAAGGTCTTTACAATAAGTGAGAGTTAGCAAGCAGGTGTCATACTGGCCTAAGTAGAAGAAAACATATGTGACTCCTTCTGTGACTGCCTTTTCATGCAAAAAAAATTTGTGCTTGGTTGCACAAATCAGGATTTGCACCAAGGAAAGGAAGAATGATCTGGACAGGCGGGAGAGTTTTCTGGAAAGGATCTAGTTACTTTTACTTTTCACATCTTTTCTACAGCAAATTGAAGGGATTAGAAAGTCTTTTGGGAATAAAAAGTTATTGGAATGCTCACCCTTATGCCGCAGTAGAAGAAATATCTTCATTTGCCATTTGATGTTTGTACCTTTCTGATGCTAAAATCAGGGGTGCCCATGCACCCTAAGAGCAAGGGTATGCCCCCCCCAAATATCAAGAAGGACCCCCCGAAAGTAAAAGTTACCCCTCAAAACACTTCCCCTAAAAATTTCAATGCCACAGTCTGTGCCACAACCACCCCCCCCCCTCGGTTGAGCACCCCTGCTAAAATTTACATAAATTTTATTCTTGTTAAAATTTTAATACATGTAATACATTAAAACCTCGCAACAACTATATTTTTCGGGACCAAAGAAATATATTGTTGTAGAGGGATATATTGTTATATCGAGAGCCTATACATATTTTGGGAATACAATAGGTTTTTTTATATTTTAATGTATAGCATATCCTCGCCTCAGAGCAACAGTAAGATATCTAATCCCAGAAATAATACTAAGATGTCTTAAAATTGCTCTGGGGCGACGATATGCCCTACCTAGGTGTAAACGTGTTTGGGTGATTTTTCAAAATTCTAACAATATTCTGTCCCCATTTTAATAGTTAGAAAAGCTTTTCCGATGTTATTCCATTTCTATTAAGCAATAACTCATTCATTTTTTCCTACAAAAACTTCTGAAAAATCCAGAATGTCACTCTTTTGGCATGTCCCCATTCGCTTTCTCAAATATACTTAAATAGTTAAAAAACGTTATATCAACATTCCACAAATTCAATTTGTAGTACTAAATTAAACATACTTAAAGGAGTAAAATAGCATCCTTGAGCTAAATTTAATTATTTAAATAATCAAAGGTACGTCATTTTAAAGCTTGTCCCCAGGTTTTATGTCAATCTCCTGTCCTAGGAATGAGTTCAATTATTATCGATTTACAAAATTAATTTTTAATTTGTTGTACTACAACCCAGTTTATTATCCCCATTTTGTTGGATTCCTTGAGCATTATATTTATATGATTTGTCTGCTGTTCTCACCCATTTTTGAACTTCAAAGTTTTAGTATGTAACATTTTTAATAATTCTTACAGTGGTGAGTGGTGGAAAGGAATAAGTACACAATATGCAGAAAGTCTTCTCTTGTCAGATAAAACGGGAAAGAAGGGCAAAAGTTGATAAAATAGGATATTTTTCATTATTTGAAAACCAAATTATCATAATAAAGGGGAGTTGAAAATGTAAAAAAAAATCGTTTTATAGTTGTTTATTGCTGTAAAGAATATCGCAGTATTGAGAGGAGGCTAACATTAATTCCTATGCGAGTTTACCGGGACCACGAAATATTATCGCAGTAGAGGGATTATCGTTGTAGCGAGGTTTTACTGTAGTACATTTGAAGCGTGAGAAGCAAAGGGATGTATGTGGCCAAATTAAAAGTTTGGAGATAACCATTACACATGGTAGGTGAACCTCTCTGTCTTGGAGCAAGAGATGGTACTATTATCCCCAGTAGTTGCTGCTATACAGCATGATTTAGAAAAAAATTTCAATGAAAGCCTGCCTAGGATGTTATCTTTAAACATGTTTCACTCAAAACTTGAAAATGTCCACTTACATCCCTTTGCTTCTCACTGCCTCATTTGTGAACTACATCGAAACCATTTGAAAATTATATGGAAAAGAATGAATGCTAATTTCCTTGTATGTTAGATGGATAACTATTTTTAGTGACCTCGGTTATATTGCTCTTTCGGATATATGCCGCTTTTTCTTCTTCCCTCGAAAAGTGCTATGTAACGAGGGGTTGCTGTGTTTCATTTCATTGCATTTTGGGGTTGTTTTGCCTAAATGCTATATGTTTGTGAGAAAAGTTCCTCTGATGCCGGGTTAAGTTCAAACTAATCAAAAAAGGCACACAGACATTGAATGAATTTAAAAAATATGTAAATGTGTGGTCAAGGTAGATACTGTATTAATTGACATACAGAACAGTCATATAGGTTCCACATCCAATTTTGATTTTTGGTAAACTAATGAAAGTTTACTCCTGAAAATAAGCTGATTTTTGAGGTTAAATTCTCGCGCCTAAAAAGTTCAGTGAGCTCTTTTTATATAAATTTTGATAAATAATTTCTTAAGTAATTGTTAGGTTAAAGTTTGGGGAATGCTTTTAAGACTCTTTTTTAAAGGATTTTAAAAAATTTCTAAAGACTGAAAAAGTCTTTAAAATCTGATGATTTTTTTAAAAACATTTTTTTCAATATTTTATTTGACAGTGAAAAGGAGAGCTAATAACTCAAGCGTTTAAAAGGTTCAAGTGAAAATACACTGGCCTCAAAAAGTTAAGGTGCAACCAGTTTTTTTTCGTCTAATTTGCAAATGAACGAATGTAGAAACAAAAAATTTGGAGGATATGTGCATTAAATAGTTTTTTATTGAATGTGTCATAGAAATTTGTATAAGTGTATTGTAAAAACGATTTATAACGAAAAAAGCAATCTTTGCGGGAAAATCCATTCTTGGAGAAAACAGCACTTAACAGTGTTTTGTAGTAAAATGTTATAGAAACAATACAAAAATGGGTTATAATAAGGAATGTGTCCCCCCTAACTTGAATGCATTGGCGACATCGATTTTCCATGCCGTTTATTAAGTTGTCGGACACCGGAATAGGAAGCCAAGACCAGACACAGAGTAAGCCTTGTTCCAGCTCATGTAACGACCTTGAAAGAGGATTTAAAGCCACAACTTGTCGGTCAAGATAGTCCCAAAGATGTTCTATCGGATTCAGGTCTGGAGATTGTTTCAAGCCGTGGTCCTCAAGATACTCCTCGGCAATCCGAGCTTGGCGAGGCATGTATGCATCCATCAGAATGAAGTCATTATCAATAGCACCAGCATATGGGCAGACATATGGATTTAGGATCTCAGACCAGTCAAAGTACCTCCATGGAATACGTGCAGGTCAGTGTGACCACCGAGCGAGATCCCTGCCCAAGCCATGATTCCAGCATCTCTATAACTATGTCTTTTAACAGCGTTGGATTGATGGTATCTAGTGTGCTGTTCCCTCCAGATTAGTAGACTCCCTGAATCACTCTCCAATGTAAATCTAGACTACCCTGTGAACAGCACAAAAGCCTATTGCTGCTGAGTCTAGGAAACATGTTCTCGTGCCCAGCATAAGCAGAACCTTTGCTGTGATCGTTGAGTGGAACACACACAACTGATCGTCTTGCATAGAGACCTGCAGTAGTGATTCTTCTCCTTTGTACCGAAAGAACTAGAAAACGGTCTTCTACAGGTGTTGTAGCTCGTGGTTGGCCTGAAACATGTCTTTTGGACAGAGAATCTTCAGATTGGTATTTATCCCAAAGGCATTGAACAACACTACGAGACATTGAGACGTCTAGCAGCATCAGCCTGAGATAATCCCATTTCCATCCATCCATCCAACTGCCCGCCACCTCAACGAATGGGACAAACGACATCTCTGAGACATTTTCTAAACTCTATTGACTATCGTCACTGAAACTAATAACAACAGTTGAAAATCAGCACAACTTACACACAAAAGTACGAAAGCTTGATATTTGCATATTTTTTCTCACTCATGAAGATATGCTCTTTGTTGCAGCTATCATTTTCATATAAATGGTTTTAAAGTTTGTTATTATCATTCATGCAAAGTATGCATTTTATTGTTACTGTCATTTTTTAAATGGTGAGCTTCGAAAAACATATTGTAACTTAACTTTTTAAGGCCAGTGTATTAATGTTAGATGAAAACTTAAAACAAGGTCTATAAGTTGTTGTTTGTGTGAATACCTTATTAGTGTAATGATTAATAAAGTATATGCATGACATATAAGTAAAAAATGTTATTAAGTTTAATTTTTGTAAAAGTTAAAAAAATTGGAAAAAAAAAGGAATCTCACAGCGGCATAACATTTCTTTCTTTCTCTCTCTATCTTTTTTTTGCAAAAAAATTATAAACATATTTTTCTTACTTATAAATTTTTTTTGCTCTTAGGTTTGAGTGCAATAAATACATCACATATATTTTTTGATTAAAATGCTAGTTGTTGTCTCTGTGATTTAATGTTATAAATAAAAATACTATAAATGTTTGTAATAAATGCTGTGAAAAAAATAATTTAAGGTAAATATATTAAGTAAAACCCCTCCTAACATACACCCCTCTTATTCGGACAATTTTTAATTCCCTGATTCCAAGGCAAATAAAATTAATGAACCCCTGTCCTGCTGACACTCCTCCAAATCGGACAAAAAAAAAATTGTCCCGTTTATGTCCGCATTAGAAGGATTTTACTGTATGATAATCAATCGTATACTCACCAAACTTGTTTCCTCTCCCACTTTTTTAAAGTGAGTTTTAAAAGTTACTTATGTATTTCTTTTCACAATTTTTTTTTTTTTTATGTTTGCTTCAAATTGTGTAGTGGTTTTACACAAAATTAAAGATTCTGTTACAAAACTAAGTTCACTTAGTACTGAACTGTTCTTTCTGATACAAAATTGGCATTTTTACTGATACAAAGCCAATACAAAATTGAATTTTTGGTTTTCCATAATTTGTTTTTTGCATAATTCTTTTAAGTTTTAGCATTAAATACTTTTTATATTCATTTTTCAGCAGTCAAATACTTAGCCAAATTAATTCTGGTGATTTTTGCATGGAATATGGGAAGCAAAACATATTGAAAACTATGATCTTTACTATGCATCTTCATTGTGTTTAAAGCAATGCACTGTTTTATAAGCAAAAAATAGTTTTTTATACACAGATAGTATTTGTTTTGTAAAGATTGCTTCTCTTTAGATATGTATTCTGCCGTGTGTAGGTAAAAGGCAGTAACTACAAATTTTTAATTTTTTTGAACTTTTTGTCATTTATGTACCTTATCTTTATCGTACATGTTCGCTTATTTGATTTCCCATGAAAGAAAAAAGTCTAATTTCAACA
This sequence comes from Uloborus diversus, assembly GCF_026930045.1. Classification (NCBI taxonomy): domain Eukaryota; kingdom Metazoa; phylum Arthropoda; class Arachnida; order Araneae; family Uloboridae; genus Uloborus; species Uloborus diversus. The sequence continues at coordinate 70,598,508 of NC_072737.1, read as the reverse complement.
TTTTCTTACTCTTAGTATTGAATTCACTACACATTTCTTTAAATATCTAATTTCTGCAGATATAGTCTATCAGCTAGCACCCAAAATTTCGACAAATAGCATCATTTCTGCGATAAAGCTGGGTGAGGTTTCGGGGTTTTTTTTTTTTCAGTTTTTTGCATAGATTACGAATATGCTAAGTTGGAAATCGAAATCGGTAGCTTTTGTACAATAATTGCCAAAAAAAAGCATCAAAATCATTGAATTTTGAAGTTTTGGCTTTTTGTCAATTAGAGTGACTTTTACCAGAAAAAAAAAACAAATGAAAGTTAGTCAGTCTTTAAATATATTCTGGGGGCTCTGCCCCTCTGCTCAATTCGTTCGCTAACCCCGTTCGTCGTCACCAATGGTAACTCAATGCTGCCTGCAGCAAGGGGCAATATCTAGTGAAAAAAAACTGACTTGTTGCATTTAATACATGTAACAAGTTAGTCAGCAATTAATTACATACTTACATAATGGGGACTCCACCCTCTGCTCAATTTGCTCGCTAACCCCAGTTGGCCACCTATGGTGGCTCAATTCCACCTGCAGAGGTTGATTAATCTCTAGCGAAAAAAAACTGACTTGTTGCATTTAATAAACGAAAAAGGGGAAAACATTTTTTAAAAATATTAAAAAAAGTATGTTATATGAGTTTTTAACTATACTTGGAGTAAACCTAACATGGTAGCATTGTGAAGCCTACGCAGAGCTAATCTCAACATTATGACACTGCCAAGTTAGGTTTACCCGAACTATACTTATGTTGAGTTTTATAAAGACACAATGTTAAAGAAGAAGAATATTTAAGATTATCTTACTTTAATTGGCATAAAAATAGTTGTCGTCGTCATTTCCACTCTCCTTACAATATGCAATATTTATAAAGTCGTGACTATCAGCATCATATTTTTGTTTGGCGCATAAGCAGTAGCAGATGCAAGTACATGTCTGGTTGACCTCCGAACATAGACATACTCCTTGTTACCACTAGAAGATGGTTAATAGTCAATTGTGGTACGTTGTAGAAAAGAATGTAGTGAACTCGAGTATCCACAAAATACAGCTTTTTTTTTTTTTTTTTTTTGATTGAATGTCCTTGCTCCGAAATGTTAAAATCCCTAACCGTCTGATATTCAACGAAGTTGGCGAAATCATCTTCCAAAAGATAATTTATAATCCTGGAAAAAGTGTTGATATAGTTTTTGATATGATAAGTATAAAACTAATTCTGTAAAAGATTTTGAGCAAGCTCATCGTCAAAATGATACCATTTTAGCATTGTATGTAAATATCAAAAGAGGTTTCAAAGTTAGATCTTGGCTACAGTTTCTTACAATGAGCTCCAATAAAACTAACTTTATTCAGTTCCTGTTGGATTTGTGGAAAACACCTGCATACCAGTGTCAATTACAGGGAAGACAATTATTCTTTGCTAGTGATGAGAAATGCTAGAAAATAACATCAAATGGAACTACTGAATGCATGGAACTAGCTTGCGACCTCGAAGAGGCGGACACAAGAAAAGCAATACATGCCTCACGTTTTGGTTAGAGCAACATCCTTGCAGTATGGTTGTTCATTAGGATGACAAGGGAACTGCAACGTTTATGTTCGAATGGGAAAGAAAGCTAAACACCGGATGATCTTCCTTCAGAATGTTGTCAGAAACAGCTAAGCTACCAGATGGATGCACCAGTTTTTATCTGATGGAAGTTATACTTGGATTTCACAGCTTTAAAGGTTGTGACAGCATTTCGGCATTTTATGGGAAAGATAAAAAGGGACCATTCAAAATATTGGTCACTGCATCATTTCATATTGAAACCTTTAAAAACCTTGGTGAAGAATGGACCGTAAGTGAACACTTGAATTCAAGCCTTGAACGCTTTGTATGTGAAATGTACGGCTGTTTAAAAACAGGAGACGTGAACTAACTGAGGTATGATTGGTACTGCTCTAAAGGAGGCCATGTTCTGCCTGAGCTCTAGCCTCCTTGTAAATCTACATTGAGTCTCCATGTCAAGAGAGCCAACTACCAGGCTGCAATGTGGAGAAAATCAATTTGTTCCAAAGCCACACGAACATGTTTGGAATGCTGAAAAGGATAAAATTGTCATTACTTGGCTTCAGAGTTGACCCTCACCCGAGGAAGTCATTGAAATGATATTGTGCAACAAATGCAAAGTTTGCCAACAAGGAGTATGTCCACGCTCGGATGTCAACCTGCCATGAACTGACATCTGCAACTGCTTATGTGACAGACAAGAATATGATGCAGATAGTCACAACTTTATAAATACTGGATGTTGTGAGGAGATTGGGAGTGACAACGACAACGATTCTTGAGCAAGTGTACTCTTCTTTAACATTGCATCTTTTTAAAACTCAACATAAGTATAGTACAATCAAACCTGACCTGGAAGTGTCATAATGTTGAGATTAGGATCAGCGTAAGCTTCACAATGCTACCAGGTTAGGTTTGCCCCAAGTATAGTTAAAAACTCATATATCATACTTTTTTGAATATCTTTTTAAAAGTGTTTTCCTCTTTTTTATTTATTAAATGCAACAAGTCAGTTTTTTTTCTCTAGAAATTAATCACGCACTGCAGGCGGTGTTGAGCCACCGTAGATATCAAACAGGGGTTAGCTAGCGAATCGAGCAGAGGGCGGAGACCCCAGTATGTAATTAATTAATGACTAACTTGTTGCATTTATTGAATGCAACAAGTCATTTTTTTTTCTAGAAATTTGCCACCCGCTGTAGGGGCCATTGAGCTATTGAGGGCAAACGGGAGTTAGCCAGCGAATCGAGCAAAAGTGGAGCTTCTAATATATATTTAAAGACTAACTTTCATTTGGATTTTTTCTGGTAAAAGTCACTCATTGACAAAAAGCCAAAACTTCAGAAATTGATGATTTTGATGCTTTTTTTGGCTACCAATTTCAATTTCCGCCTTAGCATATTCGTAATCTACGCAAAAAACTGAAGAAAATGACACCTCACCCAGCTTTATCGCAGAAATGAGGCTATTCTTCGGTCCAGCTGATAAGAATTATATTGCCGTTTACGTGCACGTGGCAGTATTGCACTTAAGACTTCATCTCTATTTTCACTTGTAAACTAATTTATGATGTAGATTATGATTTTTTTTTCTCTTTTTAAAGAAATATTCTAAATAACTAATTTCTGCTTGACATAGGTGTTGCAAGTTCCGGCCTAAAAGGGAAAACACTTTATGGAATGGCTTCTTCAACAGCTGCTCGTAGTGGAATGCGTATTTTAAGGTGTTCATCTTTTCCTTCATCTCTGCAATTTCTTTGTTGTTTGAGACTTCGAGATATAATCCCAAATGATAGAAATGTCTTAGATGTTATTGATATACCAAGTGGCCTACGGAGGTTCCTTAGTACTAATCTTGATTGGCTTCTTGATCAGTGTAATCTAGAAAAGACTGCAAGTGATATGTGCAAGCATGGCAATCTTAAATCAAACAAAGACAAGAAGAAAAGCATTGATGTCGTTGCAAATTTTTGCAATCAAATTTTGCATTCTGAACCTTCTAAAAGTAATAGTATAGATGAATCTGCTGATAGTTCAGGTAGTCAGTTTGTGCTCTTAGGATCTGTACCTTACAGTTTTAGAAATTTTAATAGGTTTCAAGCAATTCGTAGAAATTGTACGCATTTAAGTGAAAATGATAGATCTGCTAAGCGACTTCATTACTCATATAATTATTCTATAGGCTTGTCTGATACAGATAGCGATTATGAGTAGATATCCCTCTCCCCTGCAGTATATTGGTCAGTCTATCAAAGTATATTTACTAGCAACAATTATTTAATTATCTTAAAACTTTGTACATTCAAATTGTGTAAGCATTACTTTTCCATTATGAATACGTTACATAGCTAGGGGGACTTGTTTCTAAGTTGCCTTATTTTTCACCCTTGGGAACAATTGAAAAATTTAGACTATATCCTTGCTATTTTACTAATTTAGCATTTTAATATAGCTGAAGCTGCCTGGCTTCAAGGGAAAACTAATTTTCTGGCAGTGGACTGTATAGTAAGACTTGGTGACTGCATTGATGAGTCGTGGGTAAAACAAATAAACAATTTAATTTATTTACAATTATTTATAAGCAAAGTAAAATAAGAATGGGGTACACTTGTATCCTTGCAAAAGATTGAGGGCGAGAGCCCTGTGGCTGCATCCTCCAACAACGTTCGAAGTGCATCTAACGAGGGGTGGTTTCCCATGCTCCCATCTGACAATGGGGGCTTTAAGGTTGCTTGGCGAAGCCAAGAGCCTAGACCCCAAGCGTTGCTTCTTATCGCTCGGAGACACGCGCAGAGGCGTTAACAATAGCTTTTAATGTCTATTTATGACTCGGTATATTTATTTGGCTGATTAGTTTGCAGGTCAATGAATCATTTAAAGTTGATTTGGCAAATTATTTTAATGGGATTTTACATGTTTTTGAATAGCTTTTTTTTCTATTTTAATAACTTAATTTATTATGTTGAGATTTTTTTTCATTTTAATGTTACTTTTAGTCGTTTCAAGGTTTGTTTTGTTTAAAAGTTAATTAAAATGACGAAATGTACTGTAGTTTGTATGCACCTTTTTTAAAAAAAAAAGTGGCAACGATAAGTAAAATGGAGAATACTGCCGTGTGCAGGTAAACGGCAGTAACTGCAGATTTTTCTATTTTCATTTTTTTGCATTTTTCATATCTATATTGATATAGTTTTATGGTACAAACATTTTTATTTGGTTGTTGCAGATAAAAAAGCATTTTTTTACCAGTGGTAATTAGCAGTAACTGCTTTTTTTGCAACATTTTGCAAGAAGTCGGCAGTATGTACATACTGCTCTTTACCTGCCCACGGAAGAACAAAAACTTTCTTCCGTGGGCAGGCAAACAGCAGTAACTGCTTTTATCGGTACATTTTGCATGTAATCCGCAGAATGCACTTACTGCTCTTTACCTGCACACGGAAGAACGGAAACTTTCTCCCGTGGACAGGCAAACGGCAGTAACTGCAAATTTTTTGATTTTCATTTAGTTGCATCTTTGAAATTTTTTGCCCACAACCATTCTGTCGTGGGAAGGTAAACAGCAGTGACTGCGAATTTTTTCGTTTTCATCTTTTTTTGCATTTCTAAAATCTATATTACTTCAGTTTTATGGTGCAAACATGTTTATTTGCTTGCCGCTAAATAAGAGCATTTTTTTAATCAATGGTGATAATCAATGGTGGTAATTGATATTATCGCTGCATTGTGCAGGTAATTAGTAGCATGTATTTACTGATATATACCGGTCCATAACCATTGCCTGAAGAATGGAACATAAATGAATCGCTACCAAAATTTGCACCAAGACGCAAAAACCGTTTTCACGATTTTTTTAAAACCCAACTAAGCTCAAGCAATAGCGCCCCGATTGGAGGTCATTGTGTAGTCTCTCAAAAAATTATTTATTCGGCAAATTTAGAGACAATATTGCATTTTTAAAAATGATTCCTAGTCGCTTCTCATCAGATGTTGATATGCGTGCCAGGTCGTATTTTATCAATAGGCAAAATTGAGAATTATAGCATCTCAAAAGTTTAACTTCGGGCATCCTTCAGCGCAAGAGAAACTTAAAATCATTACTTGAGGAAAATAACCATACTTTATTTCAAATAAAGTCGAAGAAAACGTTTTGTAATTTCACAGGCTTCAGACATTTAAAAAAAAAAAAAAAGAAATGTTCTTTGATTCATCATATTTGTGTTCTAAAAACAATAAAACAAAATCAGTTCTTGCTAACATACAGTTATAAAAGATAACATACGAGCAAACACAAGCAATACTTGGCAGACGATAAACGTGTAGCAACAGAACGATTTTGTTCCATTTGTTTTGTTTTGCCGCAGGCGATATTTTCCGCAATTTTTAATATTAAGCGGCTGCAATTTTAGTTGTTCGATGAGAGCCATTGTTAACATATGAAGCATTTCTTCTGCCTAAATTTTCATAGAGATTTATTGGAACATTAAGCGATTTTTCATAATTTGTAAAAATGCCTAAAGAATCGTGCAGTTGCCAAGTGACAACCATTGAGAAGGTGACAACACAGGAACATAAAAGAGTTTTCGATAATGCCGTAAGCAATCAAAACATATGCCTAGGAATCGGAGCAAGAGCACTCCTTCAATCCATCCTTAACTTGAAATTGAATGCAGAATGCTGAAGTTCTTCCGGCGGAGACAGCACTTTATGCTGCCCTTTTCCAAGAACAACCTACAAAAATACGACGTAGAACTCAGGCTCAATGCATTGCTCGAGATGCGAAAAAAAAAAGAAAAGAAAAAAAAAAGAAAATCTACTGAAGTGTTTCAATATTCAACGTTTTATTAAAGTCAAAAAATATAAACTAGAAATCTGAGTTTGTTTAGCAAGGACTGTTTAAATAAGCAAGTATATCTGGTATTTGGGTAGGTACGTATATGTTATTGCATTAAATTTCTACCAAATGTATGTAGGTCATTTTGTTCGATACATATTTAAGTTATACCTTTTTTAATCAACATATATACATAAAGACATTTATTTTCATTTTTGTATGTAAGAAAACAAAGTTTTCTTTTTATTTTCAAGTTACATTTAATTCATTTATTTTAAATTGATATCAAGTGTCTACACGGTATTTATTTATGTTTTAAAACAAAATATATTATTCACTTTGCAATAAATATACTTCGTAATATCGTATTTACTCCGTATTATGTCAAATCTGTAATTATTGTTCATTCAATAGCATATTGTGCAGTTACTGCTAACTAGCAATCAAAAGTGGATGAAAATTACTAGTGCGAAGAGCGGGTAAACGGCAGTATCTGCATTAATCAAAATTTTGATTAAAAAATCAAATTGAAACAGATTACCCAAAAAATATTTTGATATAAACACATAGAATCACCTAAAATCAAACTTTAATATTTTATTAATGTTTGTGGGAAATCAAAAACCCGTTTCTTCAAATATCTCAAAAACTCATTTTTGTAGATACTGCCGTTTACCTGCACACGGCAGAATAATCACCAAGATTTAAAATACACGGTGACGTACCTTAACATGAAACTATCTAAGCATTTATAATACATGTATAACTTTTGTTAAATTCTTTGCCATTGCCATGCTAAAGGTAATTTACACATAAACCAAGTCATGCTGTTTGTATCCAGAAATAAGATTTTTTCATTTAAAAAGGGAGCAATACTGTTCTTCCCCATTTAATTTTGACACAAAGATAAGCATTTACTGCTTAATCGATAAAGTATTTGACTTTACCTAGAATAGTTTTATTCTTAAACATAAAAAAAGTACTTAAAAAGTATGAATTATATAAATAGTTCATAGTATAATGATTAACTGATAAACTGAATGTTGAATAATTCAGAATTATTTGTCATTTGCCATAAAACTAAATTCATCATTTATAAAACTTATCATTATTGTGTATAGTTATTCTTTTTAAATAATTGAATTTAGACCTACATTGCATGGTTATTCCTTGAACTATGAAGTTGCTTTTTAGTGAGGGTTTTTCACAGCTATATAGACAATTCTTCAGTAATGGTAACCACTGCATTTTCTAAAACTCAAAAAAATCAATTTTAGAAAACCGATGCTCAAACTTATACTTTACATTTGATTAACATTTTTTTTGCTAAAAATACTGTAAGCAGGGCACAAAGTTTAAATTGGAAGTTTTTCCTAGAGAACTTGAGATCAGTTTTCATTTCATGTGATGTATCATCAATTCATCATTCAAAATTCCCTTCTTTTTTTTGGAATAGTTAAGCCTAACATTATTTTTCAATAATCAAAAATTAGCATTTTATGAGATTTCAACATAAATAATCGATTTTAATTTTACTCTATAACTTCCAGAGTCCTTTGCCTCCTATTTTGCCTTTATTCTTAAACATAACCAGAAGTTAAAAAATTGTTAAATTAAAAATTAATGTTAAGTTAAAAAATTCATCTACAACTAAATGCAAACTCATAAAATAGATCATACAACATGTACAGTGGCTCCCAAAAGTGTTCGTACAAATTCGACTTTCAATGAAATAGGACCCTATCCATCGGTTGGAGTTATTATTTTGGTATAGGTATTTAATTAAAAGATCTATGATCAATTTTCAACAAAACTGCATTAATTTAAAAAAAAATATTTAAACTTAATTTTTTAAAAATCACAAACCAAAAAGTGCCGGAAATTTTATCTCACAAAAGTCTCGTACACTTTAAAAAATGTCTTTTTTTTTTGAATAATCTAACTTTTTATTAAGTAATTATTTAGTAGAATATCATACAGTATCAACAACACCTTTTAAACGTCTCGGAATAAATTTCATTCTTTTTTCTTTCTTTTTTTTGCGTAATTTCTGAGTAAGTGTTCAACCGCACTTCGAGTGTTACTGTTTCTAGCTCTGTTTTCGTTTCAAAGCCGTATTTTCGTAATCTAGCCTCCTGATATCTCTAAATATGTTACATGAAGTTAAAATCTAGATATTGAAGGGGTATTTTCTAAACTTTAGGACAATTTTTGAAGCAGAAGACGCAAACGTTGAAAGCCGTGTTCTTCTTATCTCTTATCGTTACTTGGTAAAAAACAAAGTTGTTTCCGATAACCAAATTTTTGGCTAAGAGTTTAAAATTGGTTTTTAAAATATTTAGATGAACAGCATGATTTATTATTTCATCAAAAAATTCCAAACTACCAAGTCCTGATGCTGATATGCACCCTCGTACAAGAAACCCTTCACTGTCCTGATAAACTGATCCAACTAAGTTCTTAAGATCAAGTTCCTCATTTTTTCTTCTATTGACAATTATACAAAAATTTAAGGAAAAATGTTGAATTTAATTTCATCTGTAAGCAAGGCATTATTCCAAAATGCTTCGGAGCTTATTTATCATTTATTTTGCGACAAAAAGCGTAAACTTTCCGTTTTTCGCACGAACAAGACAGTTCTGCGGGAAGAGTTCCCATTTAATGCAGTCAATCAGAGAACTTGGCGAACAATTTTAGGTGAAAATTAAATGTAAGGTTTTTTATTAAATTCTGCAGAAACTGTTACAGCACTAGTGATGTAAAATACCCAGGTATTTATTTTTAGGGGTAAATACCCATGGTATATACCCGGGTAAATACCCAAAATGGGTAAATACCCAAATACCCAGGTAAATACCCAAAATGGGTATTTACCTGGGTATTTATTTCAAAAATTTATATTCAACTAAAAAACTTTTCAGTATGTATTCCACTATGTATAACCTACCATATACAAAACAATAAGTTTTTGCCCAAAAATTATATTTTTATCACATATTTAAAGAATTATTGTGTGAAACAACTTAGCAATCTAATATGATAATCACATTAAATGTGTTGGATATGCCTATTCAATGTTGATAGCCAAATTTCAGATATAAAAAGCCATTGTATAAAAAGTAAAAAGCTTAACTGGTTATAAAAAAAAGCAAACATCAATTTTTTAAGGTCCTTGTCTTTTATAACCTAGTAATATGTCCCTGCGTGGCATCAAAATATAACGAAATGTCAATAAAAATAGTTTGAAATAAATTTTCATCATGAAGTGCTGGGGAGCAAATGCAAATGAGCAAGGCAACAGAAAACAATATTTTTATTTATTTATTTATTTTTGCATATTAATGTGAAAACTGTTTCTATATTTGTCACGTTATCACTTAAACAGCAATAAAATAAATAAATAAATAACATCATAGTCTTAATAACTTTTCAGTTTATTCTTCCAAACATCCTTCATGCTTCTTTTCTTTTTCATTTTGGATATGACTAACCTAGATTGTGATTTTGAAATCCTAAAGTTCATCATTTAATTGCTTATACTTCTCTAATTATGACATTGAAAAGAAAGATTCTTTGGTTCACGATATGTTTTTTTCATATTTTTCATCAAGTCTTTCAATAAAAAATATTATGAACTGTGTGATTCATATGTATGTATTAGTTTTACCAATTATTTTATATTAAGATTTAAAAAAAAAAAATCCATTCACTTTTTGCATTTTTTTGTAAAATACCCAGTTTTTGGGTATTTACCCAGGCCTTGGGTAAATACCTGGGTAAATACCCAAAAAATATTTACCTACCCGCTGGGTATTTACCCAATCCACATCACTATACAGCACTCAAATGTATTTTTCATAAATTTTTTAAATGTAAATCTCCTATCATGCTTTGCCAACTTTGCCCGTTGATCTTTTCTTGCCTTGTTTTTGGTCCAATTATTTTCTTTAAAGTATTTTATCAAGCACTTTACTATAGAATGGAATAAATTAACTAATTTAGAGACATTTCAAACCAATTTACCTCCACTGTAAGGAAAAACTACAAATTTCGAATGGTGTTTGTGGTTTTTTACGAATACCAGCCATTTTAAAGTAATAAGCACAATATTAAGGAATAAATAAACAAAAAATTAAAGCCAAATGACTCTTAAGGATCAACACAATGCAAAAATAATAAAAAAAAGCAACATATGATAATTTTAATCATGAATTTATTCGAAAATATTTGAGTGTATGATGACTTTTGTGGCGTATTATTTCTCTGTCTCTTCGTTTTTTGACCCATTTCAAAAAGAAGATCCGTCAATATTTTGAAAAACTACACGGTTCTATTAAGAATGACATAGGAATGATGTGAAAAAATATTGGACTTCATATTCGAATTCAGTTTCGCGTTATTTTGGTTTTACTAAAAAATTTTAAAGTGTACGAACACTTTTGGGAGCCATTGTATTTGCATATAAAGCTGTGCCGGAGGACCTACAGCCTAAGAGATTTTAGACAATTGAGATCAGTGATTATTGAATCTTATCGATGATAAACTCATCATTCTATTAACCCTTAATTTCATAAACCAATGAAGGAATTGTCTAAATTTACCACAAATCTTCATATTTTCCAAAGGAATTTCATAAAAGTAGGTGCAATTGTAATTTAATGATCTTTGGCCCATATCACTTTTGCTATGTAATTTTATATTTGTTTTGTTATTGATGGTATAACTTGTATAATTCATCAAGCTGTTAACAGAGAAATATTCAAAAATGATCCTTTTTGAACTGATATTTACTTTTCTGTTTGAAAAAAAAAAAAAAAAACTTTATTCTTTGATTGAACCAAAAAATAAAGATTTTTGTGAAAAATGTTAATGTTTTGTTTTATTATATGTTTACCATGAGAGCATTTTACAGTTCATTCAACTTAACTTTTAAGAATTCATAACGAAAATTTGCTTCATACTTATATGACTTTAACTTCTGTTGATTCAGGATACAATACTTAAATTTGTTCTGTTTTTTGACTTGAAAGTGTGCACATTAGAAGAGTTATATATATATATATATATATATATATACACTGAAGAACCAAAAAAAAAACCTGGTATAGGCATGCGTATGCAAATAAATTGATATGGAACCAATCAGAATACGGCGCTGCGGTCGGCAACGACTATATAAGACAACAAGAGTCTGACACCCCTTCCTCAAATTGCTGCAGATTTCAACGCTGGGCCACCAACAAGTGTCAGTGTGCGAACAATTCAACGAAACATCATTAATATGGGATTTCGGAGCCGAAGACCCACTCGTGTACCCTTGATGACTGCTCGACACAAAGCTTTGCACCTCGCCTGGGCCCGTGAACACCAGCACTGGACTGTTGAAGACTGGAAACACGTTGCCTGGTCTGATGAGTCTCGTTTTCAACTGTATCGAGCGGATGGATGCGTACGGGTTTGGAGAAAACCCCATGAATCCATGGACGCTGCATGTCAACAGGGGACTGTTCAAGCTGGTGAAGGCTCTGTGATGGTATGGGGTGTGTGCAGTGGGGCTGATATGGGACCACTGATACGTCTTGATGTGTCTGTGACAGGTGCCACGTACGTAAGCATCCTGTCTAATCATTTGCACCCATTCATAACCATTGTGCATTCCGACGGACTTGGGCTATTCCAGCAGGACAATGCGACAGCCCACACGTCCAAAATTGCTGCAGAGTGGCTCCAGGAACATTCTTCTGACTTTAAACAGTTCCGCTGGCCACCAAAATCTCCAGACATGAACATTATTGAGCATATTTGGGATGCTTTGCAACGTGATGTTCAGAAGAGATCTCCCCCTCCTCATATTCTTAGCGAATTATGGACAGCCTTGCAGGATTCATGGTGTCAATTGGATCCAGCACTACTACAGACATTAATCGAGTCCATGCCACGTCGTGTTGCGACACTTCTGCGTGCTCGCGGAGGCCCTACACGATATTAAGCAGGTGTACCAGTTTTTTTGGCTCTTCAGTGTATATATATATATATATATATAAAAGACAAGTTTTAAGTCATTTAAAATTTTATTGTTGCAATATATTTCTTTGATGGGATTATTGAATAGATGAGTTGAGCCATCTACTACAATAGAAAATTTGGTATTTACAAGTACCTTCCTTGCACATGAATTATTTCTAGTCATTTTCATCACAGATGTGAACCAAATAAATAAATTCACTACTATAAAACAAACCACAATAGCAAGTATGCTATGATGTGCATCCATTCTGCACATAGCAAACAAGTGCAGAAACAAACTACATTCCTTTAAAGTTTTTATTTCGCGAATAAGCCGTACATTTTTGAAATTAACCAAAATTCGATTTTTTTAGCTTTTCTTGTACATTGAAGTATATCGTCTGAAAAAGTTCCGCAATATTTATTTTCCAATAAACATGCACTATGCACATAGAGTATGTCCTGCACTAATGAAAAAAGAAATTTTTTTTAGAGTATTGATTTGCACATTTGGGATCTAATGTACTTACAAATGAGATATTCCTTTCTGATATTATTTCTGACAGTTAACTCAATTCATCATCAATTAACTCATTTATTTAACAGATCATCAATTAACTCATTTATTTAATAAGTAAAAAGTATGGTATATGTGAAACAAAACATACTTCTATTGATTCTATTGCAAGAAGTGAAATACCAAATAATTACGACAATTTGAATACATGGAAAAGTTTACGTACCATTTGTCAACCTTTCACTCAGGTGCCCAAATACAATACTGCAATCAGCCACTGATACAGTTATCTTTCCATCAAATTTGGAACTTTTAGGAAGTCTTTGTTCTCGAAGTTTAAGGCATTGCTTCTCGATTACGCAACTGCGTTGGTATGAATCCATCTCTCTTGGGCGAACGACATACTGATTCTGCAGCCTCGGTCAATAATTTCACCGCTCTCTCGCAACTTTGAGTGTGTATTGAACATGGAGGAAGTTTCAGTGGGAGAACATTCAATGCTTTAAGCTGTTCCAAAGATAAATCATATTCAAAGATGGTTCAGTGAGGATATCTGTGTCCCAGTCGATCAGTTCAGTAAGATTGTATCAAGAGTTATTTACTGCAGAACTCTAAAAGACTGTACCGATGTTCATCTTTGCTCATTTCCTACCCTAATTGACATTAATTTGTCAACTTCAAAACCTCTTTCGTTTGTGTCATGAGAGCAGAAAAGAACAGCCTTACTTTTATATCGCAATTGCAAAGACAGTGGGCCTCAACATTACAAGTTTGCTTGGTTCGAGCATCATCCTCACAGCATAATACAATTTTACATGTGCACAAAGCTATACTGAAAAGTTCATCAAGTTTAAGCTAATACTGTTCTTTAATAGTTTTCCTTGCTTTGTTTCGAGCTATCTCAGAGAATACTGACCAGCTCTGGCAAAGTCTTCGTCCTATAACTTTTGTGCTATAAACAATAGGTTCCTTTAACTCGCAATTAGAACTCAACCATCGTTCTGCAATCTCAACAGCAACATGGGAAAATATATTTCTCTTTAAAACATAGCGTGGGTCTTGATCGCTCATGAGCATTTTGTCTTGTTTTAACTCAAGGCATCTCTGCAAACAGTCACGTAAAGTTGGAAACTCGGTAGGAAATTTTTGGGGCCTCCTAGATACTCACTCAACTTAGTGCTTAAAGTATCTTTTTTTTCGCATCAGAAGATGCTATTGTGACTATAAATAATTATAAAAATAATATATGAAGTTTTCTAAGCAGAAACACATATCTGCAGTGTTCCTGCACATTTGTTGTATTTAAATTATTTATGTTTTGCGGACTAAAACTATAATTGATTGGTATAAATTTGTTTTAATTCCAACTTGATTAACCATACCTTTTATTTATTTATTTTTAATTTAAAAAATAATTTCTTTTGTAAAATTTTTGAGACAAACAAAATTGTTTATATAATGCGTAAATTGAATTTCAGCAGGAATTTAGTTTTAAAAACTATTATATGGACAAGGAGGTCTATACTACTATTCCAATAAGTTCAAAATTCATCACATATGTGTCGGTGGTTCTTCATAAAACATAATTGGTTCTTGGTAACTCGGCCGAGTTGTGAAAGGCCGAGTACTCGGTAACTCGGTACTCGGCCGAGTAGTAAAAGGCCGAGTACTCGGTAACTCGGTACTCGGCCGAGTAGTAAAAGGCCGAGTACTCGGTGAAAGTGCTACTCGGTACGTCTCTAATAATTAATATGTTTTTAAACAAAAAGAATAGCTAAATTCATGATATTATGGAACTCTATGTACCTATATAATAAACTCAACTTACATGCAAATTGAAACCTTTAACTAAAATTAACCCATTACAAAAAAACTCAGTTTAGATTAAACCAACACAAATCTAGAAAAGTCGACTTCAAATGAAAACAGGTGGGATTGACGGTCTGTAGATCCAACAAAAGGTGGGGGTTACTTCAACACTATATCTTCAAGGCTTACTTCAAATTCATCATCATCGTTGAAAGCAAATTTCGGACGTTGATGACAAGGCACCATTTTTAGGTACTTCACAATGCCAAAAAACACAGGTATGACCCAAGGAGACTAAAAATTGCCGTCCGTGGGTACACATTGTTATCTGTCCTAGGGTACAAAGGTACATCATTTTGGTTTTGCAAGCCAGTCACATCGAGAAGACCACAGTTTCACAACATTAAAGATCAGAAACAAAACCTTCAAAATATAGGGAATCATGATACCTACAACAAAAATGAATAATACAATCCATGATAGACGAAAAAAAAAAAAAGAGAAATTGCTCATGTTTTTTTTTTACTTAGATCCTACAAAAACCGAAAAAAATAAGATAGAATCTTAAATGTTCGTTTGATGGCGTTGAAACATCCTGGGGTACTGGAGAAGGCTGTGACACACACGTTGAACCTCAGTTAGGATTTCTCTTGTCGATACCCGGAATTTCCCGACCAATGTCCGTAGGTACAATCGTCCATGGGTACAGCAGCTTCCTCTATTTAGTTAAAAACTGAAGACTGAAGTTGGAAAACATTATCATACTTGATATGAAGGTTAGAAGCAATGGTTAATTAGAATTATTTTTACATAAAAAAAATTCTTTGTACTGTTCAGTCTTAAAATTTTTTTCATGTCTATCCAATGATCAGAACAGGCTATGAGAGTAGGAAAATTTGACAGTGAGTAGTTATATATAAAGGAAAACATATTTTCCCCATTACAGAATTGCTGTGCAAATAATGGCATCCATATGTGCTCCCTGGGCACACATGACTACTGGGGCACACATGAAGAATTTAAGTTATTTTTTAAAAATACCATTAAGTCATTAAGTAAACAAATAATATTTTTAAAAATCTCAAAATATTCCATGACAACAAAGGCAATTCAATCATGAGTAAGTTTTTCTGCTGAGAAATTGACATAAAACTTACAGGCTTTTTTTTGGGAGTGGGTAGGCGTCGCCACAAATTACTGCCCCCGGTGGTATTTATTCTAGGAAAGCCACTTACAAAGTGATTTTACAAAACCTCTTTGTCATCCTCACATTTAGATTTTATATTATAACATAGTACATATTTTTTCTTTCAAATGCACACCTGGCTTTTTTCTTTTATCCTGTTTTAAATTTTCAACATTGCTATTGCATAGCTATTTATGCTTCAGACAGTTATTTTTTAACGAAAATTTGTTTCAGAATGGAATGGAAATTTCAGAGGGGGGAGGGGGGCTATGGGGCTGCAGTCAGTTTCCCTCAAAGCTAAAACTAAAATTTTCATTAAAAATAATAATCACCACACCTGTTTAAAATTGATTTAGTTATATATATATATATATATATATATATATATATGTATATATATATATATATATATATATATATATATATATATATATATATATATATTTTTTTTTTTTTTTTGAATGCGGCAAAACTGCCTTCCAACTTGGCAGACTTGATTTTTTTTTTCTCCCACTAATACAGTAGTGAAATGAAGTTGAAAATATTTTATAACTTCTTATTTCAACATGAGTTTATTAAATTATTGAAAATAATTTTTCCTTAACAAGTTTAGCAAACTGAGTGATATTTTTCGATTTCAAGTATGATTTTTGTTATACAGAAATTAAGAAAACATCTGCATTCATTCCAGTAAAACTTCACAGACTTCACAAAATTCGAGATTTTTATGGCCTTTTCCTGACCAATATTCTGGATTTGTGATAGTGATGACGACCTGGATTTTTGTAAGATGAAAAGTTTAGAATGTCCATTGGAATTTAAATAATGAAAGTTTTATCCAATGTTTAAAATAAGTTTTAATAAGATATTGTTTACAAAAGGATTACAACATCATTTGTATTTTTAACATCTAAATATCTTCTGGATATTTATCCACTGAAATATAAAAAGCTTTGATTGTCCTTTGCAACCTTTGAACTTTTATGAGATCATCACATAATACACCTAAATTAGCAGACAAAATACTTCTTTCTGGCTTAGGAAAACCTTAAAGAAATGCAGAAAGGAGATTAAATTATAAAATTGGATCATGTATCACACATACAAAGGATTACAAATAATGTCATGCTTTGAGAGAAGTGAGGGTAAGAGTGAGTGTAACATCATTTATAAAATACCATATGCTTAATGAGATGCCCAGTGGCTCAGTGGTAGCGCTTTCACGCTGCAGGTCCGGGTTCTAATCCCGAGTTGGGCACTGTCGACTCAGCCTTTTATCCCTTCAGTGGGGCAATAAAATGAGTACCAAGTGAAGTGTGCTGGGAACTTAACCCTGGGGGTTCCACATTCGGCTGACCACCTAACCAGAACATCTGCCTAGTAGGCCTTGGCCCTCATGGGCTGTCATGTCACTGGGTTGGGTTTTTATATGCTTAATGAAAACATGTGTGACATGCAAGGCCTGATTTAGAAATTTTGGAACTGTAAGCACAACAAAGCTGTGGGGACCCTTGACTTGCAGAACCAAAGATTGTGCTCACTGCTTAATTGCACAACTTTTTGTCATTGCAGAGGTTCCCATCCCCAAAGAAAAATGGTGTACTATCCAAACAAACTGACCCCCCCCCCCCACAAAAAAAAAAAAAAAAAAAAAAAAAACAAACAAACAAACAAATCAGTGGTGTAATACATTTGCATGGCTACAGGCTGCAGTAAACCAAGGATATTAATATATATATGCATTATATTTTGATAATTTCACTGTAATTTATTTGAAATTTGAAACTTACACAAATAAACAATTATAAAAGATTCAAACATCTAGACACATTGTAAATTTGAAACTTACACAAATAAACAATTATAAAAGATTCAAACATCTAGACACATTGTAAATGATTAGAAAAAAAATGAATGCCTTATTTAAGCAGTAATAGTGAGCTTCATACTAACATGGAGTGACATCTGAGTGGCCTCATTCTATGCAAGATGTCACTCCAGATAGTTTTCTCACTCCATGGGAGGGAGTTAGTTTGCCGCTGAACTTATAAACCTTGTTAAAACAGAGCCATCAATAACAATTTAATTTTTAAACTTACACTAGAATAAAAAATATTCAGAAAATTTTATAGTGCAAAACAAATGAAAACATTCATTATGAAAACAAAATGTTATCTTTTGCTCCCCTTCCCCCCCAAAGCTAGGAGGCCCTAAAGCCTGTGCTTAACCGGCTTACACTTAAATCAGGCCCTGAAGACATGTGACAATGGGAGGAGTAAGGCGAGACGTGACACTTTGGAGATAAAAAATGTGACATCATTTATAAATAGCCTCAAAACAACAAAAATATCATTTTTTAATACTACAAAAGTTTCTATTGAAGATCTTAGTCACACTTTTCTGGTTAGAAGCAATTGAATTTCTAAGTTCACTTCAAAGTTTTTAGCTCACTCCTTTTTTCTACTAGCACAATTGAGACAGTGAGAAGCAAAGGGACGTAAGTGCCAAAATTAAAAATTCAGAGATAATCAGTACAAACAGTAGGAGAACAACTCTTCTGTTTTAGGGCAAAAGGCGGGTACTAGTAGCATTGATGGATGCTGCTTACAGTATGATTTACTTGATGATTAAATATAGTATGATTTAGAAAAAAAATCAATGAAAGCGTACTTAAGATCTGAAGTTTAAACACGTTTAACTCGAAACCTTAAAAATCCACTTACAACCCTTTGCTTCTCACTGCTTCAAATAACATTTTCCTGCACAATGTTGCATTGATTTAAGCAAGTTGTTATAAATTCTGGATTGTAATATACTGTTTGAAACCTGAACAACAGCAACAAAAAATAGAAATCCTTATTTATTATTTGACAAATTAAGCTTATGTTTGTCATCAATTCTGAACAATACTTTTGAGTAAGAACGGACAAAAAATCAATTATGGTCATATGTGCCCATAACTGAAATACACTGGCATCAAAAAGTTAAGGTACAAGCGTTTTTTCGCATCTAATTTGCAAATGAAATAATGTAGAAACAAAATATTAGGAGGATATGTGCAATATATGGTTTTTTATTGAATGTGTCGCAGAAATTTGTATAAGTGTATTGCAAAAACGATTTATAACAAAAAAAGCAATCTTTGTAGAAAAAAGACCATTCTTAAAGAAAACAGAACATCACAATGTAATGTAGCAAATTGTCATATAAACAATACAAAAATGGGTTCTAATAAGTAATTCATTGGTGGAATAGATTTTGCATGCTGTTTATTAAGTTGTCGGACACTGGAATAGGAAGCAAAGACCAGACACAAAGTGAGCCTTGTTCCAGCTCATGTAATGACCTTGGAGGAGGATTTAAAGCATCAACCTGTCTGCCAAGATAATCTCAAAGATGTTCAATCGGATTCAGGTCTGGAGATCGAGCTGGCCATTCCAATCGTCCTTAACCGTGATCCTCCAGATACTCCTCAACAATCCTAGCTTGGTGAGGTCGTGCATTACCATCCATCAGAATGAAGTCATTACCAATAGCACCAGCATAATGGCTGACATATGGATCAAGGATCTCATCCCGATATCTAAGACCCGTCAGAATTCTTCCATGGAACACATGCAGATCAGCGTGACCACCGAGTGAGATCCCTGCCAAAACCATGATTCCCCCCCCGCTATAACTGCGGTCTTTCAACAGTGTTAGATTGATGGTATCTATTGCGCTGTTCCCTCTAGATCAGTAGACGCCCTGAATCACTCTGCAATTTAAATCTGGACTCATCTGTGAACAGTACAGAGGCCCATTGCTGCTGGGTCCAGGAAACATGTTCTCTTGCCCAGCACAAGCGGATACTTTGCTGTGGTCCGTTGAGGGGAACACACACGAGTAGTCGTCTTGCATAGAGACCTGCATTGTGAAGACGATTTTGCACCGTAGTAGCAGAGATTCTTCTTCCTGATGCTAAAAAGTGGTCTGCAATGAACTGTGACACAATGGTGGTTCTTCTCCTTCGGGCAAAGAGAACTAGAAAACGATCTTCTGCAGATGTTGTAGCTCGTGGTCGGCCTGGAACAGTCTTCTGGACACAGAATCTTCAGATTGGTATCGATCCTAAAGTCGCTGAACAACACTACGAGACACACTGACACGTCTAGCCAGCCTGTGACTAGTCAGCCTGTGACAATCCCATTTCCATCCAATTGCCCTCCACCTTAACGAATCGGATAAACGACGTTTCTGAGACATTTTCTAAACTCTATTGACTATTGTCACCGAAACTGCCAACAACAGTTGAAAATCAACACAACTTACACAAATGTACAAAAGCTTGATACAGTGAAACCTCCCTTAACGGACACTCCCGAATAACGGACACCTCTAATTAACGGACATTTTTGCAAGTCCCAGTCCCTCAATATAGGTCATTCCATGTAATTCACTCTGAATAACGGACACTCCGAATAACGGACAGTTATTTCACAAAAAATTTCCCTTGCGATCGTAGCACTTCCGTTTTTTTTTTCTTTTCACAGAATATTTTAGTAACTGCTTGCCTTACAAAGCTTTTCATCCTCCACAACTAATATCCCCCCCCACCGTCATTTCCTTATCACTGTTTCTTGGAATTTAAAGGGTGGTAATGGGCAGAAGCAGCGATTGGGGCTTAAAAGTTGGGGGCAGAAAAAAAAAAGAACTAAAAGACATGGTACTTTTTGCGAGCAGCAAAAAATGAAAAAGAAATGAAAAGTCATAATTTTGTTACGGCTAGTTTTGAGAGTATTGAAGCAGCTAAGTGAAAACTGATGTCAGTCTAACAATTAACGTATGTTTTTCTTAAGATTTTAATTTTGTACACAATAACTATTCAAAAATTAAGATAAAAAAGGGGGAACTGGGTGCTTTTTCTAACTGGGGCTCTCGGGAGATGCTATTGAGCAGACTGACGCCGGTAGTAGTCGGCTTTATGGTGCCGTGGTTTCGTTGTGTTGTTTAATTTTTAGACATGAAAAAGATTTGCCCATATTCAAGGTCATATTGCCAACTGTCAATAATGCAATAGTGATACTCGAGATAAAATAAATAAATTAACCATAAAAAGTAGAGAATTTTCGGAAGCACTGAAATACAGTAAAGAATTGAAAAAAATTTTCCTGAGCAAAGGGGACACTGAAGGACTTGCTAAGGTAAATAATTTAAATATTTATATTGAGAAACAGGTTTGTAATGCAAAAAAGATATGTCAAACTGTTTTAACTGATTACTTTAATTGATTAATTGCTTTTTAAGACAAGTGTGTGCTGTCAGTATACCTTTATTAAGAAAAAACAGATTAATTACTCTTGACGTAAAATGTAGTAAACCTTTCACAATTGTTTCGATTGTGTTCTACAAAGGGAACAACAGCCCATTTTGAAAAAGGTAAATTAAGTACTTCCTCCTAATAGCGGACACCTCCCAATAATGGACAAAACTTCTGGTCCCTTAACTGTCCGCTATTCAGAGGTTTCACTGTATTTGTATATTTTTTTCTCACTCGTAAAAATATGCACTTTTCCATAAAATAAAAGTAGTAGCAACCTTTTTTTTTCATAAATTGTTTTCAAGTTCGATATTAGCATTCATGCAAACTACGCATTTTATTGTTACTGCCATTTTTTTTATGGTGAACTCCAAAAAACTTATTGTATCTTAACTTTCTGAAGCCAGTGTACTTCCACTTGAATAGTTATGTGCTCATTAGCTTGAAAGGGTCTTAAGTATCTTAATGGCAAAAATATACGTTTATGATGTAAAAAAGCTAAGGAATGGGTATGTACCAATATAACTGAGGTCTGATTTAAAAAATAAATAAATAAATAAATAAAATAAATAAAAATTTATGCTTGGAAAAAATGTATTGGGGGTGGGGTGTTCTTGAAAGATGCTATTTTGAGAATCCACTAATAATGTTCTTAAATATTGATTATAAACTAGATATTGGCAATACACAGCAAACCTGCCCAAAACTGGCTGAGTGCCTGTAACAACTCATTTACCCTATATTTCAACATTTCTATTTTTTATCATTATTATTGTTTCAAACAAAGCTATGTTTATAAATCTCCAATTAATGTGCTGAGAAATTCTTTTTAACCTCAAAAGCAATAGCCAATTTTTTATTCTCTCCGGCCCTTTTTTCCCCCGCCACATCTCGTGTAGTGGAAAATGTTTGAGTTTGTCAATAAAGATAGAACTTACTTCAGTATTTTCCAAAAAGTTACCAGTCTCTGATATTAATATTAAAAAAAGAAGTGGTAAAATTAATAACAATAACGCACAATTTTCAGTTAGGGATTATTCACAAATGATATCATGCTTCAAGAGGGGAAGAGGGGGTTCGTGAAATTGTTAGTTTGTGGAACAATGTATGACATCACACATTTTAATTAAAAAAAATGTTTAGTTAACCATATGAGGCAGTGAAAAGAAAAGGGATGTAATTGGACATTTTCAAGTTTCAAGTAAAACATGCATAAGGATAAGGTTCATTGTTGGTTTTCATTGAAAATTTTTTTCTAATTCATGCTGTATAGCAGCAACTACTGGGTCTACTAGAACCATCTCTAGCCCCAAGACAGAGGAGAGGTTCACCTACCATGTGCATTGGTAATCTCCAAATTCTTAATTTTACCACTTACACCCCTTTGCTTTGCTGCCTCATATGTTTTTGAAGTATAATGTGACGTCAGGTAAGGTGAAGTGTGACTTTGAGACGAAGGGGAGGGAGGGTCAAATATCTTGAAAAAAAGTGTGATATTATTTATTGGACAGCCTCCTTAATTAAACTACTCTTTTTAAAGACCAAATATTTCTTAAATTTTCTTAACTGCATTTTTTTTGGTTAAAAAGCTCTGTTAAGTAGGTCAAAACATTCAAAATTAATGAAAAAGTAAGACAAATAAAATATTAATCTATTTAGACGAATGAGACACAAAACATATAAGGTTCGTTCAAATAAACCCGGTCAGTGCGTCTAACTTCACATTAGACATTAGAGGGCACCACTTAACCGCGTGTATGGAGACACCATCTATTGGTAGAGAGACTGACGCATGCGCAACGTTGGATGTTCCACAACGATTGTGGTTTCACGCTGAAGAGAAGGAGGTTACACAAGTTATCGTTCACTACAAAACATGTTCGTTTTTGACCACAAAGACCCACTCGGGGGGAGGGGGCCACTGCTTGTCGAGTTCCTGGAATGGTGAACCTGAAACACTTGTCTGCTGTAATTTACAAATTTGTGCTTTTTCTAACATTGTTTGTCTTACTTCACCATCAATGCCCAGCGTTATTAAGCCACTTCACAGAACCTTAGACGAGCCATTAAGTCAAAACGGCCAGGAATGTTGCCCAATGACACCCACACACGGGAAAATAAGGTGAAGACAACATTGCAGCAGGTGGAAAATGCTGGGAATGCTTGTATAGTCCAAACCTTTCACTGTGTGAATTTCATGTTTTTGGACCTCTAAAACAAGCTTTTGGGGGACATCAATTCACAAAGAACAACAAAGCATGTGACTGGGTCCAGATCTGGTTTTGATAGCAGCCTACTAGCTTCTTTAAAGAGGGAGTTGATCGACTAGTGTCGCAATGGGATAAATGTGCCTACAGTTTTGGCGACTAATTTTGAGTTAATAAAATATTTACCATTACTTTACAGTAGTAACTGGGTTTCTTTTCAACAGCGGCATAGAGTAGGTTTCTGCCGCCCGGGGCAGGCACCAAATTAGCCACCCCTCTTACATTGTCCTGCTATATGCCTCCCCTCCCCCCCAAAAAAAATAGAACGACATGCTTAATATTTTGCAGAACGGAAACAAGATTTAATTATCTAAAACATGTTTTACATTTTAATATAATCTTACTGTGACAAAAAATACTGTTGATCGAAAAAATCTAATAAATATTTTTCAAAAATTATTGCATTATGAGCGATAATATTTTTAACTCCCGACACACAATGGAAGGGGGTTATAAGTTTGACGTATCTGTGTATCTGTGTGTCTGTCTGTTGCACTCTAGCGCCTATAAACGGATGGACCGATTTTGAAAAAAAAAAAAAAAAAATTCGAAAGGAGAGTTGATCGAGAGTGTTCTTAGTTTAGGTTGCATCTTTGGATGACATTAGTTAACGAAGATATTAATTAAAAACCTCTAAAAAAATTTCGCGATTTTTGAAGTGAAAACAGTTAAAAATTTTAAAATTTAGTACCAAAATAAAGAAAAAAAAATTCCACGTCTGATAGAATGTGTTTGGAACTTCCATGTTTCATAGAATTCGAATTATAACGTTTTTTCAAAGCAGATTTCAATAACGGCTAAGCCTTACTCACGCGATTGATAACGAATAGGGTTGTTTCCTTCAGTCAAAAATAGTACTTTTAGTCACTGAAATTGATAGAATAAGCAAAGAAAATAACATGGATCCAAAAAATTCTTTTATTTTCCCAACAGTTATTCTTTAATTAATTTTTTAAAATGTCTGATTTTTCAAACAAGGCGTGGACTTGATGACGTCACAAATGATGCACTTTGCCGCATTTTTGTACCCCGTTTCCACGTTATGATAATCATGAAATGAATTAAAATTGCACTCTATGCTTGCTATCAACCACATCGTTGCCAATACACGTGAGTAAAGATGCGAATTAAATATTTTGCTCTGTGAATGGCAACACAGAATGGTATTTCATCATTTGTGATGTCATCGGCAAGAAATGTAAATAATGAAAGTGCACCGATTTAAGTAATTTTTTCAAAATATTAAACTTAGTCAAATTATTTAAAAAAATGGTTAGATCCCACGTATTTAAACATGTTCGTTCAGAAAAAAATACTTTTAAAATTTTGGAAACGACCCCATTCATTGTTGGCCGACAAGGAAAGTAAAAGCAATGATTTAAAATTTTTATCTTTTGCCAGTTTCTATTTAATTGCAAATAAAGTACTAGACATTGATTTTTGATAATCTAAGGCTTTTAAAAGGAGTTTCAATTTTCCTTTTTGATTCTACAGTAGCGACTCAGTCGGGGTTTTTCAAAAATTTTAATTATCCCTAGATAAAAGCATTTAAGACATGATCTAAAACTGTGTATACTGGTAGTATTTCTTAAACCTTTCATTGAAAAGAAGAAGGGGGGAAAAATTAACTCATCAATTTTTTTTTAATACTTGAAACGATTTTTTCTTCTTAACTTAAAACTTTAATATTCTACTTTTCATCAACGGAAATTCTTTATCAACACTATCAATATAGATTGCATCAGTCGTTTCTGTAAAATGTTGTATAAAATGTCGTTTTTTAAAATGACCCCCTGAATCCAAATATGACGCCCCGGATCTGCGTACCCACAGATCCAGCACTGGGGGGGGGGGGGGGCACGGCCTTAAGGGGCCCGAGGGCCCAAGAAACTTAAAAAAAAGGAAAAAACTAGCACTAAGACTTATTAACATTGCAAATATACACTGCTGGCCTCTGGGGAGAGACCCTGCAGATTTAGTTGCGGGGGGGGGGGGGGGGGGGTCAAAATTTATAGGTCCGGACCTGCAAATATGACCACTATTTCCCCCGATTACCCACCCACGTTTTGGAATTCTGGAGATCAACCTTCTCCCAATTTTTTCTAAGCCAATATTTTTATTTGGAGTGGGAGGGAACATTATATTAATTAACATTCTTCTGGGGTACTAGAGAAAAGAAAAGTTTAAAAAGATGAGCATTTGTAGCAAGGAGGGAACCTCAGGGTGGTACTCCCCCTAAAATATTTAAAAAATCATCAAAGCGAACTGTTTTTTCTTTTTTTCTACAGTTTGTCTTCGATTGTACTTTTCAATGTAAAATTCAAGTATCAGCTTCACTTCTATGAGCCCCATGTTCGAAAAAAGTTCAGATTGAAAAAAAAAAAAGAAAGAAACTAAAAATATAAATAAATAAATAACTAAAATGAAATAAATATAAATTTAAAAAAATAATAAATCTTGAAGCACCCTATGTTGCATGTAAGTCGCATCACAGATCTTCAGTCACAAACCTTCCCGGATAATGTATATTTTTTGAAGTTACGATCCCACTGAAAATTACGAATAAAATTAATTGTGCCTATAATTTAGCATTAATATCTTCTTTATATAAATAAAACACAAAATCCAAATGTATATGTACGGAGTAAATTCAGAAACTACCGGGCCGATTTCGTCAAAATTTTTAGTTTATCTAGGTTAGTGCTGGGAAAGTTTATAGATATTTTTGAAAACATTTCGATGAATAGTTCTTTTTTTATTCGAAATTTATGTTTTGGACCCAAAAATGGATCTTTCTACCAGGGCCGGACTAGGTCCCCTAATAGGGTGCCAACCTTGACTCTCAAAGCCCTCCCCCCCCCCAAAAAAAACACAAAAGCGCACAGGTTCAAAGGGATATGTTAGCATAAAATATTATTTTATTTTATTTAGTTTTTATTCTCGGTCCACAGCCGATAATTTAAAGAAAATAATTTAAAGTTAAGTGTACCTACTTTAAGCCCAGTCTGGTAAAAGTAGAACCTGTCAACTAGTTGGTGCTAACACTTCAATCGACGATTCCCCCACGCCATAATTAATGGCGACTGTTTACTGAAACCATCGGAGATTGCATGTCTCGATGTGTCGATTCAGAAAAGTTGAGTTGTCACCTGATCGACTCGAATTAATTCCACTTGTTGACCGCACGTGCTATGGAGAGGAGTACGAATATTCGCGGTAGTGGAATATGCAAATGAGTGATGGTCGAAGTAGAAGTTAGTGTAGGTGACGTCATCGAGGCATGGAATCTCATTGGTTGATAAAACATATATATTGTGGCGAGTGGCAGCAAGCGATCACGCTCGTTTTTCTTCTTTCAACGATCCCCAGTGGTTGGTTCTGACGGTGAAGCCTAGTCCGGCTCACGTGTGGGGGGTTTTTCCCCGCGATGCTAGCGGGGGTTTTTGTGGTATGTGATGTTTAATCTTCCAAGTCCTGGAATTAGTGAGTCCAGGTGAAGAACCTGTTGTGTTGTGTCCGGCAAATTAAAATGTCGGGGATGTGAGTTCCACGTGTCTACCTGTGATGTTTACCGATCTACGTATTGTGTAATGTTGCCTGTTCAGTCCGGACATTCCTGAAGTGTGATTCGGCGGACCTTTTGTGCGTTTTCTACCTGATCCTTCGGAGTGGCAAGTGACTGCATCGACATCTTGGTGACATTTTTCTTTATATTCTGGAACCACTTCTGTTATGATATTTTGGGGGTGTATTTTATGGGGATGTTATTCTAGTCATATTTAATAAATGTATTTTTCTGAAACATGTTTTTTGCTTGTCTCCAACTTGACATTACACGGCCAGTTAATGTTGGCTTAGTTTAAATATCTTAACTTCTGGATTTTAAACTTAACTTTAATTTATGCCAACAAAGTGGTAGCAGAGCTCGGTCGAATGTCATTTTGGTTGGAGACAAATTTGCAAAAGTTTTCAGAATAATGGAAAGGGACTATCGAAACATTAAGAAACTTAACTCCTGCAATTGGGCAACATGGTCGAAAAATATGAAAATGGTACTGATAGAAAGAGATTTATGGGAATTAACCCAAACAAAATTAGAAGAAGGTATTTCGGCAGAAATAAAGAAACGGAGGGGCCAAGCAGTGGCGATTATTTACCTCAACATAGAGGATGAGTTAAAACAACTAATAGATGATTTAGACGATCCATATGCTGTATGGACGTCATTGAAATTGAATTTTGAACCTCCGTCTTTAGCCCGTGTTGCCGGATTGTGGGAGGAGTTTTTTTCTAGCAGAATTAATGAAAAAGAAACTATTGGAATGTTCGCGGCTCGATTGAGGTGTTTGCTCCGACAGTTGGAGGAGAATGGCTATAAAATGGATGAGAAATTAAAGGGATTTCAACTAATACGTAGTTTAGATCAAAATTTTAGGGGAATAGTACAAAATATTTATAGATGGGATGAAAGTAAATTTAACTTTTCAAATGTTTTGGATGAACTTTTAGCAGAAGAGGGGAGATTAAAATTTTTAGGAAATGAAAATTTTGGAAATAGTAGTTCAAGTGTTAATGCTTTTTCAGTTCAGAATAAACACCAGACTGGGCGGAAAGTTGAAAATGTAAATAAATTTGAAACGAGAGTTTGCTTCACATGTGGGAAAAAGGGGCATATTTCGGCTCGGTGTTGGAGCAGAAAACCAACGAATCAAAATAAAGGTAATCGTAATTTTGTCAAACAAAGTAATCCCCCTAAGGCTGGAATGTTTTGCACCATCAGTAAAATATCAGGAGTGCAGGCCAACAACACAAATTTGAAGGAGGAAATACCAGTATTTTTACTGGATACAGGTGCCACGGCACATTTCTGTAAAGATAGGGACTTGTTTTGTGAATTGAGGCCTGTTAAAAATACAAAAATGGAAGTAGCTGTGGGCAATGTAAATAGTCAAGTCGAGGGGGTAGGAAAAATTGTTTTCGAAATTAAAACAGATGGTAAGCTAGTAACCATCACATTGAATGAGGTCTATTATGCTCCAACACTTAGACGAAATTTGCTTTCCGGATCCAGGATAGACAGTCTTGGTTTTTCATTAAGGTGGTATCCTGGTAAAATATGTATTTTTAATAATGATGGTATCAAACTTTTTTCTGCATTTTTAATTGATAAATTGTATTTTGTAAAACCCACTTCATTTTTAAGTAATCAAAGTAGTGACTCACCAGCAAATGTAAATGTAACCGAGGTCAAAGGATTAGACCTGGAGTTGTGGCATGAACGGTTTTGCCATATTAATTATGACAGTATCTTGGAAACTGAAAAGAAGAACTGTGTCAAAGGACTTAATATAAAAAGTAGAAACCGGCCAGATTGTGAGCCTTGTATTATTGCAAAGAAAAGAAGGTGTTCATTTAAGCCCACTCCAGGGATAAGGTCTAAAAGACAACTTGAGCTTCTTTTCATGGATCTAGCAGGGCCATTTCCGGTGGAGTCACTAGGGGGGAAAAGATATATTTTTTCCATAATTGATGATTTCTCAAGGAAGTCCACTATTTACTTTCTAAAGTCAAAAGATGAAGCTTTTGGATATTTCCTTAGATACCAGAGGCATGTAGAGAGAGCCCTCAACAAGAAAATTTTGGCCATAAGGTCTGATAATGGGAGGGAATTCACAAATTCTAATTTTGAGACCCACTTAATTAAAGAAGGCATCAGCATAGAAAGAACCAACCCTTATACTCCCGAACAGAACGGGGTAGTAGAAAGATACAATTTGACATTAATGAATGGGGTTAGGGCAATGCTGAAAGACTCTGGACTAAGGGAAGAATTTTGGGCGGAAGCCGCCTTATGCTTTAATTATGTTAGGAATAGAACAGTCCTAAAAGAAAGGGGGAAAACCCCATTTGAGCTGTTCTGGGGAAACAGGCCTTCAGTAAGGCATTTCCGGAGGTTTGGATGTATTGCCTACAGAGGCATGCAAAAACAAAACCTAAAGAAATTTGACTCGAGAAGTAAGAAAGGCATAATGGTGGGCTACGCAACCCAAGCAAAAGGGTACAGAATTTGGGACCCAGAGCTAAAGAAAATTTTTGAAACTATTAATGTGGTCTTCAGGGAAAATTTAATTTGGGGGAAATCAAACTTGAATGGGAATGTAGACAATGATGATGATTATTCTTTTATTAAACCTATTAGTGAAGTTCTCTTAGATAAAGAGATAGATGAAAGAAAGGCTCCCACCCCTTGTGAGGAAATTGAATGGGTGAGGGATGCAGTAAAAAGAAAGAAAGGGGACCGTACTGATATCTATTACTATGAAAAGGGAAATAAAACCAGGTTAAGGTCACCCAATGATGTAGAAAAATATTGTAAGAAGAATAACATTGTTTACAATCCTGAACTATTTGATTTCAAAAGTAAAAATGTACCTGATAATCCTTTGTTTGATATTTTTAATTCTCCTAAGGAACAAATGGAACCCGAGCCAGAGGCAAATTTGTCAGAAGTGCTAATTCCACAAAACTATAATCAATGCTTGAAAACCCCAGAAGTAAAACATTGGCAAGAAGCCATGTCAGAAGAAATGAAAGTGATTCAAGAAAGGGGGGTGTGGCAGTTAGTTCCCCAGCCAGTTGGTAAACCAGTACTTGGTAATAAGTGGGTCTATGACTTGAAGAGGAATGCTAAAGGGGAAATTGCCAGATTTAAAAGCAGATTGGTTGCGATGGGAAACAGGCAGGTGGCAGGTGAATCGTATTCTCAGGTTTTCTCCCCAGTTATCAATTTCTCCCTGATAAGAATGTTTTTCTCAATTCTGGTGATATTCCTGGGTTGGAGCCATTTTCAATTAGACGTAAAAAACGCATATCTTTATGCTGATTTGCATGAAGAAATCTATATGCGACAACCACAGGGTTTTGTAATCCCGGGAAAAGAAGACTGGGTATGCCGTCTAAAGAAATCGCTATATGGTCTCCATCAATCGGGGAGAAATTGGTACCTGGAAATTGATAGGGTTCTCCAAGGTCTAAATTTTTTGAAATTTAAATGTAGTAACTGTGTCTATACAAGAAACAGAAATGTGTTTTTATTGATGTATGTAGATGATATAATAATTTTTGGAAAAAATGAAATCATAATTCAGGAAACAATTCAGGATTTATCAAAACATTACGATATTAAAGAATTAGGGAGAACTAAAAAATTATTGGGGGTAGAATTTGAAGAAATAAATGGGGGAATTTTTATACACCAAAATTCTTATATTAAGACAGTTTGTGCAAATTTTGAAAAGTATCAATACCCATACTCGACCCTCCCAATAGCGAAAGGTACAATTTTGTCTTTAGGTGATTGTCCAAAAACGGACCAAGAAATAAAAGAAATGGAGAAAGTACCTTATCGCAATTTATTGGGATGTTTGTCCTATATAGCAGGGAAAACTAGACCGGATATTGCCTATACAGTTAATTTATTATCTCAATTTCAAGCAAATCCGGGTAAAAGACATTGGCAGTGTTTATTAAGACTTTTAGGTTATTTAAAATATACAAATTATTATAAATTAAGTCTATCTGCAATAAATGAAATTAAAATCAATGGTTTTTCTGACTCAGACTATGCTGCAAATAGGGACGATAGGATTTCGATGGGGGGAATTATTATTTACATTGATAAAGTACCTATTATCTGGCGAACATTTAAACAAAAGTGTGTTTCATTGTCCACCATGGAAGCTGAGTATATATCTTTGACAGAAGCAGCAAAAGAGGTGGTGTGGTTAAAAAGAATTTTAGAAGAAACATCACATTTTGAAATAGCTGGATATAAATTTAACGGGTCTGTAATTAATTGTGACAATATAGCTGCAATAGAATTTTCAAATTCCCCTATAGAAAATTCCAGAACAAAGCATATTGATGTCAGATATCATTTTTTGAGAAACTTAGTAGAGGAAAATACATTTGAATTAAAATATGTGAAAAGCGCAGAAAATCCTGCGGATACGTTTACCAAGCCTCTGACTCGGGGTACATTGAAAAAAATGTGCAAACTCATTTTTGGTAATTATGAAAATGTAAAAGTTTAATATTCAAATGTGTAAATTTTTCAATGTTTCTCAAAAGTGTTTAAAAATTTTTTTTAATTGTTGTTTGAAATATGTCAGTTTTCATGTCGTTTTGAAGTGTATCGTGCTGTGTAACCGAGAAGGGGGGAATTTGTTAGCATAAAATATTATTTTATTTTATTTAGTTTTTATTCTCGGTCCACAGCCGATAATTTAAAGAAAATAATTTAAAGTTAAGTGTACCTACTTTAAGCCCAGTCTGGTAAAAGTAGAACCTGTCAACTAGTTGGTGCTAACACTTCAATCGACGATTCCCCCACGCCATAATTAATGGCGACTGTTTACTGAAACCATCGGAGATTGCATGTCTCGATGTGTCGATTCAGAAAAGTTGAGTTGTCACCTGATCGACTCGAATTAATTCCACTTGTTGACCGCACGTGCTATGGAGAGGAGTACGAATATTCGCGGTAGTGGAATATGCAAATGAGTGATGGTCGAAGTAGAAGTTAGTGTAGGTGACGTCATCGAGGCATGGAATCTCATTGGTTGATAAAACATATATATTGTGGCGAGTGGCAGCAAGCGATCACGCTCGTTTTTCTTCTTTCAACGATCCCCAGTGGTTGGTTCTGACGGTGAAGCCTAGTCCGGCTCACGTGTGGGGGGTTTTTCCCCGCGATGCTAGCGGGGGTTTTTGTGGTATGTGATGTTTAATCTTCCAAGTCCTGGAATTAGTGAGTCCAGGTGAAGAACCTGTTGTGTTGTGTCCGGCAAATTAAAATGTCGGGGATGTGAGTTCCACGTGTCTACCTGTGATGTTTACCGATCTACGTATTGTGTAATGTTGCCTGTTCAGTCCGGACATTCCTGAAGTGTGATTCGGCGGACCTTTTGTGCGTTTTCTACCTGATCCTTCGGAGTGGCAAGTGACTGCATCGACATCTTGGTGACATTTTTCTTTATATTCTGGAACCACTTCTGTTATGATATTTTGGGGGTGTATTTTATGGGGATGTTATTCTAGTCATATTTAATAAATGTATTTTTCTGAAACATGTTTTTTGCTTGTCTCCAACTTGACATTACACGGCCAGTTAATGTTGGCTTAGTTTAAATATCTTAACTTCTGGATTTTAAACTTAACTTTAATTTATGCCAACAGGATAAATAAAAATATTTTAAAGTCGTACAGATTTGAGGGAGCAAAAAGAAACACGAGCACAGGTTTGAGGGGAGGGCACAAAAGAAAAGAAAACGAAGGCGCACACGTTCGATGGCACAAATGTAAAAAAAAAAAGAAAAAAAAGGTTCCAGGGTGAGGGGAGGGGGAAAAGGGCGCTCCGGGTTGAGAGTGAAAAAAAAGGGGGAGGGGGATGGAGGCGCTCAGGTTTAAGAGAGAGAGAAAAAAAGAGCTCAGGATCAAAGATGAAAAAAAAAAAAAACGAAGGCGCACGCGTTCGAAGGCACAAATAAAATGAAAAAAAAAAAAGAAGTTCAGAAAAAAAGGGCGCAAAAAAAAAAGGGAGGCGCATGAGGTTTTTTAGTCCTGTCAAGGGAAACACATGAAGGCGCAATCACTTTAGTTACGGCAGTGACTGCTTGCAGGGGCGGACTGGCACTTGGGTCGATGCCCCCTCAAATGTCCTCTGTGTGCCTTCGGTTTTTTTTTTTGGCTCCCTAAAACCTGTGCGAATTCATTTACTTTATTTATTTATTTTTGGCGTTTTTTTACTCCTCGTTTTTTTACTCCTTGAAACCTGTGCGCTTTCATTTATTTTTGCACCTTTAAAACCTTTGCGCCCTTGAACCTCAGTTCTTTCGTGGTTCCTTGGTAGTTAAGGTTGGCGCCCTCTTGGGGGACCCAGTCCGCCCCTGCCTGCCTGTCGATCTTTGTGATTTATAATCCTCTCCAACGAGATTGTCCTTTCTCTTCTCGTCTTTTTATGTCAGTGCCAGTGATAATGGTCCATATGCATGTCAGTATCCATTATTTCGTGCTCGTGCCTCAACGAGAAAAATTTCCTGAGACAAGTTAGAACTGAAAAGTAAAAAGAAACAAAAACATTTTGATGTTGATTTAGTGATGCATCCCTAGCAAAGCACCGTCTTAATAAAAAAAAAAGCCTTTTCGATGTTAATGTAGTGTTACAGAATTTGCCGCCCCTAGCAAAGTGCCGCCCGGGGCGAGTGCCCCCTTTGTCCTCCCTACGCTACGCCACTGCTTTTCAATGCCCCTTACACATTAACAAAACTATCTTTTCATACATAAGAGAGTGGATATCTTTTTTTTTTAAAAATTGTTATCAATATTTTTAGATTAAAAATAAAGAATTTAAAATATAAAGTAAAAAGTTATTTTACCTTCTTCCCATGAAATCAATTCTAATGCTGAAGCAAACAAGGAATTATTTGTCAAAATCTGAAATTTTAATTCCTTGTCAAGTTTATGCTCTAGAACAACTTGACGATAGAGACCTGTTTGTTTCGAAAATGGGGAAAATAAAAATATTAAGTAATTTAAAATGGAATGTGATTATCAAAAGTATATAATCAGTCACTTAAATTAAAAAGTTCTAGAACAAATGTATTAATAGAAATTTCTAATTTATAAAAACTAGATATATATATATATATATTTTTTTTTCTTTTTTAATTTCTCAGTGTAATGAATTACGTTGTATGTGCCTTAAAGATTCTCAGCAGTTTATAATACTGTTAGTAAAATGTTTAACTAATATATTCAAAAAATATGAAAGCAATACAACTACTAAACATTTTGTAAGATTGCAAACAAGAAAATCAGTTTTTATTCATTTGAAATGTGCACAAATGGTTTCAATTAAATTCTCTAAACTGTATATTCCGACAAATATCTGTAAATAATATCAGTGGAAACAAAAATCAATAATAAGATGCAAAAACCTTATCTGCACAAAATAAAAGCAAACGAAAAAAAAATCAATAAGATGCGAAAAGATTTATTGTTTGAAAAAATAAACAGCTAAATATATAAATAAAATTTAAAATAAATAAATACATAAATATAAAAAGAAAAGAAAAATAAAAACATATAAAGCAATAAAAATAATCAATTAACCAGCGTTATGAAGCACAAAAATTTACAATTTTTGTGCTTCATAACGTTTGTTGATTATTTTAATTTTCAGCACAAAGGTATTCATTCGTTACATAGAGTAATGGATCATATCAGGGCCGGATTTGAAAATGTGGAGGCCCCTAATCAGGTTTCGAAAAGATCATATTTTCGAAAATATCCAATACTTTGATTTTTATCGAAATATTTTGATATATATGTTTTTATCCGATATTTTCGACCCCTGAAAGTTAGGATATTTTGTAAAAAAATTATTATGGGGGCCCCTTTGTTGTGGAGGCCCTGGGGCAGTAGCCCTGCCTGCCCTCCCATAAATCCGGCCCTGGATCATATGACTTGCTATCTGCCAACAGAAACATGACATTGTTGCATATGAGATGCACTCGCGACATAAAGCAATGAATCAATGTGACTTGCTATCTACCAATAACACAGACAATGGAAAAATAAAATTTAAAATAAATAAATACATAAATATAAAAAAAAAAGAAAAATCAATAATTTTTGGTCTTCAGTCTGTTTCCTGAACAAAATACTTTTTTGATTTTAACATATTTAATCTGCAAAAGAACTTTTTAAATGATTAATAAAAACACTATTTCTGACTAATAACAGTTGTAAAATCCTTATAAGTCGGTTGCCACGGCATTCACCAGGGGTGTTAGTTTTCCGGGGCTACCACGGATTTCTGGGTTTTCCGAAAAAGCATTCCGGGTTTCCCAAAATGCTGTTCCGTGATTTTATTTTTTGCGCATTTTCTCCTCCTTCCCTGCCTTGCGAGCGCCAAACAAGAGGCGAAGGGGAGACGAGACCATGATGTCTAGCCCGGTTTCTGTAGTCGGCAGTTCAACGAGAAGAGCTTTAAAGACCCTCCCTTTTTCTTCCCCCGCAAGCGCATTATCGTTGACGCGATTAAATTAAGCCCTTAAAGCAACTTTCTCGCCCGGATCATCGGTGGCTTTATGTTCTTCTTGTCATTGAGCGCCTAAAACATTTATGGGATGCATTATTAATTTTTTACTTCTCATGGAGTACACCATTATATGAGGAACAGTTAGAAGAGATTTATGAAAAGAAGCAATTGCGTAAAGAAGAAATAGAATCAATTAAAAAAGTTCAAAAACTGTTGAAAAAAAAAAAAGATTAACTGCAGAAGGTAGAATTAGAAAAAACAGAATAACTCAAAGACTGTTTGAAGAACAAAAAAATACTCTGTTTCTCATAGGAATCTATGAATCTGTTCTACCTCATTTTAACAGGTATGTAAAATTATTCCAGAGCAAGGAATGCCTTTTACATGAACTGCATGTGGAAATGGTTAACTTGACAAAAACATTTTTCGCCTTTTTCTTAAAGCATGAATTAGTTACAAATATTAATTCATTTAATGACATTTTAAAGATTAATATCGCAGATAGAGCAAACTCTCTTCCCGATAAACTAATTTTCACAGGGATGAATGCCAATCAAGGAAATGATCCTAGTTTTGATTTTAAAGAATTAAAAGAGGTTTTGAAAGTTGCTTATACTAAATGTGCTCAATATATGAAAAAAAAAATTGCCGTTGAGTAATTCACTTCTAATAAATTTATCTGCCCTTAATCCTACTCTAAGAGGGGTAACAACAACATTTGCTGCCATCATAAATTTGGCAAAATTATTGCCTACTGTAATTCCCGAAGAAGAAATACCTCTCTTAGATGCAGAACTAAGAGAGTATCAAATAGATAGCTCTCTATCTCAGCAGAGAAATAATTTGATTTCGTTTTGGACACATGTTATGAGTGTTCAGAATGGGGATAGCCTAAAATATGTTAAACTTTCAAAACTGATCAAAGCTGTATTGTCTTGTTTTCACGGGCCATCAGTTGAAAGTGCATTCAACTGGATGGACGATATAGTCACTGATAGCAGAACTTTATTAAATATGGAAAGTTTAGATGCTATACAAACTGTCAAGTATTATTTGCATTCTATGGGCACAAGCACCTGTGATATATTCGGCAGTAATGATCCTGTGCATGAACCGCTACAAGGAAATTTTGGAAGAAATTTATTGCATAGTTGGGCTACTTATCAGCAGACACTTCAGGCAAAAAATCCTTCTGTAAATCCATCTGAAGCATCGAGTAGTACAAGTAGCAATCATGTTCTTGAAACTGCATCACCTACTACTTCTGGTGAGGAAAAACAAAGACAGAAAAAAAGGAGTTTGTCACAAGACAACAGAACTGAAACAAAACAAACAAAAATTGGACGTTTTTTTAAATAAGTGGACCTTTTGTCAAAGAAATTGAGCATTTCTATATTCACTGTTCATTTTAAGTTATTTTTAATTGATTTTTTCTGTATGTATACAAGAGGCCTTCAAGGAATTTTTAATTTTTGCATCATAGAATAAAATTTCATATGACTAAAATAATTCATTTGTCAAAAATTTCAATATTAGTTTCCTTTCATGTTAAGAAACGAACTTCTGGCTTTTCTTTAAACTACTTAGGTGAGTGTATATTTGTTTCCTATTTGCTGTTTTTATGTTCAACTTCTGTGACATTTGCACGACAGGGATGCGCTGCTCAAAAAAGAAAAAATAAAGGGAGAAAAACACCATAAAGCACTCCTTCAAAAATTTCTATGGTTCAATCTGTGTTAATATGACCCCTCCCCTCATTGAAGATACCCCTGGAAATGAAACACATAGTGTTAGTAACCTCTCAGGGTTTCGTTGCTTTTCATTTTCACTTTCAGGGTTTTTGATGTTGAGTTACTATCACCCCTGATTCACCATTCTTTATTTATTGTAGAACGAGATTTTCTCGCTGACGACAAATAGTATTTCAGGCTCATTTTTTCCCGCTTGTCTGAAAAAACACCATCGGAAAGAAAATTTATTTTTATAGGAAAAAATATTTTCTTTCTCATGGTAGGATAACACCCCCAGTAATTGGCACGGCACCAGTGATTGGCACTTCCAACAAAAATGTCCTAAAAAAACTCGTATCCAATTTTTTTTTTAAATAGAAGGCTATATACCAACTGAATGTACATTAATTTTAAATATTATAACTTCAATTCATATTACAAAATGGTAGCAGTGCATAGGAAAGAGAAACAATTGTGGCTTGTGTAAAATCAGCCATTTTTGTTGCAAAAGCTTCTTTTCTAGCTTAAGGGAAGCATGCCATTAAAATCTGACTTAAAATATATTTTAAATTTTCGTTGTCAAAAGTTTTGTTTAGTTGGAAGGTGTTACTTTAATCGTGTAGAAGTATATTTTTGTCCCTATTTGGAATTTTAAAATAATGATGGGTGCCATTTACTGGTGCTTCAATTTTGCTAGTCCCCAGTAATTGGTATGTGTGCCAAGTACTGGGGGAAATAGCGTCATTTCCGCGATAAAGCTGAGTGAGGTGTCATTATCTTCAGTTTTTTGCACAGATTACGAATATGATAAAGCGGAAATTGAAATTGGTAGCTTTTGTACAGTAATTATCATTGTAAAAGCATCAAAATCATCAATTTTTGAAGTTGCGGCTTTTTGTCAATTGGAGTGACTTTCACCAGAAAAAAATCCCAATGAAAGTTAGTCAGTAATTAATTTTATACTGGGGGCTCCTTCCTCTGCTCGATTCGCTCGCTAACCCCCGTTCGCCACCTACGGTATCTCACCTACTGTATCTAATGTCACCTGCAGCGGGTGGTTTTTCAAGAGAAAGAAAACCGACTTGTTGAATTTGATAAATAAAAAAGAGGAAAACTTATGCATAAAAATATGCAATATGAGTTTTTAACTATACTTGTGGCAAACCTAACTTGGTAGCATTCGTAAAATTAAAACTGTAAACCGAAGGATGAAACGGCATAAATTTCAATCTCTTTTCCATGGAACATTCCAAATTTATGTTTTTATTTCTCTGAAATACTTTTCCAACATGAAGAAGGGTGATTTAACATTAATTTATATAAAACTAGTGGTACCCGCACGGCATTGCCCATAATAGGAAAATTAAATGGTCTTTTGGTTCGCCTGTGTGGCGAATTTTCTCTCTGGCTTGTAACCATGTTACAGTTCCACGTTATGATAATTTCGTATCTCGCCAATTGGCTTGTGCCCAAGTTACGGTTCCACAATATGATAATTTCGTATTTTACTCGTCCATCTTATGATAATTTTGTTCTTAAAATTGGAATAGAAAAAGAACTACATCGAATTTTCAAAAAATCGCTTCGAGGTGCACACCCCCATGCTACAAACTAATTTTGTGCCAAATTTCATGAAAATCGGAGGACTGGTCTAGGCACTATGCTCGTCACAGAGATCCTGACAGAGAGACTTTCAGCTTTATTATTAGTAAAGATAAAGATAGAGAAAACGAATTCTTCCCCTATTATCAAATTTTATGAAAAATGGGCTTAAAATTGGAATAGAAAAAGAACAAAATCAAATTTTCGAAAAATCGCTTCGAGGTGCACACCACCATGCTATAAACTAATTCTGTGCCAAATTTCATGAAAATCGGCCGAACGGTCTAGGCGCTATGCACGTCACAGAGATACTGACAGACAGACAGAAATCCGGACAGAGAGAGAGCCAGACAGAGAAACTTCCAGGTTTATTATTAGTAAAGATAAAGAAGAAGAAAGATAAACACATTCTTCCCCATATTATCAAATTTATATGAAAAATGGGTTTAAAATTGGAATAGAAAAAGAACCTCATCGAATTTTTGAAAAATCGCTTCTAGGTGCACACCCCCATGCTACAAACTAACTTTGTGCCAAATTTCATGAAAATCGGCCGAACGGTCTAGGCGCTATGCGCGTCACAGAGATCCTGACAGACAGAGATCCCGATAGAGAGACTTTCTGCTTTATTATTAGTAAAGATAAAGATTACCTACTTTACATTAACATTACTCATGTTTCTTATGATGATAAAATTTGTATGTAATTTAAAAGTAAAAAATAAAGTGATTTTCCAGTTCTATTAACATGTGCCAATTACTGGATCACAAGGTGTCATACACTGGGGTATCAGGTGCCAATTACTG
Organism: Uloborus diversus; assembly: GCF_026930045.1. NCBI lineage: Eukaryota > Metazoa > Arthropoda > Arachnida > Araneae > Uloboridae > Uloborus > Uloborus diversus. The sequence goes on along the minus strand of NC_072737.1, from coordinate 70,558,762 downwards.
GTGATTTTGGTAACTTTTTATATGCATATTTTTATAAAAGTATCGATTCAAATATTTTTGATTTTAGTGAACCAAATAGATGTGCAGATGTGCACTCTTGGATACAAAAATATTTGCAAGAGAGTTTTTTTTTCTAAGTACTGAAAACAGAGGTAAGTTTAAGGACAAACTCTTAAAGTGCCAATTACTGGGGTCTTTACCCTACCAACGAAAAGAAGATGCAAGGTGACAAACTTGAGCTAGAGGGCATTAAAAACAGGCTATTCTTCATGTGAACTATTTTGATAGCCACTAGGGATGCCAATCTCTTTTAGAAAATCAATATTTACGCTCTGCAACTATAACCCATTAAAAACATACATATTGACAATAGAATTACAAAGTTCGAGCATTTGAATAATTTTTGTTCAGAATTTATGACATTCTAAAATCCAGAAAAAAGTTTCTCTGCTGCGTTTTGTCAAGTGTTTGGCTAGGGGCTACACAAAAGCTAATAAACTCAAATTCACAAAAACACTAGAATGTATTGAAAACTAAAAGTACTTTAAGCTCCTAAAATTTCAGGCTTCCAGCGTTATAAAAGGTCCTGTAATCTGAGATTGAACATGGCAATTCGTTACGACACATAATTTCAAGCTCGTTTTTTTATCTTCATTCGAAAGAACACCACCGAAGAAAAAACTTATTTTGAAAGGAAAAAATATGTTCTTTCTACTGGTATAAACGAAAAGAAGATGCGAGGTGACAAACTTGAGCTATAGCACTTTGAAAATAGGCTATTTTTCTCTTGAACGGTTTTGATAACACTTCGAATCACAATATCTTTTAGAAAATAGATATTTAAGCTCTCTAACTGTAACCCAATAAAAATAAGCATTTTTACAATGGAATCACACAGTACGAGCTTTTGAATTATTTTTGTTCAGATTTTATGACAACCTAAAATATAGGAATTTTTTTTATCATCGCGCTTTTTCACAAGTTCACGCGCATGCTACACAAAATCTAACGAGCTCAAATTCACAAAAATATTTGAATATACTAACGGTCAAACATACTTTAAGCAACTAAATTTTCAGGCTTCTAGTGTAACAAAATTTCCTGTAAACTTGGTGTAAACATGGCAATTTGGCACAAAAAGCTAATCTGCCATCTTGGATCACATTTTTCGAAGATCCTAGATCCTCAGGATTTGGATCTAGGAAGCTGACAATTTGTATAGGTTAGTTTCAAAGGCATCTCTATACCTCTATAAAATTTCATCCAAATCGGAGATGGTCGAGTGGGAACGATTTGAAAAATTAGGTCAGTTGACGTGGAATGTGTGTGTGTGTGTGTGACTCAAACACAACTCTGCTGAAATTTTTAAGTTCCTGAAGACAATAAGTGAAATGTGGTGCATAGGCAGACCATTTTAATAAATTTGGAAGGAGGGGGAGCATATTAAACACTGTTCAAAGAAATTCTTCAAAATTTCAAAGTCTGTGCAATAGAAACAAGATCAATTTGAAATTACCAAAATTAAGGAGTTAAAAAATAGCTCAGAAAAGATGGGAGTTCGGTTAGAAAAATTGAAAATGTATTTATTTAAAAATGCAAAACATAAAACCTTACCAACTACTCTTCTCAAATCATGACACCAGGGAAAAGTTAAAGGATCTTCAGATTTAAATTTTAGTTTTGGTTCTTTACGGTTAAACCTAGGGAGGAAAAAAAACACATTTCAATCACATCTAAACATTGCACATTTAAAACAAAGTTAATTTTTGTATTATTGTAATGCAGTACTTTTGTTAATGAGATAATCCCACTTCTTAATATTTTCTTTATATGTAAATAGAAGAATTGTAAATGATTAATTCAATCTTTTAAGAGAACAAAGCTTTATTTAGCTATAAAAACATAAATTAAAATCAACATAACTTCAATAAGAAGAATATTTCAACCGATGACTAGTGCTCATACTTTAAAAACAAAGACCTAAATTCAGGTACCAATACCAAGCATAATAGAAACTGGGATAAAAATCAGGAGTATAAGCAGCAAAAATCACAACAGAGCTCAGCTCAGGAATGTCAAAATGTCACAATGCAAATGCCAAAAAAAAAAAAAAAAAAAAAATCTCTGACTTAAAATGCTCATAACTTTTTTCCTTGTAACTAATGGCCTCTGTTCTTTTTTACTGCAAGAAAATATTCTAAAAATGTTTTTTCTCTGCTCTTTCCAATGAAACCAAAATTGAAACAATAGGACAATTATTTCAAATAGAAACAGCCATTTTTGGGTCAAAAAATAAAATTTTCATTAAAAAAGGAACCACTCATTATTATTTTTGTAACGCTCTCTAAACCTTCCCAGCACTAAACTGAAATTGTCAATGAAATCAATTCGCTAGTTTCCGAGTTTCACTCGGACATACAAATTTGGAGTTTGTGTTTTATTACATAAAGATACATTTATATATATTTAAGGGTCTCCTTTTATCCCTAACAGCTCTACCTTTCGTTCTCTTTTTTTTGTTATTTCTTTACAAAAAATTAAATGAAAAACAATATAGCAGTTAAAGAGTTAAACTGTATAAACCCTACATTTTTCATTTCTTTAATTCTCAGTAACGGGATCTTATTTTAAACAAGACCTTATTTGGCTACGATAGAATAAGGACATGAGAAAGTAATTTTGCTTTGTAAAGCAATTTAATTTAAAGATTTGGCATGAAACATTATTCAAATATTTGATTTATTTTTAAGTTGCGATGGTTTACCTTTGGGCTCTATAATGGAGGCATTCAGAGCTAAAGTGGATCAAGTCCACTTCAACTTGTTGCACTTTAGCTCAGAACCTGGTAGACAGGGCCGAATTCAGGGGAGGGCAGGCGGGGCTACTGCCCCGGGGCCTCCACAACAAAAGGGCCCCTATAATAAAATTTTTAAAAAATATCCTAACTTTCACGGGTTGAAAATATCAGATATATACATATATATCAAAATATTCGGATATATATCAAAGTATCGGGTATTTTTGAAAATACGATGATCTTTTTGAACCCTGATTAGGGGCCTCCACTCCTTCGTTGCCTCGGGGCCTCCACACTTCCAAATCCGGCCCTGCTGGTAGATTTTGGCATTTTAATGTTACACTCATAAATGAGGTGTTCAGAGCCAAAAGGGATTAAGGGGCATATGCAACTCTAACACGATTGATCATATTCAATTCGATCAAATTCAATCTACCAAAAGTGCAGCCGGACATTTCCTGTACCCCATCGAGAAGGAAATTGGTAGATAGAATTTGATTTCATCAAACACAGTCTAGTTGTATATGAACCTAAGCCTAGATTGGCTTGATCCATTTTAGCTCTGAATGCCTCAATGAATTCTTGCATTGGTCAAAAATATCTCCATGTGATGGGAGGAAAAAAATGCAGACCACAGTGGTTCACTGTAAAGAAAAATATATTTTATTCTTCAGTATAACTCATTGCGACAATTTACACTCAAAAGTAATTTCTAATGTTTTACCAGTAGTTTCATAAAAATTTCAATATGATTCTAGCATTTCTAGGATGTAAAAAAAAAAAAAAAATCCTGTATTTTTCCAGGGTTTCAAGTGTTTCATGAATTGGTATTTCATGAATTCGTCTATTTAAACACAAATTTTTTTTGAATGAATATAAATATTACTAAATAATGCATTTTGAAATAATTGCTACTGGATAATTTTTGATGCATAAATAAATTTCCTAATTCAAATCTGTATATCAGGGCCAGACTGAAGTAAGTCCAAAAAAAGTGATTTTCCATTTATTAGTGCATTGTACATAGAAGCCTATCCCGCATCGAGCTATGTGAACGTAATTCTTTAAAAAGAAATCGTTTTCAATTTTTTAGCAGGGTTGTAACAGCGCGCATCCCATCCTTTGCATGCGCCTGCAAAAAGTTTATCTTCTCTCCTGTAAAATTACCATAACTTACGCCCTTCTGGCTCTGGGTACAGAAATAATGTACTTCAAATGCAGAAATATTATTTAAATATAACAGTAAGTATTATGTCATACCCAAAGAGAGGCACCAAACTATCCAGAGACTCCATCCACGCAAAGAGGCGATTCTTTAAAAAAAATTGATTTGCCTCTTCGGGTGACTCAGTATAATCTTCACACAAAATAATATTCTGATCTAAATTGGCAGCATAAAATAGAGCACTTTCTGTATCACCAGGGTCATAATTCTACAAAGGGAAAAAAATATTTTAATACAATTTTAGGCATTAAATCAAATACAGTGGAATCAGCTTAATTGGATCACCGGTTAATCGGACCAGCTACTTATTCGGATCAAATCTTAAAGAACCAAACCAAATCCCATTATACAAGCCTAATAATTTTCGCTTAATGGGACCAAAAGTAAGTTTAATCGGACTGAAGAACATGAGAACAAATTGGAAAAAAAACTAGAGATTGCTTGTTTCAAGCGAATTTTAAATGGAACAACGAACTTAATAGTTGGTGCAATAAAAATTAATAATGATTCCTTGACATTCCGTCAATGGCAGCAATTCTGCTAGTGCTTGCGGAGTAGGAGTCGGGCTGTTTTGGGGATAAAGGAGTCAGAGTCGAAGATGTTGAGATTTTACTTTGTTTCCAATGTTTTCTCATGCAAATGCGGGGGACGAATCGGCAATGATGTTTTCTTGCCGATTCGTCAGTGTGACGTCACACACGTTTTGCTGCAGCGCTATCATTTTCTTTTCTTATAAAAGCTTGTGTCTTCAGTTATAATGGCGAGTTGACCATTCAAGTAACATGTCTGTGCATGAAGTTCATATTAAACATGATTTTAACATTTGAATTTATAAATAAAACTAAATGCTTTTAACTTTCTGCCCTGTTTCATTTTTCCACTGTGTAAATCTCTACGGAAGACTCTCAAAATACTGGATTTGGACATTTTTCCTCCGACTCCGCAGCCCTGGCTCCTTGTAACTTTCAATTAGGAACACCAATATACATGGGCGCCCATATGCAAAATTTTAAGGGGGGGGGGAAGCTCAGATATTTTCTCCAAAGTTTAGCAAGATATTTCCCCATGGAAACCGATTTCAGTACAGATTAGAGTTATTAAAATTTTACATTGTAATAACTTATTCATTAATGGCTGGAAGAGAAATGTTTTTACATTTAAAAAAAAATACTAAAAGCAAGGGAAATTCTAATTTCTGAAGAGGGAAGGGGGGCTTTAGCCCCCACTTGCTCCCCTATATGGGCGTCCATGCCAATATACCCAGGAAAAAATGGTTAACGAAACTCCCATTGCATGGTGGCACTGTTCCAGCCTCAGAGTGAAAATGGATTTTACTTTGAGGCTGGTTCACTTCCATCTTAGTTCTGTGGTTCCAGCAGAAGTCAAAAAAATTCAATGAAATTTCAAATTTCTTTAGTGCAGTTAGCACGTTCAATAACATGCAAATTTTTTAGAAAAAGCAAAAGTTGTAAAATACAAAATTCATTGGAATTTTTAATGAATGATTAGTACTTTTCAGAACTTATTTTTTCACCCTTACATTTTTTGTTACTTCGGATTATTGAACCTAATCAATACTGACAGGAAGGAATAACTAAAACCATATTGGTCTGAATATGTTGCTAAATGAGTAAAAAGATTTGCTTTGTTTCAATTTATTTTCCAATGAAAGAATTTCATAAATGGCCATTTTTCTTCTCAGTATGCTCACCATAAATGGGGCTCACAAATATCATAATGGCATTTAAAAGTTTTGTGTATAGCATGTTCGGTCAAGCTACACAGGTACCGTTTGCTTAATCGAACCAGCCGCTTATTAGGACCAAAATGGTCCAGTCCCAATGTGATCCCATTAAGCAGAATCCACTGTAATAATAATAATAGCAATAATAATTCAGAAAGAAAAAGAGAACAAACCTTATTCCATGGTTCAAATGACATCATCAAATGCCCATGAGTTTCAAGCTCAAGAATGAATGGAAATACGCTCTCAAAAGAGAGCTTTGGACACTGACTAATATTTAAATGTCTCAAGGATGGGCAATAATAAATTTCACAGCTTTTCAAAATGCGACAAGCTTGTACTATAAAACAAAGAAAATGTTTGTGAACAAAGGATAATGTACATTAAAAATTTTAACAAAAGTGAAACATAATTTTATTTCAACAATTTTATTACAGTAGAAGACCATTACAACGCACACCTTTTGGGACCTGAGCTTTTGCTTTATACAGGTTTTTGCACATTATATAGATTATTTCTCAAATTTTCAAACTAATATTCAGAATATATCTGTATATTTGCACTTCAGAATAAGTTTTAGTTGCAATGAGTATTAAAGCACTAACTATGAAAAAGAATATATACATTATTCACAAATAAATGTTTCACAATCAAAAAAAAAAGAAAGTGATTTTTCCTGCACCAAAACAAAATACTGGCTATGGCCTTGGATCTATATGCACGTCTGAAAAATCTTACATAAAGGCTCCTTTTTTTAAACTTTAAATGGCTGGTACTATCAGGTAGAATTTTGTGAGATTCCCCCTGGTTGTATCACAATCACAATGCATGTATATTTTTATTTCTTTATTTTTTCTTTTCAGAACTGTGGGCTTATTTCCCAAATTTCTGAGTGGAATTTTTAAACAGCAAAGCATTTCCAATTTTTTTAGGTTCAAGTCGAATTTAGCTCAATTGGATTTGAGTGTCTTAATAAGAGTTTGGAATTAGTTCTTTTGAATTAAGAACTTTCTTGCATTAGCCTTAATAGTGTGAGATCTGTCAATTATATTTTTTGTTCAGTTATTTGGTTAAAGCAATAAGTTATCATTGAATAACAGGTTTTACTGTTTGTCTTTTCTATGCCAAAGTTATTCAGGCTCTTAAAAAAAACTTTCATTATTTTAGCTAGATCAATACATTTAAGTGCTATAAAATTTGTGAAGTGATTTTACACAATAAAAATTAAGGGTAATTCCAATTTTGTGATAAGAGTTAATTGGTAAGTTCAGGGGGGGGGGGTGATCACTGAACAAACCAACTAGGCCATGGCTTAGGATTCTCAGTTTTAGGTGCCTGCAAATGACTAAAATGGTTTAAGTTCTAATGTATTATTTAAGAAAAAGAAGAAAAAATAAGATTTGTTTTTTATTTATTTCTCTTTTCTTTTGCTTACTAAAGATGTGGGTTGCCTTGCACCTCAACAGATATCTTGAGACACGGCTTAAGCTCTGCAACACCCTTGAAGTTGACTACCCTGGTTCCCCAAGAATTTTTGTGTTTACGAAGTTTGATTACAGAGACCTCAAAAAAGTATTTTGCCTAGGGCCACCCAATATCTTAACTGCGCCATGGGTAAGTGAAGAAACCATTTGCTATTCTAGAAAAATTAGTTACTAATTACTTCATTTAATGAAATGTAGTATGCCAAAACGAAAGTTAATACAGTGTAATCGAATGATCGATGATTGGTATTGAGGTTGTACTGGAAGTTAGCATGGGCGTCCATATGCAAAATTTAAAGGGGGGGGGGGCTCAGATCCCCATGATTTAGCAGGATATTTTTCGCATGGAAACCTATTACAGTACAGATTAGAGTTATTAAAATTTGATATTTTTAATATCTTATTCATTAATGGCTGGAAAGAAATGTTTTTACATTTTTGCAAAGAAAAAAGTACTAAAAGAAAGGAAGTTCCAATTTCTATGGAGGGGGGGGGGGCTTGGGCCCCCACTTGCCCTCTATATGGACGCCAATGGAAGTTAGTGAATGCTGTGAGAAGTATATAGAAGTATACTAGTTGCTTGTGTTCAATGCCTTTGAATGTCAAAAATATATTGTTTACATGATTTTCTCCATATTTAAAAAAATGAAGTGGATTATTTCAGGGGCAAAAGTGATCGACTTGTCACATATAGGACATTTTCCACAAAAAATATAGGACAAATATAGGACACATTATATGAATAATTTTGCTATGAAAAAAGAAATACATATCATATATTATTTAATTATTCTTATCAATGATTTCGTTTAAAAAAAAAATTCAAACAAAATTATAACTTACATCTGAAATGACTTTCCTGTAGTTGAAAGAAATATTTTTGAAAAAAAAAAAAGTGTACTTTACAGACTAAATAACTAAACAAAATTTGAACAAAGATAAATTTTTATTTTTTCTTTCCCACTCATGACCCAAGTACTAATTCCACTGCTCTTTGATTTTATATCTAAACTGAACTCTTTACCACTTGTATTAAGAACAAACAGATCTTGAGAAGGATCCTTCTGACGTTTTTCAGAGTTTTCTTTATGCTTAAATGTTTTAGCATGCAGCCTCAATTGCGAAAATCCACTATTGCTTATGGGCACTGAACAGTTGCAAAAAAGGCAAAAAACGGTAAAATCATCTTTTCCTTTAGTGCACCATGCACCAAAATTTATACAATTAATGTCCTCCTGATTCAACCACTCCACACAAAATTTTGTTGAGCGGTGCAATTTTGCCATTATAATTCCACTTATTACCACAAACTACATTTTAACATCATAAGGAACTAACATTCCACGATCCCAAAATTCCACAAAAAAAAAAAAAAAAGAACATTCTAATCAGAAAATGCAGAGAACACAAAATATACCAACGAAAACCATGATGGAAAAGAAAACAAATAGCTGCTGCCCCCCCCCCCCCCAAAAGCAAAATTCTAAAACCAATTTCAGATTTAGTTCTCGAAACTCCACCCACTATAGATTGACGTCACATTGCTGTAGCCAATGAGTGAAGATGTCTATCATAGGATTTAGTCAGTTGAATTTTTTAATTTGAAATTCGTTTGGGCACATATTTTCAACGAAAAATCCGATGTCAGAAAGTTTATTTATGTTGAAACTATTTTATTTACTGTTTACTACTTTATAGTTTATTTACTGTTTACAAGTTATTTACTGTTATAGTTTATTTACTGTTATAAAGTTTATTTACTGTTTACTACTTTTTTGCGAAAATATAATATAACAGGGGCATTCCACGGTATTTTTGACATTATGTAGAGTCCGTAACGTGACCTTTTTTTGCCATAACTTTTTAATTTACCATTTGATTTGCAAATTATTTTATTTTGAGCTGGTGTGTTGGTAGGAAAAGATCAAAATAAAATAATATGCTAATCAAACAGTAAACTAAAAAGTTATGGCAAAAAAGGTCATGTTACGGACTCTACATAAATGTCAAAAATACCTTGGAATGCCCCAACAGCGAGCTCAGTCACTACATAAAGACAAGAGTCGCCACTGATCTGAAACAATATATCTAGGTTGAAGGTTGGCAGAAAGGAAGACCCAGACCTAATGCTAATTAGGGACGATTCATCTACTTACAAGGTTGCAAGTTACTTCACTTTCAAATCCTTTCTGACACAGTGAAAAAAATTTGGCTCTATGCAAAATTGTAAATTATTTATTAGCGCTTATAATGATGGTGCAAAGATCATTTTCTTAATAATAGCCACATTAACTTTCTGTCTTTTACACATTTTTGATGAAACAGTGAACTACAATGACTTTTTATGAGCAAATTCTTTAATTTCCTGACTTTTTCTTCTTCTAGGAATAGTGTAGCCTAGATCAAATTCTTTGTGCAGAGTAATCTTTTACGTTGGGGAAATTATACGCTACTTGAAATTATGAATGAAAAATGCTTAAAAAATGCTACATGACTTAATTTATTAAAAATGTTTAAAAAATCAACGCACCTTCAACATGCCGCAGCTGATTGCTACGATTAATAATGATGTCAGACAATCCACAGGATACAATAGTCAAGCTGTGCAGTGTTTCAGATGCTAGTCTTAGAACCTAAGAATTTCAACAAAATCAGAAATACTTCTCAAACATTTTAAAATATCAAATAAAAAAACTGCATTTTCATTCACAAAAATAATTTAGAGGAATCACAATCTAAGTTATTTATCAAACTGTTGGATACTCAATATGATTAGTTTTCATGCCCAATTCAATTTATTATTTAAGAAATATATACAAACAAACAATGTTAACCACATCACTCTGAATAAAATTTTAAACCATTTTTACCTGCATTTTAAATATAAAGTAAAACCTCATTTAATATCCTCAACAAGAAATAGCAGATTACAAAATACACAACTGGCCATTAAAATTGCTACACCAAGAAGGCGACATGGTACAGACATGAAATTTAAACGACAGGAAGAAGATGATGTGGCATGCTTTTGCATGACGAGGGCGCCTGCGCCCGCACACCTACAATGAGTTTAAATGATGACACCTACGTTAGTTGCGACACCTACAATGAGTTTTAATGAGGAAATTGTACAGCCAATTTTCCACGTGCAAATTCAACTTGAACATTGTTGCATGGTGGAAAATTGTTGTGATGCCTTGTGTAAGAAGAAGAAATGCGTACCAGCATGTTACTGTTTTTGATAGAGGTTGTATTGTAGCCTACTGCGATTGCGGTTTAGCCTACCACAGTATTGCTGCTCGCATCGGTCGAGATCCAATGACGGTTAGCAGAATATGAATTTGATGGGTTCAGGATGGTAATGCAGATCGCTGTGCTGGTTCTCAACGGTCAGTAATTACTAGCAGTCGAGGGAACAGTCATGTTATCCGCATAGCCTTAATGGATCGTAGAGCCACGTCACAAGCCCCCGAGTCAAGAAATGGGGTCATTTGATTAAACCAAAACTTCCTGACAATTCCAAGTTCTCCCTGATCCTGGGGAACCCTGGTATGTGTGAGGGTGTATGTTGTATGTACAGGACATTTAGTTAGAGAGAGGGGAGTCGTGCAATCAAGTGTCCTTTTGTCACATATCACTGAACCAATATTCTTCACTTCTGGGGTGTTTTGAGGCACCCACAAAAGTGAAAACAGGTATTATTTGTTTTAAAAAAATAATCGTAACAATGTTTAGTAAACTGCATATAAGCGCTGTTATCGCTGTCTGAGGTGGTAGTTCTAGGAACTAATTTCTCAGGATCTATTCACCCAAATTTCTTGAAAATTTAATCATTTGTTATTTTTAACATAATATATGTGTCTAATAAATATCCTTCTGTTTTCTGCATTTCTTCCTGGTGCAGCAATTTTAATGGTCAGTAGGGTACATTTTTCTAAAACTTAATATTAGTATCTTCAATTCTTTTGAGGATTAAACTCTGTTACTGAACAGCCAAGTAATTTAATATTTGAATTTTAAGAATAAGCCGTTACTTATAAGAATTAATTATTGTTTACTGAAACTACAATTCCATTAAAATTATACAAGGCAGGAAGGAAGCCAATGACACTTAACTGGGACAATAAATTTATTTAATTCATTTTCACATCAATTTTTGTCTTGCTGATTAAAACCTGGGCAGATGACTAAAAGTTTATGCTTCTGTACCTTATCATCTGATTCAAAGGTGCCCAATAAACACACAATATTTTTATACAGAATATTAAAGTATTTCCACGACTGAGGAGTCAAGACACCTACATTTTTCTTCCTTTTGTTGCCCTTACCATCAATTCGTCAACATATGAATATGAATGTATGTCAGGTTTCCCACTCACTTTTAGAAATTGAAATTCCAAACTTGATTTTTGAATTCGTAGTTTTCTGAATGAATTTGAAAATGATTTGCTTTGAAACATGAGCAAAAACAAACTATTAAGAATTTTAATATCAGAAATTTAATATTTGTTCTTAAATGCTTCTTTTCACTGATATGGCAAGTCTTTGGGCAAGTACCCCTTTTACAAATGAATACATATTCATTCTAGTTTTGACGCAGTGAGCAAATAACATAACCCAAGTACTGCAGTCGTTCATGATGCGAATGACGTTTTACTAGGCCTATTTTCACAATTTTCCAAATTGTGTTTTTCATTTTTTTTTTTTTTTTTTGACAAAATTGATGATTTTCAGTAAAATTTTTGATCAAACCAAAACTTCCTGATAATTCCAAGTTCTCCCTGATCCTGGAGAACCCTGGCATGTGTGAGGGTGCATGTTGTATGTACAGCACATTTAGTTAGAGAGAGGGGGAGTTGTACAATCAAGTGCCCTTTTGTCATTTATCACTGCACCAACATTCTTCACTTCTGGGGTATTTTAAGGCACCAAAAAAAGTGAAAACAGGTATTATTTGTTTAAAAAAAATAATCGTAATGCCATGGGCACGTAAACAGCAGTATCTACAAATTTTTTGTTTTTCATTTTTTTTATTTTTGTCTACTTAACTTTAGCTTTACTGTACACATTTACTTGTTTGGTTTCACCTGAAAACAAAGTAAAAAAAGAAATTCCAATTCCAATATTTAACTAGTGTTAAGTGGAATTAAAAACAAGTTTCTTCAAAGATCTCCAAAACCCATTTGGGTAGATACTGCTATTTACCTGCCCAGGGCAGCAATAATTTTAGTTTGTATATATAATAAATTTGATACCTGCACTGCATCTTCTTCCAAAAGTGGATCACTTGTGCTGGTTGCTTTATTTTCTTTTATGCTTGAAGAAGCAGATCGCTTGCGTTTATGTGTAACACGACGAGATCTGATTTTAAAAAAAAATATAAAGGCATTTTTATATATTATTTTGAAAAACTTTTCATAATAACTTTTACAAAAATGTGTCCTACTTACATAGCACTATATTTCAAATGTGATGATGATTTTTTTCTTTTATTTCTCCCAGATTTTTCAGAATCTTTCTTTTGATTTTTCATCCTTTTGATACAATGTTTGATATCTTCACTTGTAGCTTGTGTTCCTTGACTGGTAACAGAAATCTCATTATGATGGTTTTGCTGATTTGCTGCAACAGAAGCCCTTCTATTTTCAAGTTCTTTTATTTTAGCTGGAGATTTACATAAATGCCTGAAAGGCTTAGTGGAACATTTACTAGATTGCTGAACTTTATCTTTCATGTCAATTGAAGCCTCATTTTTGGGAGCATGTGAATTGGAAGCATTTATTACAGATGGAGTGCTGTCTTTACAATTTAAGTTTCCATTTTCACATTCTGTTGGTGCTGTGCTAAAGTTTTCATCCTCAACTGAAACTCTGTGCAAACACAGAGTGGGCTGAAGATCATCAACTGTTAGTGCCTTACTGCCATGGACAATCACTTTTCTTTTGTTTTTCTTCAGCCCTCTAAATTTTTTTTTACTATTTGTAAGCTGTTCCATTTCTGCTTCATCAGCAAGGATTTTTCTTCGATGACGAGTCATTGGGCCAACATACAAATTATTTCTTTCAAAATGTTTTTCAGCATCTGTTTTTAAACAAGCCGTGTCAGGTTCCTTCTCTTCATCTGAAAAATTTTCTTGTTTAATCTTTACTGACAAGCCTTTAGGGTCAGTTGCTTCCGAATTTAATGTCAAGTGAGAAGGTGTTCCAACTAATTCATCCTCAAACACTTTACCATCAGAAATACATTCAGTTTTAATACGATTACCCAAAGACTCATCGGATGCATTAAAATTATGCCTACAAGTAGCAGTAGATGTTGATGGCTGATTCGGATCACAACATTTACAATCTTGAGGCGCAGATAAAATTTGAATTGCATCTTTTTTCTTACGCTTGGCTTTTTGATTCATTTCAGAATCAGAAGACTCACTGGTATTATATTCTACTACTTTTGGACCTACTAAAGAGATATTATCATCCTCTAAGGATAATTCTTCAGGTTTATTGACTGCTACACTTACTTTATTTTCATTCTGGTCAGAGCTATGATCTTCAACGTCATTTCTAACATTATTATCAATAGGGTTAATAATATTCTCCAACTCCGGAATCCGTTCTTCAATGAAATCTAAGTCTTGTTCATCAAACAGGTCTCGCTCTAAAACTATCAAATGAGGTTCATGAGGAAAAGGATCAATATCTTCATTATCAGGTACATTTTCATCAGCTGGAAGCTCAAAATCCTGCTGGTGACCTTGCACAGCAATGTGCTCATCTTGATTGCTTACAACAGCTGAAGACATTCCAAGTCCAGTGCCAGCACTCAAACCAACATGGCTACAGCCTTTTGGAGGTTCCCGAAACATATCAACCAAAATAATTACTTCTATTTTAGGTAGAGTGGAAATAAATGAAGCAAATGATGACAGACGTAAACAATGACATCGTTGAAGAGTCAGATCTAACAAATGTTGCCATTGAGTTTCACCTATAATTAAAACAAATATGGACATAAAACAGTTTTGTAAATATTAAAACTAATGGTTTTACAAGAAAAAAAATACCATCATAGAAATAATACAGTGGAACCTCAGAAATCAAAAATTTTAGATGGCAAGAACAGTTTGTGAAATAAAGGTCTAAAATAAGATTTGAAAAAGGCAAAAACTACAATGCAAAAGTTAAATTAGCTTTTTGATGACAGCTACTTTTAGCAAATGTTGTACATAATGTGTAATGCAGCTCTGTACAACTGATTCAATAATCGTCGTTGACATAACAAACTGAATCGGCTTGATGATACGAGGTTGCATTAGATACGCATAAATGTCATATCAGCTGGAGTTGCACTTGAGTTCTGCTCAATGTAGAGATGTCCAATTCCAACCACACAATGGGCTGGCAGGTTACACACACAGTGTATGTCACACTGATACATTTAAATATTAGCATCTGTCATGGTGCGTTGCGTTAATTTTATAAGATTTAGGTATAATTCATCGAAAGACAAAGAATCAACTTTCTTGGCCGTGGAAGTGGAAGTATCGCCACCGCAATAACTTGAGGCCAACGACTGCCTTGAATGCCTAACGAAAATTAAAAATCAAAAGAGGCTTACCCCATGATGAGATGTGTAGACAACAGGAACAAAACACTTTTATTACTGTACACATTTTATTTAGGTCGAATTTTGAAGTACACAGGAGTTGACAGGAATATTGGATGGTGATCATCAAGTTAGGGACATTTTGACACTTACATCATTTTGAAAAAACTAAAAGAACAGCGGGTAAAAGCTCACAAATGTTTTTTTTTTTTTAATTTAAAAAAACGTATAGCTGGAGATTAAAAAGTTCGTTAAACGGAAAAAAGGGGATATTGCTGGGTTCGCGAAAACAGTCCACTTAAATGGGGGACAGACGGGATGCTCTTTTCAAGATGCAACCTAGAAGATGGGATGTATGCAGGATACGATCAGATACAGGCGACGTCGGTTGCAGGCCATGCTGCACAGAAAATGGCGTAACGGTTGGTCAACGCTTTGCTGTCAGCGTTAAAATAGTCTCACTTCAAAATTCAAAGGAGATTAACGAAGGAAAAACGCAGATGCATATCGCCACTCACAGAGAGGTTGGGCATCTTGATAAGGTCGAAAATAGAGGGGTCATAGCAGGCGTTAGCTGCACACCTGCCGCGCCCGGTCTTGGTTATATATGTAGAAATTAAAGCTAACGGATTTTACCTCATTATAGAGGACTTAAAAAATATGGTGGAAAGCCTCGGTCATCCAAGGACACCAGCAGCATCTCTTCATCGTCGCCATACAGGAAAAGCACGGAGAGCGTGGCGACAAGTCCGACTGGACCGAGTGCTGTAGGCAGTGTTTCAGGGTGGAAAAATGAAGAATGAGCGAACCGATCGGGGGATGCCGCAATGCGCAGGAACCAATCAGCACGTTTGGTGAAGGAACAATGAAGGAAAGGACGCTACCAAAATTTCAATGGCGGTACAAGAAGATGGAAAAGAACGAATCATTTGAGAAGAAATTGAAAACAAATAGACGCAAAGCTAGAATTGCGGAAAAATGATTCAAACACATCGTTGATATCTTAAAAAGCGCGGAATTTAAAGGGGAACACAAGGAAAATGTGGAATGTGATTGAAAATTAAAGAAAAAAACGAATGAAGTGGGGGAAAGACGATTAAAATGACAGAAAAAAGGGGAAAAAGACAGCAAAAAAAAAATGTGATATGCATTATCACAGCATCAGTACATGTACTTTGTACTTCATCATACTGTACTGCACATGCTTCCAATGATGTTCTTGCTACTATAATGTAGATCATGCATTCAGCATTCATGCTTTATCAGGGGTAAAATTACGTAATTATGAAATTTAAAGAAAAGCTTCCAGATCATTATTGTACTAATAACAAGAATATAAATAGGCCACCTGGTAAATTCGAACCTTCCAGAATCCGAACAGGGCTCCACCGCAATTAGTACAGATTTCTGAATTTCCACTGTATAAGAATATTTCAAACTTAAAGAAGTATAACTCGCCACATAAGAAAACTTTGATCTCACATGTTCATCTAAATTATATTTAGAACTCTTAAAGCTGTTTGAAATGCCATTGTGTATTTTAATTTCCTAGCTTTAATTTAAACATGCATAAGGCTTGTCTCAAACACTTCATAAATTTTCTTTTTACTTGTATAGCTATTAAAATTGGTAAATATAAATAAGAGCATGCGAAAAATACAACGAAAGAAAGTTAACAAAACACACAGGTTAAGTATTGGTAAAAACTGCTGTTTTCCTTAACTTCACCAATTCACATACGAAATTCATCATGACTATCGACATTCATCAGCCTATCGACATTCAGCTCCATTCAGGTGATGACATCATACACGCTATATATGATTAATAAACAATAAAATTACAAACAAGTAATGGACCCAATTAATATTAAACTAGCAGAACTCGCACGGCTTTGCTCGTGCTAGAAAATTAAAAGGTCATTTGGTTCGCCTCTATATTCAAATAATAGATGATGAATTTCTTGCCAATTTGCTCTCCAATTTCTCGCAAATTTGCTTGCCCATGTTATGATAATTTGCTCGTCCATGTTATGGCAATTTGCTTGGTAAAATGTTCTTAAAATTGAAATAGAAAAAGAAAAAAATTGAATTTTTGAAAAATCACTTCAAGGAGCACACCCCCAAGCTACAAACTAATTCTGTGGCAAATTTCATGAAAATTGGCCGAACGGTGTAGGTGCTATGTGCGTTACAGACTTCCAGACAGGGATCCAGACTTTCAGCTTTATTATTAGTTAAGAAAAGAAGTCTAAAGATGTTTTAAAATACTATAAGGAAGCTGTATATTATGTTCTCCTTGAGTCTATCAAAGTCATCATGTCCCAGACATTTTCCTCCAGGTACAGGTTTAGCTACTTAACGATGAAGTCTTTACAAGAATATTTTGAGATTCATATTGAAACAATTGCATAGTTAAAAATGCACAGTGGGGCATGTTCCAGCTGAACCACTTAATTCTGCAAGCATATACTAACAGCCTCTTAACTCATCCAGACACTACAGTTTCATCCTCATAGGGAATCATAAGTTTGGAATAGAAAAACCAAACTGGAGGTAGATGTTTTCTCATTGAAGTTGCAATAGTCTAGTTTTGTCCATATTTTTAGGATTACTTCTAGTATACCAATGCAATTCCTCCAGTTGTTTGCCATTTTCATTCAATGTGTAAGGTGGATTCAAAAATTTCTTTCCCAGACCACACTCATCGGGAGAAAAACACGTTACGCTGGTGTTGTATATCTATCACCAGAATGGAAGCTGGATAAGTCTATGACCACAGGTAAATACGGCATTAGCTTTCCCTTTTCAGCGAAATGCTTGCAATGTGATCTTCAATATAGCTGAATTCTATCCGGAGATGGACATTTGTTGTACACATGAATTTTCTCCGTTTGGTGTGAGATGATATCTGTGACACTATAGCGAACATTCTTCAGAAAACTTTCATTGAGATTCCAAATGCCAGATAGCAGGGAAAATTCCACTTCGAGTCTAGCGTAAACAATAACAGGCTCCCCCACCTAAGGGGTCCCGTATATATAAGGAAAATTAAGTAGGTCAAAGAGGAGAGACATTACTGAGCAAAGAGCTGAGAGCCACAAACGATGGGCTCTCGAAGTTCAAATACCTTTTAATGTAAAAATATTGTAAAATAGCTGTAAATATGAGATGTATTAAATTCTCGTAGATTCTATGCATTCTCTTGTTGTCTTTACGCGAAAGATGAAAACGTTACACTAGGAGATACTTTAAAGCATTTCTTTGCATTACTTTACATCTGTCCAATGATTTATAAATGTCAAAGGTTCAATGCCAATCAAAATAATGTTCCTTATCTCATGATCGAATTTTCATCCAGACCAAGATAAAATTTAAAAGTCTGTGAACACAAATAATTTTTTAAAAAGTTTCTGCAAAAAACACTGTGCTTTTCCTGAGTCTTAACTGTGGCAAATAGCAAAAATGTGAATTTGAAAGTGAGTAGAATATTACTAAGCAACCAGCAAGGTTTTTCAATTAAATTTACTATTTTTTCAGTATCATTAACTGGTATCATTAGTTGGGAGCATCTTAAAATTGACAACCAACATTTCTCATGAAAAAAAAAAAAAAAACCTAATACAAAATTTGTTTAAAAAATTTTTTTTTAACATCATTTTCAATTCAGTTAAAAAAACTATTAATTTGTTAATGATTTTTCTAGTGAAAAATATGCAGGGTAGAACCTTTCACATTTTCAGAAAGAAACATGAGAAAGTCATAAAAAATAGCAATTCACCAAAAAAATTAATTTAAAGAAATAATTAGTTGGCTATGATAAAAAAGCTTCTTTACTAAAATTTCATAAAGTGAATCTTTATTTTACGTCTACAACATTTAGTATTTAAAATTAAAATAAGTATTCAATTTTATAATGGTCCTTTAAAAAGATTGTTTGATAAAAAAGAACCATGTATAGTTAAAACTAAAGATTTTTTTTACAAAATTTCAATGATTTTTCTTTACCTTCAGACCACTGATCCATCGATATTAAGTGCGGACAGTTAGTAACAGATAAAGTTTCCAAGCCAGGGAATAATTCCCCTATCACTTTCATTCCGCTGTCAGTTAAAGAAGCAGGTGTATCTGGAACTTCAGCCAAACCATAATTTAGCAAAGCTTCATTAGAATATTCACCTTGAATTAAAAATAAACGTAAATAAATTAATGTCAAATAAAAATGTACAACACATTTTATAAAAAAAGTCTTATATTTTAAACTTTTTCTTTTAGTAATTTTCATACATAGTTTTCCTTCTACTATTTTTAATTGTACTTTTAATATTTTAAAAATAGCAATGACAGGAAACATGAAAACAAAACAAAAAAAAAAAAAGTTTGAAAGAGCTTTAATGTTGAACTAAATAACAAAAAATGTTTTGAGACACAGCCAAATAGTTTGGCTGTAAGACACCCAAGGGCTTGTGGCTATGATGTTAAACTGAGGTGACACTATAAACAAACAAGGTTTATTTTAGAGGTTTCAAATCAAATTATGAACTGTAATAAAACACAAATGTTGAACCAGTAACTTCCTCTCCCCTGCTGAATTTTATACAACTAAATTGCTTCATATGAATTTCATGAAACATATTTTACAATAGTAGCAAGGGCACCCACATAGGGGGCAAGGGGGGTTCAAGCTCCCCTCCCCCCTTTTTGAAATTAAAACTTCCTTGCTTTTAGTACTTTTTTCTTTGCAAAAATGTGAAAACATTTCTTCTCCAGCCCTTAATGAGTAACTTATGAAAAACATCAAATTTTGATAACTCTAATCTGCACTAAAATCAGTTCCCATGGGGAAAATATCTGAGCCCCCCTCCTTACAATTTTGCATACGGGCGCCCTTGGATAGTAGTGGATATTGTTTTCTTATTTTAACTGCATAGGCGTCGGAACCGGGGGAGCTGAGGGAGCTTGAGCTTACCCTGGAATATTTCAGACCGGCTTAGCTCCCCCGGAAAAATTCTTGCACTTCTGCTTTTTGCCGTACATTGTTTACCTCAAACCTGATTTCAAAAATGTGATCTGCCTTTTTTGGGAATTTCGGAATTTCTACCCAATGAGCAACAAAAGCAGTGAGCAGACGGAGTGGTCAGTGCAATTGAATTCACCTTTTTTTTCACTGTTTAAACACTCTTGATTGCCGAAATGCGGGAAAGTGGACTCTACTCCGCGGCCTGCGAAAATTAGTATCAGTCAGAGGCGTAGCGTAACCGAATATTTTTTTTTTTGGGGGGGGGGGGGGACACCAGAGCCATCGCCAAGAATAGCTTTGCTACCCCCCTCCCCCTGCCCAGTTTTTCAGAAATGGCGTCACCAATTTCATATTAGTAATGAAAAAAAAAGCAGAAAGGAAACCTTTATGATCTTAAGAACATGTAATAGAAATGATAAGTGAACAAATAGAAAAAGTGTCGAAAAGAGTTTTTTCTGCAAAATTTGAAAGCAAATGCGATCTTTGAATATTATTTAGGAACATCCAAGCAAGGTTATGCATTATGATTTACCTCTGAGGAGCGCTGAAACGAACGTTTTGAACATTTTTTAACGAAAAGAAAGTATTCAGTGTTTAGTACAAATCTATGACAAGCATCAGTCAAGCAAAAAATGAATACGTAAATAAACATAACTTCATAGGGGCTGCCGGCATTTTTAAATTTCTTTTTTTATTTTTCTTTTTTTTTTGTAAAAATATCATGAAAGTAGTGATTAAGTAGAGAAAAATATATGTGCCACCAAAATACATTTTAATTGGAGAAAAAGTTGAAACAGAGTAAGGCGAGATTTAAAAATGTCATGACTAGTCACACCACTGCTAGTGTGCTTGTTCTAAGTGTTTAAATACAAAAAGCGAAATTGAACAAAAATTTTATAGCGATGTTCTGGAGACATGACATCTAAACAAAAGAAAGTGTAAAAACTAAGATAAGTCTGAACTACCAAAAAATTCAAAATGTTAAAAGTTTTTTTTTTTTTTTGACAGGGGCCGCAAATGCTTGTATTTCAAACAAATAAAAATATAAGGCTATAAATTGAAAATTTCATTATGGAAAAACCAAACCACTCAAATAATTTTGGAAATGAATAGCAGCTGAGAGCAAAGACACATTGGCTTGGTTGGATAAAGCAGCGTGCTAATGAGGGAAAGGGTGGGAGTTCAAATCTGGGCCGAAAAATATCGTTTTAATGGGTTTTTGTTTTTCAGCAGAATTTTAATCCAAATTTCCACTAATATGCAAAATTCTAAGCTATATATCTGTTGTTGTTAAAATCAGGAAACAAAACATTGATTTTAAGAGGGTAAATCGAGGTTTGACATTGCAGAAGGATAAATTTCAATTTATTTTGCTGCTTTACTACGCATTGCTTTGGTCTATAGCATCTCGAGGTTGCATTGAAATCAGAAAATTCTTCCTTTGAACTCGAATACTTCGCGTGGGTCAACTAGTCATCTAAAATTGCGTTTCTGGAATTTCACTATCGGAAAATTGCTGAAGACGGATCCCGAACCTCTCCTCCTGGTAACATAGCCAACTATCATCTAAAACTGCGTTTTAACAACTAACGTTGAAAATTTTATTAATGAGCTTCAGCCCCCCCCCCCCCCTCCACCTCCGCCAATATAATTTAAAATAATCTTAAATTTCGTTTAAGACCTTACCTTTCAAATAATTACTGGGGTAAAGCATCCGAAAACTCACCCCTAACATCATTAAAAGTCAAATAAAATTGTTTTTGGAGCTCCAATTTGGAAAAATTTCCAGTCCTCATAACGATATCAAAGATGGCACACAGCTGCGTTTCTTAGATTGTTCATTTTCAACAAATTTCTGGGAGGGGGGCCCCGGATTTCTCCTCTAATTAACATCTCCGAATAATGTCTAAAACTGCGTTTTCAGAGCAACAATTTTGAAAAAATTTCCAGGAAGAACCCTAAAATACCAACCTCCTTAACGTAATTAGAGAAAAAATATAAAACTTTTTAAGTTTCAATTTCGAAAAATGCCGAGGAAAACGCTCCCAGGCCACTTTTCCACCCTAGCATTAACAAAGATCATCTAGAATACATTTTTAAGACCACACAAATTAGAAAAAACATCCTATTTTTTATTTTTGAGCTAATTTCTTTATAATTCTAGATCAAAAGATTAAGTGTCTAGCAAGCTGAGAGTGATGAGTCAGTTTGGCATTTAAATATGAATAGTATGGGTGCTCCAGACATAACGAAAAAAGATTGCTAAGGTTGTTTGTACATGTTCAAATAATTTCAACTTTCCAAAAACTTATCTCATTTTAAGTTATCTGACTCCTCAGATTATACTTTACGAAGTTACAGTTATTCTTGTTTTTTTGCTTTCTAAATTAAGATTTTTTCGTCACTTACAGATATATTTTCATGACAAAATTGTTACTTTTCATCTACTACTGCAGAAAAAACCCCCAACCATATTATTATATTAATATTTTATAGTTTCTATCAAAGACTTTTACAAAAACTTATCTGAACAATATGATATATAACGAACACTTCATTTTAACACATTTCCAACGTTCTGTTTCTCCGCCCTCCTGTTTCATCTATTCGCCTTTTTATAGTTCTCAGAAAAAAGGAAATTCTTCTAAATGCTACGCTGTCAAATCCTCCCCTTTCCTCCAAAATTATTACAGAGCACCTCAAATTTTGTTTTCAAGGCTCCGATTCCCTGAAAATTGCCGGAAGAGAGTCCCTGGATACCTTGCCCTCCAGTAACATGGGAGATTATGTAATGTTTCGTTTTTGGGACTTCAATTTAAAAAAATTGCTGAGTCCCTAACGCCAACAAATATGATCCATAGTCGCGTGTTTTAGCGACTACAATTTCGAAAAAATTAACGAGAAAGAACCTCTGAACCTTTTCTGATAACATCATTGAAAAACGCTCTCTAGTAGGACTTCAAGTTTAAAAGTTTCCAAAGTAGAGCCCTAGTACAGTCTTTTCCTCTGACATCATTGAAGGTTGTCTACAATTACGTTTAAGACTTCAAAATCGAAATATTGGGCGGGAGATGTAAATCGATTCAAAAAATCCATCAAGGACAATCCTTCGAGTCATATTTTCACTAAAGTCAACAAATATGGTATACAATCGCGCTTTTAAGACATTAAGAGCCAATGTCTGTAAGAATCAGGCAGTTTACGGCATTTGTGATTGTTGACATTTTTAATTTTCTTTATTTTCACATATGTTGTTCCTTATCATGAATGTAATGTTTGTGCAAAATATGAGCATTGTCTGCCTTACCGTTTTTGGGAAATAATATTTTTAAATTTAGGGGGCGTGGCACATTTTTGCGTGTTTTTCAAATTTGCAGATTTTAAAGTTCTTGTTGCTTTAAACGTCCCTATAATTACATGGATTTTTAAATTCTATACTATTATATGGTCTTCTTAGATACTATTACAGCTGTCAAATTGGTGTCACTACGAGGGCGACGGCCACAAACTCCGTTTAAAAATGACCGAAAATGAATTTTTTTACTACATTCAATGCCAATTTTCTCAAAGCGCCTTCATGATGACACCAACATTTTACATAAATTCCTAGCTACACTTGCATACATCAAAAATATGTAATAAAATTGGTGTCACTATAAGGGTGCCAAAAGATATTGGAACTTTTATGTGATAAATTTCACAAAAAAACAAATGTTTAAAATCCAATTACTCCTCTCGTCCTCATAGCAGAGATCAAAAACTAATTAAGTTTGATAACCAACATGTTCGTCTAACACATGAAATAAAAAAATCGGTGTCACTCCTATTACTTTCGGAAATATAATCATTCGAAATTAGTATGTTATGGAATTATTAAAAAAAAGACTTTTCTAATTATGGCTTTTGCACGGTTTGTTTTAAACTTTAATATAAAATTACAGTAGTGACACCTAAAATAATATGTTTCTAATGCTTTTTATAAAAAAAAAAAGCTTTATAAAAAGCATTAGAAACACAGTAAATCGATATAGGTACAGATGGACGTATTGTGTAATGTGCATTATGGCTAAAGTAGTCGTACTAATATTCATATTTTTCCAACCATACTATTTTTTATCTGTTATTTATATTAAAAATGCAACTATTTATAACATAATGTCTTAAATAGTGATGAACATAATGTATTATATAGCGAACATTCAGAATCTGAAACATAATATGAGGATGACGTAGACTAAAACAAAGAAAACATAAAAAATCAAATCACCCAGTTTCAGAAAGACGATCATTTCTTATTGATATCTGGTAATTTTGTAGCACTAAAGCTTGGGAAAACATGGTATCTCGGAAAAATAGTAGAAGTTGACCATTTGCAAGTAAATGTCAAATGCATGGCAAGAAGGATTGGAATAAATAAATTTATTTGACCGGAAAAAAGGCGAGTATTGGTATGCTAATCTAAGCATATTATGCACAATAAATCCACCTGTACCTATATCAAAACGAGCATTTTCTATTCAACATTAAAGACGCTCTTACTGCCCAAAACTGTTTATGTTAAACGTTGCTTCTTTGTAATAAATTAAAAATAAATATAGTCAAAACACTATCTGGGTGTGATAAGATTAAATTAACAAAATACATAAATAAACAAAAAAATAAATTAAAAATAATAATAATAAATGAAAAAAATGCACTACAACATACTAAATTTGAATGATTATACTTCCAAAAGTAGTAGGAGTGACATTAATTTATTAGTTCAAATGTTAGTCAAACATGTTGGTTATCAAACTTAATTAGTTTCAGATCTCTGCTATGAGGGGGCCAGTTGCATTCAGATTAGCAAATGGTCAACTTCTCAGGGATACCGAGTTTTCCCAAGCTTTAGTGCTACAAAATTACCAGATATCAATAAGAAATGATCGTCTTTCTGAAACTGGGTGCTTTGATTTTTTATGTTTTCTTTGTTTTAGTTCACATCATCCTTAAATTATGTTTCAGATTCTGAATGCTTGCTATATAATACAATATGTTCATCACTATTTAAGACATTATGTTATAAATAGTTGCATTTTTAATATAAATAACAGATAAAAAATAGTATGGTTGGAAAAATATGAATATTAGTACGACTATTTTAGCCATAATGCACATTACACAATACGTCCATTTGTACCTATATTGATTTACTGTGTTTCTAATGCTTTTTATAAAGTTTTTTTTTTTTTGTAAAAAGCATTAGAAACCTATTATTTTAGGTGTCACTACTGTAGTTTTATATTAAAGTTTAAAACAAACCGTGCAAAAAGCCATTCGAATTAGAAAAGTCTTTTTTTAAATAACTCCATAACATACTAATTTCGAAAGATTATATTTCCGAAAGTAATAGGAGTGACACCGATTTTTTTATTTCATATGTTAGACGAATATGTTGGTTATCAAACTTAATTACTTTCAGATCTCAGCTATGAGGGCGAGAGGAGTAATTGGATTTTAAACATTTGCTTTTTTGTGAAATTTATCACATAAAAGTTCCAATATCTTCTGGCGCTTTTATAGTGACACCAAATTTATTCCATATTTTTGATGTATGCAAGTGTAGCTAGGAATTTATGTAAAAGCGTTGGTGTCATCATGAAGGCGCTTTGAGAAAATTGGCATTGAATGTAGTAAAAAAATTCATTTTCGGTCATTTTTAAACGGAGTTTGTGGCCGTCGCCCTCGTAGTGACACTGATTTGACAGCTGTAATAGTATCTAAGAAGACCATATAATAGTATAGAATTTAAAAATCCATGTCATTATAGGAGCGCTTAAAGCAACAAAAACTTTAAAATCTGCAAATTTGAAAAACACGCAAAAATGTGCCACACCCCCTAAATTTAAAAATTTAATTTCCCAAAAACTGTAAGGCAGACAAAGCTCATATTTTGCACAAACATTACATTCATGATAAGGAAGAACATATGTGAAATTAAAGAAAATTAAAAATGTCAATAATCACAACCTGCCTGATCCTTACAGACAAATGGCTCTTAATTTCGAAAAATTTTCAGGGAAGGTATTCAAACCTTTTCTCCCCTTAACATTATAAAAGATCACCTAAAAATTCGTTTTTAGAACAAGAATTCTGAAAATTTTCCGCAGGAGGATCCCCGAAACTCCTCTATTTCTGCGTGCTCATCATCGAGTACTAACTGACCTTCTTTCAAAACCAGAAGTTTTATCACCTCATTCTCTCCATAAACAATTGATACAAGATAAAAAAGAGATGGAAGCTTCGAAGCTAATTTCATATCTGGGAAAAAAATTTAAAGTCCCCCCCCCTCACCAATTATTTAAAGGGACCACTGCTTCTGCCCCTTACATACCAGACACTTCTCATAATGTGTCCCAGCTCCCCCTACTTCTACAAAATTCCTACGCCTCTGTTTAACTGTTGAAGTCTAGAACACCAATACATTTTCTGCAAAATATTGTGAATAACAGATTTTTTTTTTTAAAAACTCAATTGTTTTAATTACCTTCTCCAGTTTTGTTAAGTTGCAATAATACTTTTCAAATGATCACAGCTTCTGTAGAAAAACTTTAAAAACAACTTTTTTTTGCTATTAGAAATCGGTTTTTCAATACATAGTTTTTAAGCCCATCCTACTGCTTAGTATTGCTAGTATTTCAATATTACCAACAATTACAATTATTAATCAGAATTTGCTTGCAATTATTATTAGTTCTATGCTAATGCGTTGTTGAGTTAAGCACTTAAATTATATTTTACTTTAAATATGTATCATAGAAGTATGTATTTCAAATTTCTATAAATACTTTATAATGTTTGAATATATTTCACATTTTAGACAATTTGCGCAATTCTTTCTTTTAATTCACTTGAATAAAAATCACATGAAGCACTTATTTACTCTTATAATTATATATATATATATATATATATATATATATATATATATATATATATATATATATATATATATATATATATATATATATATTTAATGTTATCTATATTTTTTAATCAATTCCCCCTCTAATTAAATAATCTTAATCATTAAACAAATAATTTTTACTTTTGTATTATTCAGGAGAAGAAATTTAAAGGTGCTACAAAATTATTCCAATTAATTTTATTTGATGTTCAATGTTTTGTACATTAAATATGTGCAGGCATTACTTATTCCTTTGTACTACTTAATTTGAAAATAAGGTATTTTAATAATTTCTTAATTTTACTATTACTATTGACATACAGCTTTGACAGTTCAAAGCTCTCATTTATAAATTAACCAATGCAGGTTCTAAATTCATTTTGCTCATAAGAGTTTTTTTTTTTTTTTTGAAGAGTTTACTCCGCATTTAAAAGATCAAATTTTCAAAACATTAATGCTATTCCGTGAATGTATCGATGTTTCTACTTCAAAGCATTGATGTTTCCTCACATGAATTAATTTCTATCCTTACATCTTTCAGAGCTAAGTTGATGATATTTAAGGCAAAAAAATATTTCTTAGCAGTTTGGTAAAAATAAAAGGAGTTTATTGATTGGACTTAATTTTAAAAACACACTTTGAAAATTATATAAGAGAAAAAAATTACTCTAAAAACAAACAGTATTTTAGTCAAATTACATACCACCAGTGTTAAATTCATCCACATAGCCCAAATACAGTGTTTTAAGTTTTGGAAAAGAGCACTGTGCAAAAGACAAAGATACAAATAAACTATCCTTAGTCAAGGAAGGTTGAATATAAAGCTGTTCCATATTCTGACTAGATACAATCAAAAGGTGACCAATATCAGTTTCCAAAATCCCCTAAAAAAATATATACATAAATTATATTACATAAATATAGCAAAACAATTACTTAATATTTTAAAAATTCAGCAAAATAAGAAAATTTTTAAAAGAATGTTGAAATGGCAGGGCAATGTTTTACTACAATTCTTAAAGCGTAAAACATTAATGTATCTCTGCCCCAGGTTGTCTACTGATCTGGTGGTCCAAAATTCAAGTATGATAATTTAAAAATTTTTAGTATCATATTACCCCCCCCCCCCCCAATAAATAAATAAATAAATAAAACCCAATTTCATTACAAATTGAAAAACAAAGTGGCACATGTCATTTAGTAGAGGAATTCAATTAAAAAATGTATACTTTTTCTTAATATATGCACTTTTAGTTCAACTGTTACATAAAAAAGCTTGAATTTAATATCGTGAGCTAAATCAGGAGTAAAAAGCAAGTGCTAAACAGTTTGTAAAGCATCTACAGACCACAGTTTCGCTTTTATATGGGATCATCAGCTTGGAATAGCCTAATCAGTAAAACTCTTAGAGATGCCGAGATTACCGTAATTTGATCATTTTTGAAAAGTTTACTTACTGCCTTCAACTCTGTCAAGGTTATTCCAGACTGATGATCCCAAATTAAGGGTAAAACTGCAGTCTTTGCATGTCATAATGAGTTGCTTGGTAACTGCTTATTCATTACATTGATTTTGCTTTTTTTTTTTGCTTTGCACCAACTTTTTAGCTTTAATTTAGATTCAAGCTTTAATTAAGACTTTTATTAAAGGCTTCCACTCACCCCTCACGGAGGGGGGGGGGGGTCATCAGGTTCTGCAGATCTAATGAAAACTTATCCTTTTAACCCTATTTTTATTTGCACAACAGTTCAGTTTAAGTGGTGTAGATCCATGTGAGCTCCACGAATCAAATAACAAAAACTAAACTTTTGCATCATCAATAATCAGCTTGAAAATTGCTTGAACTCAAGAGATCTAAAGTAATAATATTTTCAATAAAATGTAATTTTCATCATGCTGACAACAATTGGAAGACAGTTAAGTTTTCATGTGCTGACAGTAAGAGTACATTATTTCAGTTCTTGCTGATATTGGGGCCCCTTCATTTCAGTTCCCTACTTCACTCCCCAGATGTCCAACTCGAATTTAAGTTGCTTGAGAATTTCCTATTTAAAAGTTTAGTAGTCAAAAGGTTGCTAGTATTTTATACATTCTATAACAAATTTTGTTTCAAGAAGTACACATAGCCAGTATTTTATTAAAAACTTCTGAGAAAAAGATTCACACATAAACAGACAGAGTTTAAGTGTCAATATTAACTGACAATAATTGAATGGGACCTAGAAGAAGGGCATAAGTTACAAATTAAAAAAAATTTATCTTTAATTTGTAACATATGCCTTTCTTTCAGTGAAACATATGCTCTTTTCTAGAGACCTATTTAATTACTATTTTACGGACAGGAGAAAAAAGAACGCAAAAATATCGTATTTAACCACTTTGCTTTATTTTTTAAAAATGGGAAGACGGAACATCCAATATTTGTTTACTCATGAATGAATGAGAAATGATAAAACATTTACTGAATTGATAGCACTTTTACCTTACAGCCTGATATTACAAGTGAAGTCAAATTTACAAAGCCATTATGTCTGTATGAATCTTCAACAGCTCTTTGTAGTAAACCACTCGGTAAAGGCACACGTACTAGTTCCAACCGACGTAAACATGGTGAGGAGCTTAGGGCAATAATGAGAGACAAATATCTAAAATTAACAAAAGAATTATAGCTCAGGGAGCTGGAATGTAACTATACAATATAAAATACACAGGAAGAAAAATGACACAAAATGTCAGGTTATGATATTTTTTGTAATAGTATTACGTCCATTACCAGAATATTTCTTAAAACAATCCTAAATCTGGGGCAGCTCCAGACCTAGCGGGGCCCTGAGCTATTTGTTAATCTTTTACAGAAGAAAAATGGAAATATAATTGTTAGATTGTATTAATTATGAATTGAATGTATGTTCTCTAATTACTGCATATTGAAAATATTTAGTTAAAATTAACAAACATATTTCCGTAATAAATTGTTACATGCAATCATTATACGAGTCGTTCAGAGAAGTCAACACGTCTTGTGTTAATGAGGGGCTCTGGGCACTGAGTTTTGAACTATTGTGAATCAAGCTAGCTTTCTAAATCACCTAAATGACAAAATGTTAATCATTATAGGAACTTTTCTCATTATAACAGGGCCCTGTTCTGGAGCCACCTCTGCCCACAATGAGAATAATTACAAGGAAGCTTGGTTAAAAGATTTAAAACTGAGAATAACCTCAAATGTATTTGAAAGGCATCAGTGCAAAGTTTTATTCATCAAAGTTGATCATGCATAACCTGTAATGAGGTTGTGATTCGCACGAAAGCTCAGCTCCAGCATTTTTTTACAGCGAATTTTAAACCCACATATAAGTGTTCACATTTTTCCCTACAGACATGCTACACACAAATGACATAAATTAGTACAGAATTGCTAGCTTCTTCTAGTTACCAGAAGTTATACATCCAATAGTTTTCTCTTTCAGTGAGAACACAGCAACAAGAAATGTTGATTTACTTTACAAACTAACAAGGGTTTGAGCAATAAATAAATACCTTTGTGCCGAGGAATAACAGGAAATATCCAACGTTGTTGGATATTTCCTGTGTATTTGTGCTAAACAACGTTGGATATTTCCTGTTATAACAAGGGTTTGGTCAACTTGATCTTTCAAACTTCATGGATTTGCATTGGGATGCGTAACACATTATCTTATCTGGTGTAAAGTGACCTCTTTTCAAGACTCAATTCTGTTGTGTGGTAAGACTGTAGACCAGAGTTTCCCTAACTGTGGTCAGCGGAGCCCCCGGGGTCCGCTGACCACAGTTAGGGAATGACCTTCAAACCACACCTTCAATCTTAATTGAATTTAACGTTTTAACTGGATAGCGGTGCTATCCAGTTAAAACGTTAAATACAATTAAGATTGAAGGACGAGCAATGATATTTTAATTTAAAAAAGCACATTTACGAGGAATAAAAAAGTTCTTGCTTAAATACTTGCAGGACACAGCAGCCCCCCCCTCCCCCAAACTCTCGGAAGTAAACACACTACACATTAATTTTATGCACATGACAAAGTTCATATTGTTACAAAACTATATTAAGTAAAATGCAAACATTGAGGCACATGTTTACAGCTGGGATATTATACTTCAAACAAAACGTTTGCTCCAAAATTTTCAAGACTAAATTTAATAGTCAACATTAAAAAAAAATTTCAAGCAAAAGCTGAAATAGATCATATGCTATAGTTTGCAGTAGAATTTATAATTATGGAGTACCACTTTTAGATAAATTTGTTGCACAACATGCTTGTGTTTATTCAGCAAAATCATTTGAAGTGAGAGTAAAAGTTGACGCTTGAGATTTTCATACAGTCACCAAATTTTGAGCAATCATCCTTTCATTCAGGCCAATTTGTCAAGGCCTAAAATATTTAGTGCTCAGAATGTATTGATATTATTAGTATACTTCATACTATATTGAACCCACACCTGTCGGTTCCAGTTGATGTAGTTGGTATGTGTTGAACTGATGAACAAGAGCGGTGAGAAAGGTTGTAGCAATAGTGACAAACATTCAGAATAATGAATAAATAAATTTAAAGGGGGGAAAAAAGCATTAAAATATTAGAAAGAAAATAGATTTAACTGAGTGAATTTTTTTTTTTTTAGTGTGCATCAAAGGGAGGGGGGATCCACGAAGTTTGAGACATACACAAAAAAAACATTTAAAATCAAGAACAAAAGTAAAAAAACAAAGCACTAATGTACTGTCACAGCAAAGTATATCTAAGAAATTCCTCGGAAAACAGCAATCTCATTTTAACGAATGTGCCTCTCTCTCCCAGAAAAAAATTGCATATACAGTGAAATCCCAATAAGTAGTTGATCGGTTAAGTGGTCACTCCGTTTAGGTGGTCGTTTTTCTTTGGTACCGAAAAGGTCTCATTCTCACAGTAATGTAAAATGATCCTCCTTTACTGGTCACCAAATTTTATTTTACCCGGTTAACTAGTCACTCAAAAATTGTTTCCTAAAATTCCTTTTCCTTATCGGATCTTAGAAAATAGTGTCGGACTTAGTTGAAAGGCTGTTTGATAGTCATTTTTCCTTGAAATCTATATCCTCGGTTCTGGTCATTCAAAGCATATTTCTTGCTGCGACTCTGCTGAGTGTCAAGAGTATGAATCAAAGTCCTTTCAGAAAGATATACAAAATCTAATACCTGGAGAAAGTTAGTCAGTATTTAACATCCATTCAAAGAGCTACAAACACCGAATTTAAAGCTTGATGTATGTTAGAACTTCTTTGTATGAACAACTTCATCAGTCAACATTGAAGGATTGTATTAATGTACCCTAACTACATAAAAATAAGTTGTTGTTATTTAGTAATGTATAAGTAAGAGAAAATAAAACAAAGTAACTATCATTAGTATTTTCCCCCCTTTTTAATATTTCCACTAATTTATAAACATTGATTACATAAGCTATTGTTTTTCTCACAGAATTCTACTGCTGTTCATGAATATTTGTAAGGCTTTTTTTTATCTTCTTTAATTTAATTTCCCACTCCACATAAGTAGTCACTCTGCATAAGTGGTCAAAAATTTTTGGTCCCTTGAGTGACGACTTAACGAGGTTTTACTGTAAATTAGAAGTGTTCACTGATGCTACTTTTCACTTTATTCACTTTAAATCACTTTATTCTGGTATGAAACCTTAAAGTTTTCTAATAAAGTTAGATTGGAAAACATTGCATAAAATTACCTTAGTGATAGAGAAGGTCCAATACAATGTTTCATAACAAAAGTTTGTAAGTTATGTGCAATGAAGGCTCTAAAAGGCTGCAGTTTTGTGAAGCGAACACACTGTAGAAAAAGATGTTGCAAATGAGGCATAGCAGTTAGTTCTGGCACTTCCACACCTGTAGATCCAATTACAAAATAGATATAAATATTTTCAACAATAATTTATTTATAAGTCTGGAAAAGATTTTTATATTTTATCTTTTAAACCACAAACATCATGCATCAATTAACAATACACATTACAAAATGCACATTTTACAGTTTGCACAAATAAAAATTAAATAAAAAGGAAAAACCGTAGTTAAACATTAGAGTTAGTACATAAATTTAGCATAACTTATATACAAATACAAAAGTGAAGACCAGCAACAGGCTCCGAGCCTAGCTAGACTGGTCCTAGTCAATTTACAATCCCCAATGAAGATCAATGGCTCTCTTAAAACTATCTACTCCCTTGCTCATTACCACCTCTTCCGGTAAGCTGTTCCAAGGTTCCACTACCCTGCTAAAATAATAATTTTTCCTAACATCCATGTTAGCCTGAGATTTAAATAGCTTAAAACAATGACCCCTTGTCCTGTTTTCAGTGCTAAATTTCAGCCCTGTAACATCTTTCATTTTAATAAATTTAAACAACTGAATCATGTCCCCTCGGTCTCTTCTTTGCTCAAGACTGTACATTTTTAGCCTTCTAAGCCTGAAATCATAGTCTAAATGAGAAAGTCCACTTATTAGCCTTGTAGCCCGCCTTTGAACCCTTTCCAATGCAATAATATCTTTCTTAAGATAAGGAGACTAAAACTGAGCAGCATACTCCAAATGAGGTCTGACCAAACTTCTATATAAGGGCAGAAAAACTTCAAAGCCAAGATCGTAGCCAAGGGGGGAGGGAGGGGGGTCCTGTACCCCCCCCCCTCCTCCTGAAAGACCACCATTTTTTTCCCACAGTTGTTGCACCTCGCATCAACAAAATTTTTCCAAAAGAGAAAATTTGTGTAAGAAAACGGTATTTTCCCCTTAAATATTTCAATTAATTGGCAATTTTCCTGCACCCGAGTCAATTCAGGTTGTGACCTTGGAATTCCGTCCCTCTCCCTTGATTCACTAGATTGTCATCAGCAAAGTAAATGAAAACCAACATTGTCACTTCTGCCGTCTCACTGCTGTGGTTTTCTTTCTTTCTGAACTCTTCTTACGTTAGGACTTGATTTCCTAGACACATGTACGAAAGACAGCCAAGTGAGATGCGTCCCTGGTGAATCAGTAATTCCTATTCTTTTCCGTTTTAAGTTTTTTTTTCTATCATACACTTATCTTTACTCTTATTATTCTCCTTAATTTATTTTTACTATTTCTTTATATTTTTAGCATGACTCATTTCAGATCCATTTTATATTTCAATTAATAATTTTGTTTAAACTTTTAGCTTATTTTGAACAATAATATATTACTTATGTCCCCGAAAGCTTGCAACTTTTGAACTGATAAAGTGGGTTTTTGTTTCCCAAAAAGGGGAGGTTTTTCTTCTGTTGTTGTTGAAAATTTGTGCTTCACATTGTTGGATAAAGGTCTTATTTTAGCTGAAAACAACATTGAAAGACTTCTCTCTCCTTCTGAGCAACAAACTAGATTTTTTAGCCCCAAAATTTAAACATGACTACGGAACATATTAGATGCCCAAATGTAATTTGTGTTCGAAAGTAAAATAAACAAAATAAATCTAAACAAGTAAAACAAAGAATATATGAATATAGTGAAAAATAATTATATATTAAAACTTGAAGTAAAATATTCTACATTTAGACAGCGCAAATGCAGCTATAATATTAAATGTATACTACATATATTATACAATTTAATGTCACAATTGTAGGTAGCACAATAGCAAGTGTACTAAATAACAACAAGAAACCCGAAAGAATATTAACAATGTAAATTGAAAACCATGTAAATAGGAAAAGTTGAACAATATGAACATTAAGATAAATAATAGAATGGGCAGTAACTGCTACATTATCAAAGAGCTGGAATAATATGAAAAATTAATATATACATAAATATAAAAGAGAAAATAAAAAATAGTGAAAAATAATATGTACACAAATATAAAAGAGAAAAAAAAAGAGCCTCAAACTCACCCATCAAATTCAAAGTTGTAATCTTAGGATAGGGTTGTAGCTTAAATCTCTGTGAAGCCTGAGGTGGGAAATGAGCATCTCTATTTTGAACTCGACCGATTATTTCAAGCTGGGGCAACTGTTGCATTATGGCTTCAAGTAATTTCAAATCAGAAGTTTCAATTGCTTTTAGACAAGGACATATACTCAATGCATTAATAATTCCAGGAACAGTGAGGGAAGATCTCTTTCGTAAGCGACGTCTTTCCACATGTAGAGGATTTAACCCATACACTACTTCCAGTTGTGGACATTTTTTAAGCAAAGAATGCATAGTGTCATCTGTCACAGTTGATGGCATGAAGGCAAGAACTTTACTTTCACAAAAATCTATGCTTTTACGCAGCCTTAAATGCAGATCAACAGCAAACAACATTTTCCGAGAAAGCATTGAAAAATACAACACTTCTTTTAAAGTGAGGCATTGAAAAATTTCACATAACAACTCAGGTGAAAGGTCAGATAACTCAGGTTTTCGATAAGTCATTTCTGGCAATTTTAATTGATTCATCTTACTACAAAATTACAATTTTTACAGGTCAAATCTAAATTTTCATCTAAGCTTTAGTATCAAAAACCTCTCTGTTTTCTCGTTCTTGTATCCAGAGCCTTCTACCTCGTTCAACAATTTTCTTTCTTTGTTCAGGAGCTGCAAAATAAAACATAAATTATAATACGTATACATCAAGTGGTAGTTCCAATACAATCAATGCCAGGGTGATTCCATTGTAATGAGTGTGACATTTTTACACTATTTTTTCTTTTAAAGTTCTTTTTCATTAGCTCAGCATCAAATAATCAAGCATCCTCATATATATATATATATATATATATATAACTTGTGATACCCGCACGGCTTTGTCCGTAATAGAAAAATCAAAAGGTCTTTTGGTTCGCCTGTATATTTACAAATAATGTATGGTGAATTTTCTCGCCAATTGGCTTGTGCCCATGTTACGGTTCCACGTTATGATAATTTCGTAATTTACTCATCCATCTTATATTTTTTCTTAAAATTGGAAAAGAAAAAGAACCACATCGAATTTTCGAAAAATCGCTTTGAGATGCACACCCCCATGCTACATACTAACTTTGTGCCAAATTTCATGAAAATCAGCCGAACGGTTTAGGCACTATGCGCGTCACAGACATCCTACAGACATCCAGACATCCTCCGGACAGAGAGACTTTCAGCTTTATTATTAGTAAAGATAGCGAATTCACTGATCGAGTAATGCTTACATCATCAACAATGAAACTCGCGTCATGTCACGGCATGATTATTTAATAATAATTTTTGGCCCCAAAACAGAATACTTTACGATGTTCTGTAACGTAAAATTATTTGACCAAAATTGTTCTGCAAGTACTTCAAGGATTGTACGCGAAAAAACGTGACATTTCTACAAATTGGATGCCAAAATCCAAAAACGTTTCATATAGGTTTTTTTTTTTTTTGAGCAATCACGATTGCTTATTGCTTTCATTTGACTGCTTTTGACGTTCCTATCATTTTATTTTCCTACCGCCACCCTCCGCACCATCATCCTCGACGGGCTCCTCACGATGCCGCTCCTATAGCGAAAGCCGTCTCCAGGTTGCATCCATTTCCTACACACACGCGCATACATACACAGCTACGCACGCACACACACATACACACAAACACACCCATACACAAACAATACACACACGCATACATACAGACACCTACACATATGCCTACACACATACACTTACCCCCCCCCCACACACATTCATAAACACAACTGCCAATCAGGCCTGCACACAGACACTAACACACATACCTACACTTACTCTACACACAAACACACATACCCCCCCCCCCCCCACACACAAACACACACTCGTGATTGCGAAAAACATAATTTGAATTCAAGAGGTCAAAACTCAAATTAATTTTTTTTTTAAACTGGACTGCTGCTATTTATTTCTGTGGAAATGAGATATTTCCGGAAACATCACAGCTTTCAACCATATGATTAATAAAAGAGCACTGCATTTGAAAAATTAGTTGATCATGAAAACTATTAAAAAAAAAAAATCTTTAACAGGGTGTCAAACCTAAACCGATTGAAATACTTCAAAAATAGTTTATACCTTTTCTAAAATGCATAGAAAGATCAAAGATACAAAATTTTATAAAAATTCGAACCTAGGTCTCAAACCACATTTTTTTGGTTAATTTTGCATGGCATGAAGGAACAATTAAAATAATGTAACTAAATAAAGAAATTACTGAAATAATAAATAAAATGAGTCGAGTTTGGGTTGCATATAATAAAACAATTCAAAACTTTTTAAATAATTTAAATATTTTCTGGATGCAATGGGACTGAAATCTCAAACAAGACACGCAATTTCCGGTGATGGACGTGTTTTCAATGTCGACATGTTTTTAAAACATACGTGTATGGCGGAAATTGCAGTGGATGAAGATCGATTGGGAAAATCCTACAAAGGACTTATTGAATTCAACATCGCGAGCTTTCCGCCAAATTATGGTTATTTGCGAGAATTTTAGATTTTCTTCTAATTTTAAGAAATCTGCAGAATTCTATCTTGAGTTAGAAGATATTTGTAGAAAATCTGCAGTTTCTACAGATTTTCGGCACAGCGGTTTCTGCAGATTTTGGACACCGTGGTTTCTGCAGAAATTTCACTGAAATTTGCAGAATTTCTGCAGAAAATATGTCAGTTTTCCTCTCACATTTGAACAGAATTATTCTGCAGCTGAAGTATTTTAGTTATTTTTAAATTTAGTAGTATTCTGCTTTGGGGATCACAATTCAAAATCAAATGTTACATTGTTTGGACCCTGCAATTGCCTCTTAAAAAAGGTGGTTTCAAAAATCTAAGCAGGTTCTCAATTTAATACACACAAATGAGAAATTTTAGAATACTTTTGAAACAGAAGAGCTGACAGACAATGCATCAAGGAGCAAGCAGTGTTTGAAACTTTCATCTATTGTATAACTGGTCCACCATGTAGTAACTGGGGTTGTGGTAAAAATTTGACAGGAAAAATAAGTTTTGAGAAATGGAGCCAATTTGTTTTGCAAAGCTTTGACATTAGGTATAAAATTTAGGCAAGTAAAATTCTGGCACTTTCTTCCTGAAGCACATGACATGATAATTTCAATAATAGACAATTTAGAGGAAGCATATAAGTGAGCAAATTACAATCAGTAATGCTTGTTTAATTCTGTATGTCACTCTTCTTTTCTAAGAACCCATATGATTTGCGTCCTTTGTTATATCCAAATATTACAAGTATCCGCAATTGAAAAGTTCCCTTTCTGAACTAAATCAAGGGCACTAGCATTGGATTTTATTTTTTAAAATGATGAAATGTTTAATTTTTTAGTTTACTTAAACAAATATCATTTACTAATTACTTAAGTTATTAAAGACGTTTTAAAGTTTTGTCAGTTTCTGCCGGTTATAACCAGTTTCTGCCACTGGCACGGCAAAAACTAGTTTCCGCCGGCAGAAAGCCAACCCTGGTTGAGGGACCCATATGTTCTAAGACGGTCCTAGTCTTTCATCCATGAACATTAGGGTGGTCCAAAATTTCGAAGGTGAAAATTTTTTGAGTCCTACCCTCCCATTTTGTTCCAATGTATTAAAAAATAAATCAGACAAAATTTGAAAACATTTCGATAATATTTAGAGGTAGCTCAACACAGATAAAGTTTTCATCATTGCTAAATAGAACGCGTACCTCACACGACCATTGACATCACTAAGGTAAAATACAATTGCTATTTTTATTAACAAGAAAACAATTGCTTTACAAAATTGCAATTTTATGTAGAGACTTAACAATAGCCATTATGAAAATACTTTTGTCAATACAAGTAAATACATAAAATCTATTCCTTTAACAGTTGTGATCGAATAAATTTTCAACTTGTTGTTGCTTATGTATGTATTCTTAATTGTTTTAGTTTTGATATCACCACTATTGGAATGGTAGTTTGCAGTTATTTTTGAAATGCATAAGTCTCATTAAAATGTCAGTAATCCAACGTTATTAAGCACAAAACTTGCAAATGATTGCAGACACGTGTTTCGGTGTTACAAGGAACACCTTTTTCAATGCAAAGAAGTGTGAGCTTTTGGATGAAAAGTCATCCGAGAAAAGCAACACGGTGGAACAGGAGGTAGTATAAATATCAAAAAATAGAAATTAAACAAAACAAAAAAGATAAAATGACACATGGAGACAAAATTTATTATATAATTCCACCAGGAAAAAACCGTTAAGTAATAAATTTTAAAAGAAAACCCATAAACAATGCAAAAAGTCCAAAAATGAAACCACTCTGAATAAATTAGCAATAAATTTACCAGCGGGAAAAACTATGTATGGAAGCAATGTATCAAATGGAGAAATGCAGAAAAAACAGAGTGAAGGATAAACATATTGGAATTAGTTAATCACGAAACGAAATAAGAAAGCAAAAAATGAAAAAATAAAAGTAAGAAATGTACGACGTTTACATAAAAATAATAGAAAATCTAAACCAATTTTAACAAAGGAGTCCACACAGAGGAAAAATAGGGAATTGCAGTAAGATCGTTAACTAAATTAGAACGGTTCCTCAGGATGTGAAAAGATTCCCAAAAATCAAGATCCAACGAATTGGGGCATTTTTGGATAATTTGATAAGAGTTAAAATCAAAAGAGTGATTCGATTCCCAACAGTGTTGAGCAATACTGGATTTATTCAGCTGTTGTTTTCTCACATAGCTTTGATGTTCTTTTAACCGAAATTTCAAAGAACGGCGGGTCTGTCCGATGTATCCGAGTCCGCAATTGCAAACAATTTTATAGATCCCACAGCAATTAAGAGGGTGAATAGAATCTTTAAGAGAAGAGAAAGAAAGTTTATTAATAGGAGAAAATACCACTTGGAATTGGAATCGCTTCAGAATTTTAGCAACCTGAAAACTGATACCAGGGAAGAAAGGCAGAACAACTAAATTCTTAGTGTTAAAAGTTCTATTAAGAACAACATTTTGAGATTTTTTGCAAAGTTTTTTATAAATGGAATCAACTAAGGTGGGCGGATAGTCTCTATCAACAGCCACAGCTCTTATATAGTTAAGTTCCGCATTAAGAAGCTCAGGTGAAGAACAAATATTCATTGCACGATAAACAAATGTGTTGAAAGCTGAATATCTTTGATTAGGAGGGTGAGACGATAATCTATGTGGGGGTAAGGAAACAGCAAAAGGTTTACGATAAACCGTAGTTTCAAAACCGGACTCAGTTCGAGAAACGAGAACATCCAGAAATGGAAGGCAATTATTCTGTTCTTTTTCACAAGAGAATTGAATATGAGGATCAATGGAATTTAAAATGGATAAAGCATCATCAATGCTTAGTTGACCGTGGTTCATAAGAACAAAACAGTCATCAACATAGCGAACATAGAATTGAAACTGTAGTTTCTGAAACAACTTGACCTCAAAGTAATGCATGTAAATATCACTAAGGATGGGGCTAAGTGGGTTTCCCATTGCCAAACCATCCAACATAGTATAAAATTTACCATTAAAAACAAAGGAACTTTGCCTTAGACAAGTATGAGTAAGGAAAACTAAATCCTCAATTTCCTTAGAGGTAAAATGAAATTCAGACAGTCTACTCTGAAGGCATAACAATGAACCCTCGACCGGAACGTTCGTAAATAATGAGTTCACATCAAAAGAAACCATAAAAGAATTATTTGGAACGCAATTCTGAATTTTTTTGACAAACTCGATAGAGTTTTTTACAGTGAATACATTATTACTCATAAGAGGAGAAAACACAGAGACTAAATATTTTGCAAGTTTATAAGAAGCCGTACCAATATTGGAAACAATCGGTCTGAAAGGAATGCCAGCTTTATGTACCTTGGGTAAAGCATAAAATCTAGCGCAATTAGCAATAGAAGGAATAACAGAGCGTTTAACATTTATTGGAATAGACTGAACAGACTTGACAGCCGAAGAAATAGTCTTTAACTCATTTTCACTAGGATCTTTAGAAATCTCTAAGTATGGACCAGAAGAAATCAAATCATTAGTTTTGTCAACATAAGATGATTTGTCAAGAACAACAATTTGACCACCCTTGTCAGCTTTAGTAACAACAATATCTGAATTAGAAGTTAAATTCTTTACAGTACGCCGAACTGTATTAGTAAAGACGGGATTGGAAATTCTAGAATTAAAGTTCACATTAGAAGCAATAAGATGCCTAACGCAATCTTTTTGATTGGATGATAAGGCACTAAATTTAAAAGCTTTCTCAATAGGAGCAATAAGCTTAGAAAAAGAAGGTTTGCTAGCCAGAGCAAAGTTATCATTGCATTTTAGAGCATTAATTTGAGAACTATTTAAAGGAACACTTGAAATA
Source organism: Uloborus diversus (assembly GCF_026930045.1). Classification (NCBI taxonomy): domain Eukaryota; kingdom Metazoa; phylum Arthropoda; class Arachnida; order Araneae; family Uloboridae; genus Uloborus; species Uloborus diversus. The sequence goes on along the minus strand of NC_072737.1, from coordinate 70,517,532 downwards.
TTAACGACAACATTTTTATTTACCACTGGTAAATTTTCCGAAGGAACAACTTTCGAATTTCTACAAAGTTTAGCTAATTTCTTTTTCAAAACAACTTGATGATTTTCCGTAGAACGAAGGGTTCTAGACCAAGAAGTTCTATCAACATAATCAAAATCAGAAATAGAATTTGAAATAGAGAGATGCAAATCATAGAGCTCACGTTCAATAAACGAGAGGCGTTTCCTAGTTTCTTGGATCGAAGCTCTAAGTAGAGCCAATTTCGACCGAAAAATAACTTTATCAATTTTTACAGAACGTGGTAAGTTACATTTCAAAGAAATAAAATTCGGAATAACTTTCCTGCGCCTACATTCTTGAAGAAATTTTAAGTGGTTCAAAAAGCGAAACTTCTTAATACGAAGATTGCAAAACCTATTGATTTGAGACATTCCAAAAACAAAATAACAAAGTACATAAGAACAAATTATTATCAAAAATACAAATCAAATTAAAACAGTAACAAGGCAAAAATGAAGCAAAATTCAAAACTACCAAATACAACAAATACAACCAAAATTCAAGGCAAGAAGAAAGAAAAAAGAAAGTAGAATGCAAACGTACGGCCCGTTTAAGCCAACTAAATAAAGAATAAATACCTTTGTGCTGAAAAATTAAAATGTCAGTAATCCAACGTTATTAAGCACAAAACTTGCAAATGATTGCAGACACGTGTTTCGGTGTTACAAGGAACACCTTTTTCAATGCAAAGAAGTGTGAGCTTTTGGATGAAAAGTCATCCGAGAAAAGCAACACGGTGGAACAGGAGGTAGTATAAATATCAAAAAATAGAAATTAAACAAAACAAAAAAGATAAAATGACACATGGAGACAAAATTTATTATATAATTCCACCAGGAAAAAACCGTTAAGTAATAAATTTTAAAAGAAAACCCATAAACAATGCAAAAAGTCCAAAAATGAAACCACTCTGAATAAATTAGCAATAAATTTACCAGCGGGAAAAACTATGTATGGAAGCAATGTATCAAATGGAGAAATGCAGAAAAAACAGAGTGAAGGATAAACATATTGGAATTAGTTAATCACGAAACGAAATAAGAAAGCAAAAAATGAAAAAATAAAAGTAAGAAATGTACGACGTTTACATAAAAATAATAGAAAATCTAAACCAATTTTAACAAAGGAGTCCACACAGAGGAAAAATAGGGAATTGCAGTAAGATCGTTAACTAAATTAGAACGGTTCCTCAGGATGTGAAAAGATTCCCAAAAATCAAGATCCAACGAATTGGGGCATTTTTGGATAATTTGATAAGAGTTAAAATCAAAAGAGTGATTCGATTCCCAACAGTGTTGAGCAATACTGGATTTATTCAGCTGTTGTTTTCTCACATAGCTTTGATGTTCTTTTAACCGAAATTTCAAAGAACGGCGGGTCTGTCCGATGTATCCGAGTCCGCAATTGCAAACAATTTTATAGATCCCACAGCAATTAAGAGGGTGAATAGAATCTTTAAGAGAAGAGAAAGAAAGTTTATTAATAGGAGAAAATACCACTTGGAATTGGAATCGCTTCAGAATTTTAGCAACCTGAAAACTGATACCAGGGAAGAAAGGCAGAACAACTAAATTCTTAGTGTTAAAAGTTCTATTAAGAACAACATTTTGAGATTTTTTGCAAAGTTTTTTATAAATGGAATCAACTAAGGTGGGCGGATAGTCTCTATCAACAGCCACAGCTCTTATATAGTTAAGTTCCGCATTAAGAAGCTCAGGTGAAGAACAAATATTCATTGCACGATAAATTTTATTTCTTTGAAATGTAACTTACCACGTTCTGTAAAAATTGATAAAGTTATTTTTCGGTCGAAATTGGCTCTACTTAGAGCTTCGATCCAAGAAACTAGGAAACGCCTCTCGTTTATTGAACGTGAGCTCTATGATTTGCATCTCTCTATTTCAAATTCTATTTCTGATTTTGATTATGTTGATAGAACTTCTTGGTCTAGAACCCTTCGTTCTACGGAAAATCATCAAGTTGTTTTGAAAAAGAAATTAGCTAAACTTTGTAGAAATTCGAAAGTTGTTCCTTCGGAAAATTTACCAGTGGTAAATAAAAATGTTGTCGTTAATATTTCAAGTGTTCCTTTAAATAGTTCTCAAATTAATGCTCTAAAATGCAATGATAACTTTGCTCTGGCTAGCAAACCTTCTTTTTCTAAGCTTATTGCTCCTATTGAGAAAGCTTTTAAATTTAGTGCCTTATCATCCAATCAAAAAGATTGCGTTAGGCATCTTATTGCTTCTAATGTGAACTTTAATTCTAGAATTTCCAATCCCGTCTTTACTAATACAGTTCGGCGTACTGTAAAGAATTTAACTTCTAATTCAGATATTGTTGTTACTAAAGCTGACAAGGGTGGTCAAATTGTTGTTCTTGACAAATCATCTTATGTTGACAAAACTAATGATTTGATTTCTTCTGGTCCATACTTAGAGATTTCTAAAGATCCTAGTGAAAATGAGTTAAAGACTATTTCTTCGGCTGTCAAGTCTGTTCAGTCTATTCCAATAAATGTTAAACGCTCTGTTATTCCTTCTATTGCTAATTGCGCTAGATTTTATGCTTTACCCAAGGTACATAAAGCTGGCATTCCTTTCAGACCGATTGTTTCCAATATTGGTACGGCTTCTTATAAACTTGCAAAATATTTAGTCTCTGTGTTTTCTCCTCTTATGAGTAATAATGTATTCACTGTAAAAAACTCTATCGAGTTTGTCAAAAAAATTCAGAATTGCGTTCCAAATAATTCTTTTATGGTTTCTTTTGATGTGAACTCATTATTTACGAACGTTCCGGTCGAGGGTTCATTGTTATGCCTTCAGAGTAGACTGTCTGAATTTCATTTTACCTCTAAGGAAATTGAGGATTTAGTTTTCCTTACTCATACTTGTCTAAGGCAAAGTTCCTTTGTTTTTAATGGTAAATTTTATACTATGTTGGATGGTTTGGCAATGGGAAACCCACTTAGCCCCATCCTTAGTGATATTTACATGCATTACTTTGAGGTCAAGTTGTTTCAGAAACTACAGTTTCAATTCTATGTTCGCTATGTTGATGACTGTTTTGTTCTTATGAACCACGGTCAACTAAGCATTGATGATGCTTTATCCATTTTAAATTCCATTGATCCTCATATTCAATTCTCTTGTGAAAAAGAACAGAATAATTGCCTTCCATTTCTGGATGTTCTCGTTTCTCGAACTGAGTCCGGTTTTGAAACTACGGTTTATCGTAAACCTTTTGCTGTTTCCTTACCCCCACATAGATTATCGTCTCACCCTCCTAATCAAAGATATTCAGCTTTCAACACATTTGTTTATCGTGCAATGAATATTTGTTCTTCACCTGAGCTTCTTAATGCGGAACTTAACTATATAAGAGCTGTGGCTGTTGATAGAGACTATCCGCCCACCTTAGTTGATTCCATTTATAAAAAACTTTGCAAAAAATCTCAAAATGTTGTTCTTAATAGAACTTTTAACACTAAGAATTTAGTTGTTCTGCCTTTCTTCCCTGGTATCAGTTTTCAGGTTGCTAAAATTCTGAAGCGATTCCAATTCCAAGTGGTATTTTCTCCTATTAATAAACTTTCTTTCTCTTCTCTTAAAGATTCTATTCACCCTCTTAATTGCTGTGGGATCTATAAAATTGTTTGCAATTGCGGACTCGGATACATCGGACAGACCCGCCGTTCTTTGAAATTTCGGTTAAAAGAACATCAAAGCTATGTGAGAAAACAACAGCTGAATAAATCCAGTATTGCTCAACACTGTTGGGAATCGAATCACTCTTTTGATTTTAACTCTTATCAAATTATCCAAAAATGCCCCAATTCGTTGGATCTTGATTTTTGGGAATCTTTTCACATCCTGAGGAACCGTTCTAATTTAGTTAACGATCTTACTGCAATTCCCTATTTTTCCTCTGTGTGGACTCCTTTGTTAAAATTGGTTTAGATTTTCTATTATTTTTATGTAAACGTCGTACATTTCTTACTTTTATTTTTTCATTTTTTGCTTTCTTATTTCGTTTCGTGATTAACTAATTCCAATATGTTTATCCTTCACTCTGTTTTTTCTGCATTTCTCCATTTGATACATTGCTTCCATACATAGTTTTTCCCGCTGGTAAATTTATTGCTAATTTATTCAGAGTGGTTTCATTTTTGGACTTTTTGCATTGTTTATGGGTTTTCTTTTAAAATTTATTACTTAACGGTTTTTTCCTGGTGGAATTATATAATAAATTTTGTCTCCATGTGTCATTTTATCTTTTTTGTTTTGTTTAATTTCTATTTTTTGATATTTATACTACCTCCTGTTCCACCGTGTTGCTTTTCTCGGATGACTTTTCATCCAAAAGCTCACACTTCTTTGCATTGAAAAAGGTGTTCCTTGTAACACCGAAACACGTGTCTGCAATCATTTGCAAGTTTTGTGCTTAATAACGTTGGATTACTGACATTTTAATTTTTCAGCACAAAGGTATTTATTCTTTAATAAGTCTCATTACTTTAAAATAACTGAGTATGACAAATGCATCAATTAGATCAAAATCAGAGGTTTATCTTCTTAGTTCAACCATAAGTGAGCTGACAGGTAGTAATTTACCTTCAATTCCTATGGCATTGAGTATGTTTCTTCATAACCATATTGAATTAAAGAAAACCGTAAGAGAATTTTCAAGAAATACAATAGAAGAAATAACAAAATTTTGGCAGAAAGCCTGAATACTCGTACAAAGACCCCAAAATTGTCAGCCCAAGTTAGAAAAACTTTTTTAACAATGGAAGTTATTTAAAAAAAAAAAAAAAAAAAAACAGAAGTACAATGACACAAAAAAGATAAAGAAGGTGAGCTTTGCAGGACTGGGGCCTAACTGACAAAGTTTCTACAATGTGCTTTGACACAACGAGTGTCAATACCGGGGAAAGCAAGGATACCCATGTTTTACTAGAGCAAAAACTAAAGAAAAGGTTACTATATTTTCTATGTCGACATCTCATTATGGAATTAATTCTTGGTGCGGTGTTTAATAAATGTTTGGCTTTTTCTTCCACATCAGACATACCTCCTTTTAAATGATTCCAGGCCTACTGGGAATTTATAGACAAAGACAGATACATCATAGGCATCAACAATAAGGACATTTTAGCACAAGTGACAGATGTAAAGGATGATACAATAGTATTTGCTGAAAGAGTACTACATGATACGCAAGTGAGAGATGATTATCGAGAATGTCTTGAACTATGCCTTAATATTTCTCGGTAAAGCTCCTCCACATGGTATCAAATAGGCACCTGGTGCTATGCATCATGCTAGATGGATGTCCAAAATTTTGTATTGTTTCAAAATATGGATATTTAGCTGTCAATTTACCATCACGTCAATAGAAGAAAGGGGATTGCAAAAAATATGCATATTTGTTGTACTTGTGTATTTAAAGGCTTGGATGACTGCTTCTATGCCTCAAAATGCACCGTATAAAGATTTTAATGAAATCTTTATTGAAGTATATAAAGATTGTTGAAGACATAAGCAAAACTGCAACGCAGAAATTTGCCAATCACCTGTGGTATTTGTCAGAAGATCTCGTTGCATTAGCCCTTTTTGCCAATTAAGTGCCACACTGCATTAAAAGATGGTGAAGGCGATGAATGAAGTAAATGGGAAAAATAATGTAATGAAGCGCCCTAAGATTTTGCTAAAACATTTTATGGATATGAAATTTGAAGAACTTGTGACAAAGGGGTCAATTTCATTTTTTCAAAGCATGGGTTTACCTGATACCTTCATTCATGTAGATCCAGAAACCTGGGAGCTTCAGGAGGATTTTAAGAAAGCAAAAAGGATTATTCCAGGAATTTCAGTGGTCAATGATAATGCTGAAAGGGTTATAGCCCTTATAAAAGAGTTTAATGGAAAAATGACACCCAATGAAGAACAATTCCAATTCTTGTTACAAGTTGTCGAAGAACATTGGACGAGCTTATCCCGGATGTAAAATTGCAGAGTTTGTAATGTGTACTAAGGAAATTCATATACATAACTGTTGAAATATTATTGTTAAGTAACTATTTTTAACTTACAAAATGCTGGCAATTTTAATTAAATAAATTATATAATTTTCCTAGCATCAATTTTATTTCTATTTGCATTTATGGCATAAAATGGTAAAACGCGGAACTTTGAGGCTGTTGAGCTACCTCTAAATGTTAAAATTATGAGTTCAAACTTCACAATAATTATTTTTTACTCAGATGGAACCAAATGAGGGGGTAGGACCAATAAAAAACAGGAATTTTTTAAAAAGGGCCTTTTTTGGACCACCCTAATGAACATCGCTAGATCAGTTTCATATAACAGGGCAATTAAGTTACTTGTTATGACTGCAGAAAAGAACATACTAGCCAAGCAGTGTTATCATTATGGAAATATTCAATCAAGTTCTGGACATTATTAAAATACTTAAATGGACAATTACAATCACAATTTTCCCCCAAAATAAGGTTTTGTTTATATCAATTTGTTCACCATTAAAGGGAAGAGTGTTCCTATCCGTTAAATTTTGTTTAAATAAAACATATTTAGTTTTTAAGCATAATTTCCTCATATTTAAGTGATATCCCAATCGTTAGGTAAAATTTAATATCTATAAGAGCTATGGGGCCGCTACATCTCCTAATGCCAGCGCCGATTTTTCCAACCAATCCGCCACTGAATGGCATTTCAAGGCCGGACTAGCTTGAATCTTGATCCAAAAAAAAACCTTTGTTTTGTGACGAAGTTTTGTTTAATCTTCAAAGGGGCAAGAAGGGCGCACAGTGAAACATTAAAAAAAGGGGGCAGGGAGCAGCACTCTCCTAAAACTAAATGAGGGAAATTGTGTGGGGGGGGGGGGGCTCTTGTTTTGGGCGGGAGTGTCTTTACCATCTTTAGGGGGTGCGACTTTGCTCTTAGGGGAGGGGGCACTCCTGAAAACAACATATTTAAATCCCAAATATAAACTCGATAAAAATTTCATTGTGACAGCCTAAACTTCAGTGTAGAACGACTTAAACTCAAAATTACTTACTTAAGTCTTCATATTTTAATGTCGGCGGTCTGAATATCATATCATAAAATACTCTGCTAAATAAAATCAACATTGATCCAGCGATTAAAGAGTACGAAACGAGCCTTGGATATCGATAGCTGAAAGGCGTTCTTTTAGGCCGTTTGAAAAATGGTCTCGGACGCTTCGGATACTCCATCAAGAAAATACAATCCACAATTCCAAACGAATATTGAAGAAGATTTTAATAAATAAATCAGCAGACTTAAATTTTCATTCGACCCACACATCTCTTGGACGAAAAATAAATAAAAACATGCTCAATTTCATTATGTTGCCAAATAAAAAAAAGCTTCTATGTTTTTTTTCGCTCTCCAGACTCGAAAATCGAAACCTTAAAAAAAAGCTTTAAAAGCACAGAAAATAAATATTTTTCAATGTTTATAACTTTACAAATCTATGATGTTGTGATCCATTTACTGTTTGCTTATATTTTGAAAATACTATAGGAAATTTGTGTTTGAGTGTCCTTCTACATGTCACTCCACTATTTTTTCCTTCCAGGTTGGATTTTCAAGGCTTACGTTCGAGGACCTTGACCGGTAACGCCCGGTTAGTTAATCACATGACAGCTAATGATCACGTGCTCCAATCCACCAATCAACAACTTAAAATGGTAACCGGTAGGTAACCGATAGATCATAGAACGCTGCGGTTTACCGGTTACTAACCGGTAGACCGGTGAGGTTCGTCGAACGCAACCAAAGAGGGAGTTTTGTTTTTGTGTGGTGGTGTTTCGGGACACTCTGCAAGTGATTTGCTGTGTTTTTATTTTTCAAGGTAAGGTTCTCCTATCCCTCTTATAGTTTTCGAAGCTTGAAAAAAATAATTTTTAAAATTTTATTACGACTTCACTACCTGTGAAAGTGATTTTAGAGCACTTCTTTAGACATTGCAAAAACATAAATGACGACGGGCGACAGGCTTAGGGCCCGGCTTCTGGTTCTAGTCGATTTATCAATCCCCAATGAAGATCAAGGGTCCTCCTAAATAAAACTATTCCCCCGTTTTCTAATAAAGCTATTTTTGGTGAGCAATTCCGAAGTAATTTCTCCTGATTTTAAGATTGGTTTGTGTTTGGAATTTGAATAGCTGAAAACGATTATCCCTATCTTTGCCATCTGTGCAGAGTTTTAGATCATCAATGTCTTCCATTTCAATAAAATGAATGCTGGTATGTTTCCGTTTAAAGTATCTTTACTCCCAGCAGGGTTGGCAAGTTTCTGCGGAGGTGGTTAAAACCAGTTAGAAACCGCTTAAAACCGGCATGGCAAAAACTCACAAAATGAAAAATTAATTCTTGATATACAACAGAAAATGCATGGAAAAAATAATTGTTAACCAAAGTACTGTAATTTTATTACAAAATTAGCACAGTTCAAAATCTAATGTTACATTGTTTAGACCCTGCAATTGCCTCTTAGAAAAGGTGTTTTCAAAAATCTAAACAGGTTCTCAATTTACTACGCACAAATGATGAATTTCAGAATATTCTTAAAACAGAAGAGCTAGCAGACAATGCATCAAGGAGCAAGCAATGTTCGTGAAACTCTCATCTATTGTATAACTGGTCCACTTTGTAATAACTGGGGTTGTGGTAAAATTTGGCTGGAAAAATAAGTTTTTAGAAATGGGGCCAATTTGTTTTGCAAAGCTGTGACATTAGGTACAAAATTTAGGCAAGTAAAATTCTGGCACTTTCTTCTTGAAGTGATTTCAATCACAAACAATTTAGAGGAAGCATATAAGCGAGCAAATTACAATCAGTAATGCCTGTTTACTTCTGTATATCTCTCCTCTTTCCTAAGCACCCCTGTATGATTTTTTATCCTTTGTTAAATTGATCCAAATACTATGAGCCTCTGCAATAGGAAAGTTCCCTTTCTGAACTAAATCAAGGGCACTAGCATGAGATTTTATTTTTTTAAATGATGAAATGATGTTTAATTTTTCAATTTTTTTAAAACACATCATTTACTAATTACTTGGGTTATTAAAGACATTTTTAAGTTTCTGCCAGTCTCCTCCGGTTTTTACCGGTTATAACCAATTTCTGCCACTGGCACAGCAAAAACTAGTTTCTGCCGGCAGAAAGCCAACTCTGACTCCCAGTCATCAGATCTCCATTTAACTGAATCTGCTGTCAGGGAAGGACTGGGATCCCTAAAAGGGTGGTGGAGAAGCAATGCAAGGGTGCACAATTTCTAAAACAAAAAGCTTTTTCATATGCATTTTTGGGATGGTTTCCACCTGGACAAGGGCGTATATAAGGGAGGGGCTGAGGAGGCTCGGACCCCTCCAAAATCTGGGGGAAAAATCCAAAAATGAAGGTAACTGTTTTTGGTTTTAGTCGCTCACAGATAATTTGAAAACTTTAGCTACAAAAAATAATAATTATGAATAAATAAATATATAGTGATAATAATAATTACAATACGTTAGATGAGAGATTTCCAAACTAGTTGCCGCAGGAAGAGGTGAGGGGTGCCGCAATGTGCCCTATGGTTGTTTCATATTGGCTTCATCTTAAATCAGAAGTCCTATACAGACGACTCAGAAGAAACAGTACTGATTACAGGACTACCACTTTAAGGGGACGATATATGCACACTTTTGTTAAGAAAAGAGGAAAATTATTGGGAAGGTTACAGCCTATATGTTTAAACTTGCATCGCCTAGTGAAAATTCTCAAAAAATGCTCTACTTAAAGGTGGGCTGTATTGATATTTTTAAAATTCAAAAATTTTCTAAGGCATCGTATTTTTCCAAATGGCCCCCTCCGAGAATTCTGTCTGGATCCGCCCCTGGTGCACCTTTTAGGAATCTTCACCTGGGGCCTTACTAGGATATGCGCCTAATGCATAATATGCCCAAAAGCACTCATAGGTGTTGCTTCACCTTGGAACATTCGCTTAATACAGTGATAGAGAGCGGCTCTCTTTATACATATAGTTATATTATACTATATAATTCGCTTTATAAAGTGATCTAAAGCACGATTTCGCTATCACCGGAAGCCGCGAAATATCGAAACATTTTATTATTATTAAATCCCTAATTATTTGCGACATTATTGCAAATTTTCACGGTGCCCCTGAGGAAACTTTATAGCTCCTTCCTTGCTCCTGTAGGAACTGCACATTTTGGGAATCATTTCCTGTAGCCTTACTAAAATATGCCCCTAATACATTAATACGTCCAAAAGCACTCAGAGTAGTACTTTTGCCTTCGGAACATGCTTTTAAATACAGTGATATAGAGCCGATTCTCTAGTGCAAGATTTTGCCATCTAGGGGCGTCGCGAAACATTGAAAGGTTTTATTATTTAAGCAAGTATCCAATTATTTGCGACGTTATTGCAAAATTTCTCGAATGCCTGTAGGCATTCAAGGAATTGAGCGGCAACAAGGAATGTGATGTAACGTATTGTTTTAAAAATTAGAACATGTTTGAGAAAAATAGTGGACAGAGGGGAGAGGGAGTTGGGCAAACTATGACATTTTAAGAATTGGAAGGGGAGGGAGTAAAAAATTTTAAGAAAAAGTGCAACATTTATAGAGAGCAATCCCTGCAATGATATGTTAATTGATGATGAATTGTGATTTTTGATTATCAACTCTTGTTTAAAGCCTTGAAAACAAAATTTATTTCTTTTTTCATAGGTTTTAATGCTTTTCGTCCATTTTGTAAAATTTTCTCTTCTTTGCTCTTCAAACTCATCAACTCTTTTTCACAGATGCTGAAACGTCAAGTGCTTTTACTTTCAAGTACTAGAATGCATGGAAGTGGTACCCTTGAATGGTGTGCTGACATTGTGAAATCTTTTTTTGCCAGGTAATATGAGAACTTTTTTAATTCCTTTCAGTCTTTCTTTCGTTTTTTATTTGAGAGTTTTTAAGTATTTCACGATTTTTTAATACGTAATAGGGTTTAATAGGAGGAATGTGTACAATTATTTTCAGAAAAATTCAACTTAAATCTGTTTCTGGGGGCTATCCATTTAACAAAAATTAATTAGTCCTTATTTTATCGTCTAAAGCTGTTTCTGTTGATCTTAAGTCATTCACTAGAAATTAAAAAATACATGTACAGTACAACCTTGATTTAACGATCGTCAAGGAACTGGAAAAAGTTATTGTGAAATCAAAGGTATCGTAAAATCGAGGAACATAGACATTTAATGCTGTCAAATCCAGACCAGTGAAAAGTATCATTAAATTGAGGAAATGGTTAAATCAGGCATCGTTAAATCGAAGTTATATTGTATGTATCTATGTCAAAATATCGGGGCTGTAACTAGACTTTTGTTTCAGGGTGGGTTTTACCAAACATATTGCTCGGGAAATCTATATCATTACTAATTTGATTTCATTCGTTTATTATACAGGGTGGCGACAGATTAGGGAGATCAGGGAAAAGTCAGGGAACTTTATTAATCAGGGAAAAGTCAGGGATATATCAGGGAACTTCGAAAAAATAACCAAAAATGAGGGAAAATTAATTTTATGAAGAAAATTTTTTTTTTTTTTTTGCTTTGCAAAATTAAGTACCCTAATTCCCTACGTATTTTCCACCAATTATTTGTTCAAAAAAAAAGTAAAATTAAAGAGGTGCAATTATAGACTGCCGCATATTTGTGCATCTTTTTTAATCAACGTCAAAGTATTGAATCTTACTTATTAACCACAGGATAAACTTCCTAAGATTGCTTCTGTGTTTGTAAAATTGTTTATTTTACGTAGCTTCAAGTTTCCTTACACGCTTTCAATGCTACGTAAAATAAACAACCCTGCTGACAAAGATGAAGCCGTCATAAATGCTTTAGCTCCTTTGCCTTTATTCCATTGTCTTGAAGTAAATAGCGTACTGTCATCACGATTTTAAGAAGAAAAATTTTTATATTTTCTATATTTTTTGAATTAATACGAATAAAAGCTTAAAAGTTATTACTTCTTCACGTTTTTAATTTACTTGCTAAAATTGAACTTTAAATAAAAAAACTTAGTTTTTTGCCATTATACTATTTGCTGTCGCCGCAGTTTATAAAAGTTTTTTTTTCTTCAGACTTAACTGATTCTTTTATTTTAAAACCATGTTGTATTTGGTACAGATGTGATATACCCCCCCCCCCCCCCCATTTGGCGACATCCGATTTTTTGCACAAAATTGAAATATTTTTCTCGCCAATTAAGCGATAAATTTTTAAGCATGGCATCCCTGGTGAAACTAACCTGTGGTTGGCAACGCGAAGGCAAACTTGTTCGAACTTGTTTACTTGGGTTCTTTACTTGGTTTTACGCAGGAGAGATACGTGTTGTTTTGTGCAATATACCTTACAGAAATGCTTATTTTGTGTTAGTTTAGATTCAGTAGTTGTGTTTTGAAGTAAAAACATTAGAAAATGCCAGTTTCTTCAAACTTGAAGGTTAATTAAAAGTTAACTCCAACGTGGTGTGTATCTGTAACGCGCCATTGTCAGATGATGTTTTGTTTTGGACTGAGTGTGAGGATTTATACCATAAAAAGGTAAGTTCTTTATTTTAGAATTCACATAAAAATTCTCACTTCGGAAATTCTTTGTTTTTTACAAATCCTTGAGGGGTTCTTGTAGCTTTTAGATTTATTTTTACTGTATGTTAATTAATTTTACAAAAATAGTTCGGTTATTTTGTTCTAAAAGTTAATTCTTATCGATGCCACGAATTATTTAGACATTAACGTGCCTCCTTTAGGTACTGAATTTTATGTTAACAATTGAAAGTTCTTTCGGTTGTACTCTTAAAAATGCTGAATTTTATTAATAAATCTGCACAATAATGGTGCATATTTCACACTTAAAACTGTCATTATTGTACACTGAACGGAAGGAGCCACCCTTGGGTGTACATACACATGAATATGCATAATATACATAAATATACATAATTGTGACCATACTCCGACTGTAATGTATATTAACAGTCGGAGGGATAACGGACCGAGCGGAGCGAGGTCCTGGAGAGCCAGAGGTCTCATAGTACTTTCGTAATGAGACCGAGGCAGGGCCGGCGAGCCGAGGTCTCATTAAGAAAGTACTATGAGACCGAGGGCTCGTATCCCGGAGAAATGATGAAAAAACAATTAATGCATTAATTTCGACTTGTAATTAATACAATAATTTATTTCATTGTATTTTAATATGTTTACGAAAAACCCCGGCCCTGTACATTTTTGAAGCATATATTCGTGATGTTTTTTGTTGTGCTTTTATGTTGTTTTTATATATATTGTGTTCTGAAGTGCTTTGATCATGTTTTTTTATCTGATTTTTTCCTGTTGGCGCTAAAAAAGCATCGCTAAGAACGATGTATGACATATGTCGTCATGCATCGTTTTCTTGGCGACGCTTTCTTGGCGCCAACAGGAAAAAGTCGCCAAGGGTGGGGTATATCACATCAGTTCCTTGTATTTTTCTTTTATGTATTTTGAAATTAACCAATTACTTTTTTTTTTCTTCTTCTTTTCTTGCATTTCAAAGCTGTTTGTTACAAAAGCAATCTAAGATTTTTTTCGATTCATACTGAAATCGTTTGAAATAGAGTTAACTTGTGTATTTAAGTAAATATCTTTATTTTTTTATTGTTATAATGCTGTATTCATTTATTAAAACCTATGTTCTTGATTAGAGAAAAGCTCCCTATGAATGGATGTCAAAAGGTTTCATCTGTTTTGCATGAATATATCAATTAGTTATGTAAGAATATAACTACAATACTTCTATTCTTTCACTATTACTTATTAATCTTGCAACAATTGTTACCCTGTTTGAAAATTTAGTTTAAAATAATTTTATTTACTTTTTAGCTCTATCATAAATACACATATATTTTTAAGAGTGATTTTAATAGTTTCTTAAAATTCTTATGCTAAGCGGTTACTGGAAGTAAAGTTTTTTTTTTTAAATTTTCTATAATCTTTCCATGTAAAAGAACATGGAAAATTAGTTAAAAAGAAAATTAATTAAATTTGGAAAGATTTAATTTTCTAAAACCTTTCCAAAGAAATTTAATAAACTTTTTTGTAGGTTTTTCTTCCAAAAAAATTGACTTGATATGTTTTTTTTAACCATTTTAATAAAAAAAGTAGCATTTTTTCTAAATATATCTTTAGTTCAGCAACTTTACACAACTTGAAACGTTTAAAATACTGCATTTTATACAAACATACAATGGATTTCAAGTAGAGCAAAGAAAGGAAACCATTATCATTGGTAACGTAAATCAGGGAAATTTGGTGAACTTAATCAGGGAAAAGTCAGGGAACTTTTTTTCACAGTTCCTGTCGCCACCCTGTTATATTATTTTTTGTTATAATAGGCTTTCTCAAAGGAGGATACATTCAAGGAATGCCCTCCAAGGTGGGTAGGGGATCATGGCCCAGACTGTGCCATTGAAATAAGGGGAAGGGTTAAGGGGTATATGTCTTTTTTTGGGGGGAGGCGGCTCTTGCACTTGGGGAGCTTTGTAGTACTTGGGGGATGGGCACCCCTGAACAAATTTAACCCATTCCACCCTATATTGTACATAAATTTTGTTTTTGAGGCAAGTTTTATGAGAGTAATATTAATAATACTATAGTAATTACAGCCCAGTGTTAGGATCTTGCTTCTTGCAAAATGGTTGAATTCATGAGATGATTCATTATAGTACTGTTTGTTATTTGTTGTTGTTTATTTTGCACAAGATATGTTAAATAAACTGCAATATTAAAAATAAAGATTTAAATACAGTTGTCATAATGATTTCTGCAGTGAATTTTCTAACCTTCAAAATGAAAAAACTTACACAGTCATAGGTGGCTTGTGGGGCGGGGGGGGGAGCAAGGGGCAGCCCAGGCCCCCCTCCCCCAGTTTTCATAGTTAAAAATTAATGATTGATTGAAAAGATATTTTTGGGGGTGGGGATGGATTGATTTATTTTAGGAAAGTAAAAACTAAAAACTCTAAAAAATGGACTTTTCTCATCTTATTTCATAAAAATACTTTGAATTGGAAGAAGAAAGTCTACGTTGGCTATCCGTCCCGATTTTTAATCCATATTCCACATTTTTTGGAGGTTATTGAATCAGTTATGTTAAATCTTAAATCTAGCCCAATTTTACAAAAAAAAAAAAAATCTTCAGGGGCTATGCCCCCTAACCCTACATACTTCTTTTGAACCCCCACCCCCCACTTTTTTGGAGCACCAACTGCCTATGTCTAACAGTCCTATTGTTTGTGGGGCTGGTAGATGCTGCACACAACTGACTTGGAGAAATATTATGAAACAACTGAGAAAGATATGTGTGTTGGCAGGGGGGGGGGGGATTATAGTGCAAGTTGCAACATCAAAATTTTTGATTGGGATTTTTAATTTTTTTTAGTTATTTAAATTTATTGATTTATTTTTATTTAAATTATTTATTTGTTTTGTGTGTGTGTGCACGTATGTCAATTGGCGTAGCACAAAACTTTTCTAATATACTAGTAACAATAATAATTAAAAATGAATAGATAAGTAAATATATTTTTTAAATAATTAAAATAAAAAAGAGGGTTAAACGTAAAAAATAAAAAAGGGCAAAGGCATTGAGAAAAATGAGGGGAATGGGAGATTTGTGCCATTGAACTTAGGGGGGGGGGTACCCTTAAATGTAGGGTTGATCTTTTTGCCAGATTAGTTGAAAAAATGTTTTGGAGAAACCTTTGTGTTCTTTGGCCGAAAGATATTTTTACCAAGCTTGGCTTTTCCCATGTTTTTTTTCCACCTTTGGCAAAAACGTGTCTACTCTATATGTCTGTTAAATCAGTTGCATTTTAGGTTTAAAATATTACAATGCCAACAAATGCTATGTGAACTCAAATACTCTTAGTCTATGCTTAAAAAACTTATTTTTACATTGAATATTATGAAGCTAACTGAAAATTTAACTATGTCTGCATAAGTTAAATTATCAGGACAAATAAAAGAAACTTTCATTTTAAAACCTATGAAAATCACTTTTATTTAAATCATTTGAGACATCTTGCTAAGAGTTCTTAATCTTTTTTCTTTCTCTTATAGGAATAATGTCAAGAAAATACTATTTATTCCGTATGCTAATAAGGATTATGATGAATATGAGGCAATAATGTCTCCACCACTACAAAAACTAGGTAAAATACTTTTGGCATATATGGATATATGTGTTAAAAGAGAGAGAGAGAGAGAGAAAGAAAGAAAAGTTCAAAAAGAAGAAAGAAAAAGATAAAGAAAAAAAAATAAGAAATAACTAAATGAATAAACAAATAAAAATGCTAATTGTACTAATTACATTTAATATATTTAAAAAATTAAATGACTTGACATTTTTAGAAGAAGATTCATTGTTAAATTGGTTTATTTTTCTTTCTTTTTTTTTCTTTCTACTGTGTAGTGTGAAATGAGAATCTAAAACTTAAAAATTCTGTGAAAAATGAACAAGCACCAAGTATTTATCCGAAGATTTAATATGATTTGCTATTTAACAATGAAGAAAGTAAAAGCGTTGAGACATAAAACAGATTAGATAAAATATGAACAAATTGGATAAAAAAATTCTTAATTTTATGTAACTGATAAATAAATGACATGAAAAATTTGCTTGAAATCCTCCTGGCAGTTCAAATTTACTTCAGTGTATTTTCAACCTTTAAAAATAATTTTTGTTTGTTTGGTACTGTTGTGTAGGGGAGGGGAAGGTTTGCTATATTTGAACTCAATATCCCACATTTATTTTCCAGAGTCTGATTACATTTATTTAATGTCACCATTGAATGAGTAAGTGTTTTGAAAGTCTAATTTAAAGATATTGAAATGAGAAGTGAAATATGTATACTATAGGGAAATATTATGAACTTTTGAATTTTTTTTTGGTAAAACTAAAATGTTTTTAGTAATTTAAAAACTTAACATTTAAATACAAATAATTTTCAGTTAATTAGAACAGCTGTTTTGCTATTTGTAGACACATTTAGTTTTTTCTTATTAGTCCTTAAGAAAGGGAAAGTACAAGAAAGAAAATTTTAGTTATTTGGAAACACTATGACAATTGAATTAGTTAAGATTTATGACTAGTGATGTGGATCGGGTAAATACCCAGCGGGTAGGTAAATATTTTTTGAGTATTTACCCAAGGCTGGGTAAATATCCAAAAACTGGGTATTTAATAAAAAATGCAAAAAACCGAATGAGAATTTTTTTTTAAATCTAAATATGAAATAATTGGTGAAACTGATATATACATATGTATTACACAGTTTATAATATTTTTTATTGGAAGACTTGATGAAATCATGAAAGAAACATATTGTGAACCAAAGAACCTTTCTTTTCAATGTCATAATTGGAGAAGTATAAGCAATTCATTATGAACTTCAGGATTTCAAAATCACAATCTAGGTTAATCATATCCAAAATGAAAAAAAAAAGGAAGCATGAGGGATGTTTGGAAGAATAAACTGAGAAGTTATTGAGAAACTATGGTGTTATTTATTTTATTGATATTTAAGTGATATCATGGAAAATATAGAAACAGTTTTCACATTAATAAACAAAGAAAAAAAAAAGCAAAATTTTCTTTTTTGTTGCCTTGCTCATTTGCATTTGCTCCCCTGTAGGGTGAGAAGGTAAATATTTTTTTGGGTATTTATCAGAAGGCAGGGTAAATCCCCTAGTAATTGCGCATTTTGCAAAAAATTTTTAGGTAGTATTAAAAGGTGACTATTATCTTTTTTAAACATAAACCCTAAAACAAAAGATTAAAAATTTTAAATGTTTATGTATATTATGTGTGTGTATATATATATATGTGTGTGTGATACAGAATACACCTGAACAATTGAACTAAGTTTGGAGGAAATTTCTGCATAAGATATAAGTAAATAAATTGTAATAATAAATTGAGCAACATTTCGTTACATTTTGATGTCATGCAGGGACATATTACTGGGTTATTAAAGACTAGGACCTTAAAAAATTGATGTTTGCTTTTTTTTTTGTAACCAGTTAAGCTTTTTTCTTTTTGTAGAATGGCTTTTTCTATCTGAAATTTGGCTATCAACATTGATTAGGCGTATCCAACACATTTAATTTGAATATCATATTAGATTGCTAAGCTGTTTTACACACTAATTCTTTAAATATGTGATCAAAATACAATTTTGAGCAAAAATTTATTGTTTTGTATATGGTTGGTTGTATATATACATAATGGAATACATACAGAAAAGTATTTTAGATGAATATAAATTTTTGAAATAAATACCCGGGTATTTACCCATTTTGGGTATTTACCTGGGTATATACCCTGGGTATTTACCCCTAAAAATAAATACCCGGGTATTTTACATCACTATTTATGACACAAGTTTCCTTAGTATTATTAAAGTATGGAAACGAAGGTGAGCACAATTAAAAAATAAATTAACCATAATTAATAAGCCAGTAGTTAAAGTGCAAACCATGAATTAAATGCTGGAAAATTAAAGCATAGAAATATTGACAATAGTTGTGCAAGGAAACTAAATCTTATAAGGTGGTGTTACAAGTTAAAACTGTAGTAAGTTCTGCAGCATACAGGATCTAGGCATATCATTCTTGACTACCAGTTAGAAGAAAACCTCACTTGTTGTGTTTTATATTCTTTTGTCATTTAAGATTTCATAAACCTTTGGGATGTGCTTGACTTAAAAAATTTTGTGTATTTTTCTTATGAATATTCACTGCTAAAGACAAATATGACTGTTTTTCCCCTTCATCCAGGTATTTTCAAAAAAAGTTATATGAGTTCAAAATCTTCCTTATATTTTAACTGTTTTTTTTACTAATGATATATTATTTTATCTGAACAAGTGAGGGGTCTGAAAAAAAAGGGGAAGGGGCAGGGTATTTGGCTCAAGTGATAAAGATTGTCAAAAAAGAGGTTCTAAGTTTCCTTTTTACTACATTTTGTAATTAAATTATTTTTATGTGGTAGTTCACGCCTGCACCAACCATTCGCTTTTCTCATTTTTTTGATAACAAAGTAAAAATATGAAGAATGTAAATCCGTGTGATTAATTCTTTGGATCGCACATACTCTGCTTTATTCTTTTTCTCAATGGGAAGCCTTTCCAGAAAGGTTTTATAAATTTGCAAGCATTTTGAATAGGAAGTATTATTGTTTTCACCAAAGATTATGTTTTGTTCTTTTCTCTGTAGAGAGAAGGATTTTTTTCTCCCAGGATCAAGTTTCTTACAAACCTGGATCAAATCTCTTTGTATGAAGGAGACTTGATCATTTTTCATACTTTTGGTTTTTCTAAAAAAATAGTTCATTATAATAAATAGACTTAAACAGTGGCGTAGCTAGACCCGACATTCGGGGGGGGGTTACTTCTTATATATATATATATATATTATACATATGTAATATATACATATATATATATATATATATATATATATATATATATATATATGTGTATAATCGCTTGGAATTTTTCCCTTTTCTTCTTTTTTTTTTTCTTTCTCTTCTCTCTTCTTTTTCTCTTTTTTTTTTTTTTTTTGAGACTAACTTTTCGGGGGGGGGGGTTTGTCCCCAAAACCCCCCCCTTAGCTACGCCCCTGGACTTAAAACACAGTACAGCATTTTGATGGGGAAGAATATGTTCTAAATACATAATGTGACGTCGTTTAGTTCCATTAACTCAAACAAAAGTTATAAGCTCCAATAAAGAAGGAGATCAACTGTCCCTAGTTTCTCCTATTGTTTAATGTTTTGCTTTGTAAATAAACTTGCTTTGTACAGCAAAGAACCGAGTAATTGCATTTTTGTATGATTTTTCTGAAGTTTTGTTTTAAAAAGGGAAATGTGCATCCCATTGGACTTTGACTCATAGAATAAAATTGTAGTTATTTTATGTATTTCATTATCAATGTTTAATCAAAAATGGATGTGATTCGTAAAGGCATGAAACAACTCATTAAAAAATAAATAAATTTATTTATTAAAAATGCATTGAAAAAAATATATGCTCCTTTTATTACCAGTTTTAATTCGAATTTAAATGGGCAATCGCCCATCACCTTTTTCTTAAGGCTCCTCACTTGAACAGATGTTAAAGGTGAATAATATCTGGGAAGAAAAATAAATTATTGAATTAAATAAGTCATTGTAAAGTACGTTTTTTTTTTTTTTTTTTTTGGTGCAAAATTTGAAATTTGTTCTCTGCTAGGACTTTTTGAATGATGGGAAAGAATGAAGTTCAATTCCAGATTCAGCTCTGAAAAATATGTAAGGATCATCGAATGAAACCTAAGAAGGACAAGTGTTATTTTGTGTAAAATCTTTTACCTTAAACCATTTTCAACAAAACAAACACAAATAATTAAAGAAGTTTTTTTTTTTCCTTTTATGTAGGCTTTGCTTTAGAGAGTATTCATCACAGTCCTGATCCAAAATCAGCTGTCAGCAGTTGCGAGGCAATATTTATTGGTTTGTGATTTTATTCTGTTTTTCAACATTTTCTTTTGATTTTTTTATGTAATACTGCATAAGAATATGCACTTTTATCAAATCAAAGGTTATCTTATCTTTTAGGTGGTGGTAATACATTCCTACTTTTGAAAACTTTATATGAACATCAGTTAGTAGATTTGATTCGTAAAAGAGTATTTGAGGTATTTTTCTGTTTTTACTGTAATTTTAATTTAAAGTAAAATCTGCCAGTGATTTAATAGCAATTTTAAAAAAGCTGTTGTGATTTTTTTTTAATTAATGAAACATTTTTGGAAATGGGAAAATTGTTTTTAAAATATTGTAAACACATGTGTTTATTTAAATAGAAAAATATAGTTCAAGGTACAAGGTTTATTAAAATGTGGATTTAAAAATACCAAAATTTCTCTCAAAAATAATTATTGAGAAAACTGCAGTGGGGGGGGGGGACATTCAAACCCCTTTTAATGGCATGGCATTTGTTCTTTTTAAAGAAACTCTTTTGCAGAAGATAAGTATATCAATATTAATTAGCAGCAAAAAAAAGAAAAAGAAAAGTGCTTCTGCCAAAAGCCAAAAAAATTACTGAAATCCTATAATGAAAAATTATGACTTAATAACAATATGGCAAGCAAACAAATATACTTGAGCTCAAAACGATTCCCTGAGGTTGGGTGTTACAATAGTGCAAAACTGTGTTAGCGGAATCTCGACAAAACTTTGAAACGTTTCTTTGTCAATGTTGCAAATTTTATAAATTTAAAACATTATGCATCATTTCAAAACTATGCTTTTAGACACGTTTTCTTGGAAAATGGAAATAATCTGCCAACCAATAGCAACGTTATGAAAGGTGGAGGAAACGTTGTTGTGTTTCTTGAAATGTATTGCTGTTAGGATTCATTACTATTAAAATCAATCAAAATAAAAACTGAAAAAATAATAGTAAAAAAACATTGCCTTCATCTTATTTAGCAAATTGGGAAATGTTTCAGTAAAAAATATACTTTTTCCAAAACTTTTGTATCAAAGCTAAAATTAGTTGAAAGTTTTGAAGTTTGATTCAATTGAAGCAAATAATGTTGATGGAAAAGAATAATGTTATGTTTGTCTGAAGATGTGTATGTGCTTGTTGAGTAAACATATGAATTTAAATATTTTCATTAAATACTGTCAATTGCAGTTTATGCAGTTGACAGTATTTAATGAAAATGCTAATTAATAATAAAGATTTTATAGCTTTTACTTTTAAAAAAAAGTAATGTATGATCAGGGCTTAATTTCCAACAAAAAGGTGCAAGAGCCTTATATTCATCATAACTTATGTTCATTTGCATATAGTTGAAAGTGCTTCCAATCTAAAATAAAAAAGTAAAGAAACCTGTACACCAAAAAGGAGAAGTACATACTAATTGAGCTCTGTTTATGATGTTTTACTCAATTTCCTTTGTGAACAATTCATTATAGGACTCAAAAACAAAATTACTTAATGTACTGTATCTGTTAGTATTAATAACAAAAAAATTTTATTCTAGGAAAACATTCCTTATATGGGCAGCAGTGCTGGCTCGAATGTTGGGACAAAAAGTATTTGCACCACAAATGATATGCCTATATGTTATCCTCCATCTTTTGAAGCTTTAAAACTAGTCCCATTTAACATTAACCCTCATTATTTGGATCCTGATACTAATAGCAAGCACATGGGAGTAAGTAATCTTTTTCATTTTTTTCTTAAATTTGTTTTTTTTTTTTTTTTAATCTTATCAAATATCCTTTTAATATTATTTTAGATTTTAATTTCAGTCAAATTGTCTTACATTGCTTAGAAGGATGACAATGTATTTAAAAAGTTCACTGTGTTTTAGGAAACTCGAGAGCAGAGAATTAAAGAATATCATGAACAACCAGATTGTGCTCCTGTATTGGTTTGTATATTTCAAGCATGTGGCTGATCATTTTGAGTAAAAATATGACAACTTGTATACATGTACAAATAAAAGCATTTAAAAAGAGTTTAGAAACTCTGCAAGCAGCTGTTTTGGGGTTATAAAATCAAACCCCTTCTTCAATGCATCAAAAGAATGATGAAACGCAAAGTCGGACAACCGACAAGCGAACGAGAAAAAAAAAAGAAAGATATGGATGAGTAAATGTTATGCACTCTTTTTATGCACTGAAGAAGTTATTAGATTTTATAACCCCGAAACAGCTGTTTGCAGAATTTTTTAACTCTTTTTAAATGCTTTTATATGTACATGTATACAAGTATACAATATTTTTACTCATTTCATTGTACACAGTTTTTGACTGCTTCTTTTACATAACTGAGAATTATGTCATTTTAATTCTTCTTACTTTTTTCTCATTATTTTTTCCCTTAAATGAAAAAATAACTGATTAAGATGTTAACCAGCAGCTGCCATGCTGTATTAATGCTGCTGCTACAACAGTTTGTGCCACCTAGGACATTCTGTTAATTGGTCATCCTTCATTTCAAAACACAATAAAAACTAACATAACATAGACAGGGTTGGGTTTTGGACAGTCCAAAACTGGTTTTGGGCAGGACAGGTGGCTTTTACTGTCCAAAACTGTCCGAAAGCATCTTAAACTGCTCAAAAGTAGAATGGCTGAAGGAGTATAGTTTAATAAACCTGTATTTACTGCAATATTTGTAATGCAGAAATATTAATAAATTTTAATGTTCTTTGAAATTTTCATTTAGAAATATTTTACAAAAAGATTGCCAATAACTCTTGCAAAAAATGTCATTATGTAAGAATTGGTAGTGTTAATGAAATGAAATTCACAACACTATCAAGAAAACCAATTTACTTTACTAATACTTTTCAAAATTACTTTTATTTTTTACAAAAAAAAAAAAAAAAAAAAAAAACAACACATATCTTATAGCACAATTGATTTTCTTTTTTTTTTTAATTTTGAGAAACAGTAAAATTTTGCTACTTGTAAATAGATTCATGTAGATGTTATCTTCTTTAGTTTTGATTGCTTTAAACATGTTATAGTAATTTATTCCAAAAAAAAAGGAAGATCTTTTTAGTTTATTACTAGTTATTGTCTCTTTCATGTAAAGTTATAAAATTGTGAACAAATCTGAATAATACTCTGTTGTTGTATTTTAGTTCAGACTTTTTTCTTTTTTATTTGATTTGTACCTATGTCATAGTCATAGGAGCCTTGAGAAATGCTACTGCATTTTTATTTATTTATTTATTTTTTTTTTTTTGTTTTTTTGTGCTGTTTCAATCATTTGTGTTTGAAGCTACACTTTTATGAATTTTTATTTTAGGGACTTCGAGAAGGTAGCTGTTTACTGGTTGAAGATATGAAAGCTACTTTATTGGGTTTGCTTCCTGCAAAATTGTTTTGCAAGTAAGTTTTGTTAGTTAACCAATAAGTGACCAGCATCATATTTATTGGCCAGTTTTACTTCAATTCCATTTAAAGCAAATTACTTTCCTTTGCAAAACAGAGAAATAACAATGTTATATTGCACAAGTTGCAGATTACTGCAACACATGTTTCGGGGTTGCAAGGAATCCCCTTTTCAGTGCAAAACAACTGAGTGTATGGATGAAACAATGTCCGACAAAAGCTTTTTGCCGGATGTGGAGTAGCAGTGTGTGGGCAACTAACTGTTCATGGGCTGCACTTTTAGGAGCCTCGCAATGAAGCATTGATTTTCGTTTCAAAATACCCAAACTTCCGAAATTATCTAAGCATACGAAAATAATAATAGTCAATGAAAAATGCAATCAAGTGTTTCAGTTTTATCACCAATATAGAGAAGACGAACAATGTTAACTCTTTTTATAACATATTAGTCCTATTTTGTTTCATGATGCTGTTTATAATGTAACCATTGCTGTTTTTTTTTAACTCCCTTTGTATTTATGTTTTAGGCTGCTATGCCCCATAAATTTATAAAGTTGCAGTTTGCAAGGAATTTTTTTTTACTTTATGCATGAAAAAGCATTTTTTTTCTAGGAATATAAGAATTGCTCTTCTATGTAGACGCCGCTTAATGTGATCATGGCTAATGTTATCAGGATTGCAAAGTCCTAAAACATTTGTATATTAACAGGCGTTAAAAAAGTCGGATATTGTAATCAGGGTTTGTTTATTGTTATCACCTTTTCATAAACTTTCAATCTTTTCCCTTTTTTTGTTCCTCTATCACAGAAACACTAAGACAAACCTTGACAAGACTAACTTTCTGTGTGGCATTTTGTGGTTTCAAATAGCAATGCAATCTTTTTCTAGAAAGGTAACAACAGGATGTTTGTTTTTAGTGACCACAGACTCTCTGTAAGATGCCTTTTGTTTGCACATGCAAAAGTTGGACATGCTGCTTGTGGTGAGCTCTTCTCCCACTGAGAGAGAATTAATGTAACTTCTAGTGAATCAAGTTCTCTTCTTATATGTAAAGCATAAGAATTTTTCTTCCTGTCCAGTTACACTCAAAACTTTACTTTAAACAATCAAAAAATTTAGCAATCGAGAAAAAAACTATCAAGGAAAAATTGACATTTTAAAGCGTTTTGACAATTTAACCATGATGAATCAAAGATATGTTGCAGCACAGTCCATTATTTTAAGTAAAATATCCCATATTATTTTAAGTAAAGAAATTGGGTGCCTAAAAGTATTAAACCTTGAGAATACTTTCTACTCTTCAGAATACATGATTTTAAATTTCCCTATATTTATTTATTTAATTATTGTAGAAAGCTATACTTATGAAGAAATTAATTAGCAAAATTTTATGCTTGGTTATTTATAATTAATCATATCTTAAAAGTAAATAATTCTTTTGATTATTTACTTATGCCAAGGTCTATTTTGGTATAGCAATGTTTTGGCTATGCCCCTTTAGAAAGCTCTACTTATGAAGAAATTAAATTAGAAGATTTTTTTTTAACTTATTTAATTAATCATCAAGAAATGAAGTATAAATGTGAATATTAAACACTTATGAACTATTAATTCAAAAAATCTTTATGGTTTTCTGAAAATAAAATTGTTTTTCTTACAAATAGTATTTAGACAAAATAAACCTGGTTTAAACCAAATTTTTATTTACTGCAAATGTCATTTTTAGTTAAAAATAAGAGCCTTGCAAAATTCAGTTGTCCACACTCAATTTTGATGCTGCTATGCCACTGTTTCAGATCAGTATGTTTTACTTTTAATTCACTTTCAGGGGGGAAGAACCCAAAGAATATGAAATTGGAAGTGATATGAGTTTTCTGCTTGATGATGAAAATTAATGGAATATGCCTATTTTTCATACTGTTTGGTAAAAATTATTTTTAGATTTCTAAGAGCATCTAATAAAGAATGTTATTTGATTTTGTATACATGTCTTTGTATTTTATTTACATAGTTTTTATTCTTAATTTGAAGATTTATATTATTTTAAGTTATACATTATGCAATGTTGCAGGGTTCGCCTATATATATATATATATATATAAATATATATATATATATATATATATATATATATATATATATATATATATATATATATATATATATATATCATGATATTTTGATATTTTTGATATTTATTTTTTCAACTACGGTATTTTCAATATAAACAGTATATTAATCTAGTAATATTGTTCATTTATTATTAAAAATAACCAAAAAGTTATGTACTATTTTTTTATGATGTATTAATACATCATTAATAAAACAAAGTAAAATAATATTCCTTTTTTTACTTGTATTTTATGTTCATAAAATTATTATTAATGTAACAATTTTAATTTGTCTTAAAATTGCCTGATTAAATATTAATTATTGTTCATAAAAAAAGAAAATGTCTCATGACTGTACACTTCTGAATCATATAACTGTAAAAGTAGCTAACAAAAGAAAAATGAGTGATGCTAAATTAACTCCATTAAAATTGATAGAAATATTAGATATAAATAATGAAAGAAACCTTAATTTTAAGTTTACATATTGTAATTATAATATAAGGAAATAAAGTGATTCGAGGATACATTTACTTTTTTGAAGGCTTAAGTTTGTGATTATTGAAAATATCGGATGTATATGAAAATATCCGATATATATCAAAATATCTGATATATATCAAACTATCGGATATTTTCGATATTTTAGAAAATATCATGATATTTTTGAACCTTGCAATGTTGAAAATATACATATAAAAGGATTTGATGCAATTTAATGTTGTAGCTAGAAATTAAACTAGATGCGTACAAGGTTGGGGTTCCGGAATATTACTTCAAGTACTAAAATTTAGCTGGGTTTCGTTTGAAAATCCTAATATGTCTGCAAAATGGACTAATTACTAGAATCGTACCAAAAAGACGTTTTTAAAAATCTGTTGAAAATATAATAAATGCTGGGTATAAGCGCACCTGGAAAGACATGGACAGTGGTCAAAGTTTCTCATGAAAACCATGATGACTCATGCTTGGAGGGTCCCGGGTTCGATCTTAGCCGGTCGAAGATCCACCTTCTTCATTAGTGGTGACTGGGGACGTTAAATATGCTCGTGGTCACAAAGTCATCCAAGTGAAACAATACCTCTGGGGGGTCCTGGACCAGGGATTGTGTGGTTTCTGGTCTGGATAAAAGAATCAGAGCTGTCCTCAGGGTCCCATCCAACTGGTTAAACCACAAACAGTGGTAGGTATGCGGGACCCTGGGTTCTATATGCAACATGAGAAAAGCCTAGTGGCTTAGTGGTAGCGCTTCCACGCCACAGGCCCGGGTTCTGTTCCCGTGTCTGGTATGGTTAACTCTGCCATTCATCCATTCAGTGGGTCAATAAAATGAGCACCAAGCGTGCTTGGGAACTAAACCCTGGGGGTTTCGGGTTCAACTGACCACCTAACCGGAACATTTGCTTAGCACCCCAGAGCCTTTGGTCGGGAAGAAAGATGGGCACAGTACTGTGTCACTGGGTTCGGTATGTAACATAAGTTTCTGAAAATTCCTTTTATTCTCACCCTATGTGTATACTTCAATATTTAATATTCCATAAAGAGCCCCCATTCCCCATCCCTTCATAATTTGCACATTTATTATTGTTTACACTAATGTAACGACCCCAGTAATTGGCATTTTAAGAGTTTGTCCTTAAACTTACCTCTGTTATCATTACTTAGAAAAAAATATTCACTTGCAAATATTTTTGTATTTAGGAATGCACATCTCTGCATCTATTTAGTTCACTAAAATTAAAAATATTTGAATTGATATTTTTATAAAAATATATGTATAAAAAGTTACCAAAATCACCAGTGATTGGCACCTGATACCCCAGTGTATGACACCTTGTGATCCAGTAATTGGCACATGTTAAAATCACTTTATTTTTCACTTTTGGATTACATTCAAGTTTTAGCATCATAAGAAACATAATTAATGATAATTAAAATAGGTAATTTTACATAAAATAATTTTAAATCACGCATCTGATGTTGAAAAAGTATTTTAGAGAAATAAGAATAAATTTGGAGTGTTGCATGGAAAAATAATATCGAGATTATTGCTGTTTCATTAGTCGGTATGCAGTTTCGATATTAAGAATCATAGCTATTTCCACAGGAAAAGGAACATTGACCCGATGATCCTAAAGGACCATAAAAAATGAACCGATTCTCCACAGTCGCAATATTGAACTGATGGCCAAACATATATTTATTTATTTATTTATTTATTGTTTCTCTTAAAAATTTAACAGTGTATTCTGTAGGATTCAAATCAATAGTAGAACTCATGTAATTGCTGCAAAAGTATCAGTGACATATTGCACAACACTTCATTGTTTATAGGCACATGTGCCAATTACTGGAGACTAGCAAAACTAAAGCACCACTAAGTAGCATCCATCATTATTAAAAAAATCCAAAAGGGACAAAAATATATTTGTACCCACTCAAAGTAACACCTTTCAACTAAACAAAACTTTTGACAACAAAAATTTAAAATATATTTTAAGTCGGATTTTAATGGATTGATGCGCAGGCTTCCCTTAAGCCAAAGAAGAAGCTTTTGCAACAAAAATGGCGGATTTGACACAAGCCACAATTGTTTCTCTTTCCTGTGCACTGCTACCATTCAGTAACATGAATTGAAGTTATAAACTTTGAAGTAAACGTACATTCAGTAGCTATATATAGCCTTCTACTTTTAAAAGATTTGATACGAATCTTCTTTTGGAACATTTTTGTTGGAAGTGCCAATCACTGGTGACCTGCCAATTACTGGGGGTGTTATCTATATGTATCCAAAATAATTTCTTTTGTATATTTCTCTTTTTATCCATGCATTTTAATTTAACTACACCAGTCAGTGGCTGCAACTTACGGGGGGGGGGGGGGGAGACTGCCCCCGCTTTTTTTCCATCATTACAGATTCCCTCAACGCTAAGATTTTCATTTCAAAACATTGTGGCCAAACATTAGATTCACCACATATTGTTTAAAATTTCAGCTTTAGGGCTTTAATTTTTAAAAATTTACAGGAAAAATCCCCGAGTGCACTCCATCCTGTCTTTAAATTCAAAGATGACCTAAATTTGTGTTATAAAGACTCCAGTTTGAGGGGGGGAATCAGGAAGAGAATCCCCTTCTCTATAGCGTAAAACTACTATTTTTAAGACTCTTATTTAGAAGAAAAAAAATCCGAAGGAAGTTCAAGACTAAATTCTTGAGATTTTATTAGCTAAAAAAAATAATAAAACACTGGGAGAACCTCCGAACCCTTTCACTTCTCCTTAAGTCAGTAAAAGAGAAGTCTGGAATAATGTTTTAAAAGACGTTTAAAAAATGTTATAAACTTTTCAAAACTTCTGGGAGAGAACCCCAAACCCCTTGCTCTAAGTTTGCTAAAGATGGCTTTAATTTTCTGGGAAGAGCCTTCCTTACTTTTGCATCACCAAATACAGTACAAACTTCTTCGTTTTTATTATTATTACTAGCGTTACCCTCATGACTTTGCCTGTAGTAGAAAATTAAAAGGTCATTTAGTTCATCTGTATTTTTACAAATAATGGATGAGAATTTCTCACCAATATGCTATGTTAATTTGCTCGCCCATGTTATGGAAATTTGCTCATCCGCGTTATGGTAATTTGCTTGTCCGCGTTATGGTAATTTACTCTTCCATCTTATGGTGATTCTCTCGGTGCAGAGGAATTAAATCCACCAATAGTGGTAAAAACTAGTATGTTGTGGCCATCACGAAACTTTCTTCTATATTTTTAACCGACTTCAAAAAGGAGGCGGTTATCAGTTCATACCGTATGTATGTTTTTTTTTTGTTTGTCCACTCATAGCGTCTCACCTAGTGAACCGATTTTGATGATTCTTTTTTTAATGGATAGAGGATGGCTCAACTTAGGTCCCATTACTTTGTTTGACCATATTTGTTCTTTAGAAAAAAAGTTATTGGCAAAAAACAGTAAATTTCCCTATTAAATGATTAAAATGATATTGTAGCGAAGTTCGCACGTTTCATCCGTGGATAACGGTGGCTCAGTGGTAGAATTCTTGTCTCCCACACGAGCAACCCGGGTTCAAATCCCAACTAGGACAAAGTGAATTTTACTAAAATTTCGTTTCTACTGTTTCCCGAATTTTCTCGAATGTTCTATTAATTTCTGTATCTTTTCAAATCTGGAAAGTTCCAGCACTTTTTCAAGTTGTATATAAGGAGATGTAACGTTCATTCGTGGTTCTGAATAAAGATCTCGAGTTGAGACTAACGAGTATTCGCTTCATTTGGCTTTCACATTGCCTTCGCTATCTTCATCTACGCGACAATATGAAACTCATTGTTATAAAAGTTTGGTGCGATATAACTGTAACATTAATAGTAATTGTAATGATAATTTTGAATAAAGGCTTTTCTAAAGTAATACAGTGATATAGAGCCGCACTTCTTACTAGGTAACTTCTTACTTTTACTGAAATATCTACATTTACACTAAAAAGAATGAAATAAAGAAATTTTGAAAAAAAAAATAGAACCGACTTCAAAATTGCTCTAAAAAGTGAAAAATAATTTTATTCTTTAAACACCATCGATAATACTTTTAAACATAATTTTTGAAGTTGGCGCAAAAACAAAAAGTAAAATCCATTGTAACCATGCTTCGTTCATATTTTTATCAAAAAATCATCCAAACTTAGGAACGAAACATTTATATCGTTACTCAAATATGCTGTCATCAATGCGTAATGCATGTGGTAGTGAAGAAACTGGACGTGGTTAAATTTATACTTGTAGTTGAGTTATGGCTGTGAATGATTTTATCGATCGTTTTTGCGCCAACTTCAAAAATTATGTTTAAAAGTATTATCGATGGTGTTTAAAGAATAAAAATAATTTTTCACTTTTAGAGCAATTTTGAAGTCGGTTCTATTTTTTTTTTTTTTTTCAAATTTTTTTTCCTTTTTCTGATCCCTCCCCATGCTTGACGAGGAAGCAATATTCCTAACAAAAACAAAATTACACATGCAAAAACTTGACGACCATCCCAATGTCTGAATTATTGTAAAAACAAAACAAAGAGCAAAAATTGAAAGTTACTTTAAAAGCTTAACTTGAATTAATTACAAATATTTTATTTATTAACAAACATAAGATGGCAACAGTTAAAAATTTTAAATCATTGAGATAATATTTCCTATCATTTCCATACAATTAAAATCACGAGAAATACGCAGACGACAATCTATTACGATTTATCTTTCTTATTGTTGCATTAATAAAAATATTTTTATTCGAAAAAAAAAAAAAATCAACACCTCTTGGAGCGATCGGCGTCAAAATCGAACCAAAGCCTGTTTACATATGGATTCACATATATTCCAAATTTCAACCAGAACGTAGCATTACTTCTTGAGATAGGGTACTCAAAATGGAAAAAAAGAACGGGTGATTGCGCTACCCCCTTTTTAGCTGTTGACACAAAAATGAAATCAGTTCTTATACCCACTAAGGGTTACTTGCCGATAAATTTTTCTTTCATTCCGTTCATTATTTCTTGAGATACAGCAGTCACAATTGACGACAAAAAACGTTCTATAGCTCAACCCCCGTTTGAGTTATTGACACCAAAATTGAATCAGCACCTGTTCCTGTTAATACCAACATATGGACCAAATTTTGTTTGATTCCGCCGGTTACTTCCTGAGGAATAGCAAGCACGCGTAACTCGAAAAACGTCCCATTGCTCCACCCCCCTTGGAGGAATTCGCGCCAAAAACTAATGGGCACAAGTTCACATAGGGGCACATATGTGTACTAAATTTCGTTCGATTTCATGCGGTAGTTTTTGTTGTAGAGCGGCCACAAAAAACTGGTCACACACAGACGTGACACACATACATACACACACATACATACATACACACACACACACACACACAGACAGACAGACATTTTCCAAAAATGGTCGAAATGGACTCAGCACACCTCAAAACGTTCGAATCCGTCAAAATTCGAAATTCGAAAATTTGCACGAATCCAATACTTTCTTCTATATATTAGATATAGAAGAAAGTAATAAAATCATAGATAAAGAATAAAATCGAATTTTCGAAAAATCGCTTCTAAATGCTCACCCCTATGATATGAACTAATTTTATGCCAAATTAAATGAAAATCGGGCCAAACGCGCCCGATTAAGGCGCTATGCGCATAACATTAATCCAGACAGATCCAGATTTTCAACTTTATTATTAGTAAAGAAAGGTTATTAATTAGATTTTATTTTTAAAAAAACATTACGAGGACAACCCTGGAAACTCCTTTCCGTTCTCCAATTGTTGACAAAACTCTACTAAAACTAAGTTTTTAAAACTACAATTCCAAAACATTTACGCGAAAAAACATCAGAAGCCCTCTCCACCGCACTTTTAAGCCCCACTTGCTGCCTCTGACACCAGTAGTTTCCAAAGTGATCCATGTGGACCCCCTGAGATTCACTTCGGCCTGCAAGGGGTTCATGCAAATGAGAGAAGAAAAATTGGGGTGCTTGAGATACAAATAAATGTTTGCGAGCAGGGTCAGATTGAGGCATGGGCACCACATTTTATGGGCACCAAATCTCTTAACTAATGTTTTTATAAACGAGTTATTTCATACCGCATTATATCACGATGTACATTTCAAGTGTAGAAAAAAATTTCTACTCAAATGGTAGTTTCTTTCTCAGATCCCAAAGCCTGTCAAGGCTAAACGCTACATTAATCATACTTTAAAAATTTACCCCCTATTGCAAACAGCAGGGCCTTAGGCCGATTAGAGCAAGTCCAATAGGGCCCCGCATCAAAAGAAAAAAAAAATTTTTTTCTTTTAGATAAATAAAAGAAAAATGTATGAAAATAAAAAGTTCAAATTTAATATTTTACTGATTAAAAATATTTTCCTCCCTAAACTGGAAAAAAAAACCTGGTAAAGGAAGCAAAATTACTGAAAATTTTGTCATCATTACTTGGTGCTAATATTGTTAAGGCTAAGTTTGAATCTGTTTTCCAGAAACCATTTTCTAAACACGTGGCTCCAAATTGGTAACATTGTGACTGATTGTGGTTTTCGTTTCGTAACCTTAAAGAAAACAGTGGGCTACGTTCATAGCTTCGCTGGCCATATGTGACAGTTTAATTTTTGTGAATCCAATGCAAAGGTCAAATTTTTTAACCGATAATTAAACAAGTGACTGATTGAAGACGACTCGAAGTCTTTTTAGTCCTGATGGGGCACCATATCTCCAAGGTTGGGACCTGCCATCCTATCTCTCTTCTCACAGTGAAGGAGGACTGTTAGATCGTAATATACAGTCCAACATCGCAATAAATAAGTTTTTAGAGCTTCAATGTCAAAAATTTCTGAGCAATGGGGATTCAAAACATCCATCCCTCCGGCAAAGTATAAAACTATAGCCTAAATTTCGACTTTTAAATCTTCAATATCAAAAAATTGTTAAGGGCAGCCTCCAAACTCTGTTCCTTCATCTAACTTGATCGTTAGGAGTTCTCCAAAGATTGCCTCAAATTGAGCCTTAAAGTTTTCAATTTCAAAACAATTCCAAGTGGATATTCCTAAAGTGGGAGATTCCTACTAAAATTTCGTTTTTAGGTTGCGTAGCTTTTTTCTGCCAAAGCACTAAATGGCGCTAAACTTGTTTTACATTTTTAAAGTCACTTTCATTCTTTTTCGGTATCTCAAATTAAATTCAATCTTTCTGTAAAGGACCCCGCCAGTTGAATTGAAGGGAGCCAACTACAGTCGAACACATTTATAACAAGCGCAAATGGACTGCGGTATTTGCTTGTTATACCGAGTGCTTGTAAAAAAACAGTTTGAAAAATTCATATTTACTTGCTTTTTGTTGTTATTATTATTATGTCTGATTAATTTACTTTGAACTGCCTTATTGTCTGATTGTATCTTTTTTGTACACCTTAAAAAAAATGTGAAATTGTGCACCGAAAAAAGGTTTAAATTTTTCAGTACATCAAAAGCCATTGACGTTGAAGATGGCTCAGTTTTAAGTTCTTCACATTTGTCATTATCGTCGCTTTCATTATTTTTTTCACCCGCATTTGCTTGAATTTAGCTAAAATATCCTCGTAACTCACAGCATATTGGCGCTAGCAAATATTTTGCTTTCAAATGCTTTACTCCACAAAATTTTTTAAAAAATAAATCCCCTTTATCATTTCTTTCAGGCTGTATGACTCAACACTAAATTTTGGTTGATTTCAGAGTGTCAAAGGAATTTTTCTAATTAAGGGTTAACTGAGCTGGAAGTCATATTAAGAGAAATTTTCTAAATCACAAAAATATTGCTTCGTTTTAAGAGGGGTTTGCTCGTTAAAAGCGAGTTATGCTCTATCAGACTTTGTACCAACCAAATCTTCCCGGTTTCCTCGCTAAATCTGTGTTCTCGTTAAATCAGGGCTCGTTACAGGCGAGCTTGACTGCTGTGTACAGTACTGAATAAGATTTATGAATGGAACAGTTTTGAAATCAAAACATTTAGTGCGAAAGTTTTTTTTTAATTTCAGCTTATGCTTCCACGCAAAAATGACATACAGTAAAAAAGTGCGAGCTCTTCAAAAAAAAAAAAAGGTTAAAAAAAAATAAATTTATTTCAGACAAGTTAGTTTTTACAATCATGAATTGCTGCAGGTTTTGAAACTTTTTTTTTTTAAATCTTTTGAAATGTTTTTTATTCATACTAAATTTGATTTAAAAAAAAAACCTTTTTTTCCAGTTGAGAAATGCGCACAGTTATAATCGACATTATTATAAACTGAGCTCTTAACTTCTGAATGCTAGAGAATTGATGATCGAACCAGGTGTCGATAGGTTCGTAATTTTTCTGGCATGTTTAAAAAGGTTTCGTATTTCGACGACTTTAATTACAGGAGATATTAGTTAAAATGTCAACTCTTTCAGCTACATTTCATTCACTTCAAAATTACCGATTGTCTGTGCTGGAATCGTGCCAATAGTTGCTTGCAGAAAACGAACCTGGGTCATTCCATGTCAAGTGAACCAAAGCACAAATGCTCGTTGAATAAATTGCTAGAATGATTTTCAAGAAGGCTGATGGATAAATTTTATTGCATGTTAAAAAAGTTCATACACTTTAGAAAAGGGTGCCCCACCAGCCCGGTAAAAAAAACTCTCTCCAGAAGGTTGAAACAAAAACCACGTCCAAAAATTATCTTAAACATGTAAAACTACCCATTCTGCGTCATGACACCCCCCCCCCCCCCGCGCCCCTCTTCCAATCTGCCACCATTTTCGGTCAGAAAAGCTCTTTAGTCATTATTAGAATAAATTACTGGAATGATTTTCGAGCGGGGCCGAGTGATTTTTGAGATGGCAGATGGCTGATCACTATTGCATGGCTTAATATTCAAACATTTCAACCACTGGTACTCCCCCCCCCCCCACCCCACCCCCGCCATTTTTGGCCGGAAATGCTCTTAAGCCAATAGAATCAATTGCTGAGATGATTTTCCACATGGCCAATAGTTGATCTCCACTGCATCTCCATTTATCTTTTTTCTTTGGTGGGGGTGCTTTGCAATCTTTTGGGGGAAGTTAGGCTTGCCATATTTCTGTAATGTTCAACCGGAAGCTCCCCCCCCCCCCAACTTTGTGAGCATTTAAAAGTGTACTAACTCCTGGCTGGTTTTTAGAGGATTCTCAATACTATGAGTAAATGTTACTAATTATGAACCTAAACCAGGAGTAATAAATGACACTTGTGTGCAGATAAAATTAAGCATATTATTTCCTGCATGTTAATATTTATAAGCAGGGGTGGACTGGCTGACTTTGGCTCAGTCGGCAAAAGAGTATTTTGGCCCACCTAAGTAAATTAAAAAAGTTCAATTAATTAGTACCAAATCTCGATTTTTCCGAGTCGAGCAAAGACATTAAAACCGCTAGTTCTTATTTTCTTTAAGTTTCTAAATCGAGCTTTGAAGTTCTAAAAAAAGAAAATTGTGAAACGGAAAAAAAATCTAACGCTGACACTACTTTATGTGATTTGAAAGAAGAATTTAAATGGTTATGAGTCTGCAGAGGCGTAGCTAGACCCGACTTTTTTTTGGGGGGGGGGGAGGGGTTACTTCTACAGATCAGGGAAATCAGGGAAAAGTCAGGGAACTTTATTAATCAGGGAAAAGTCAGGGAAATATCAGGGAGTTTTGAAAAAATAACAAAAAATCAGGGAAAATTGATTTTATGAAGGAAAAAAAATTTTTTTTTTTTTGCTTTACAAAATTAAGTATTTTAATTCCCTACGCATTTTCCGCCAATTATCTGCTCAAAAAAAAGTAAAATTAATGAAGTGTGATTATGCACTGCCGCATATTTGTGCATTTTTTTTCTTCAACGTCAAAGTATTGAATCTTACTTATTCCTCACAGGATGAACTTCCTAAGATTGTGTCTGTTAGGTTGTTTATTTTACCTAGCTTAAAATTTCCTTTTACGCTTTCAATGCTACGTAAAATAAACAACCATACAGGCAAAGAGGAAGCCTTCATTAATGCCTTAGCTCCTTTGCCTTTATTCCATTGTCTCGAAGTAATTAGCATACTGTAATCAGAATTTCAAGAAGAAATCTTTGGTTTTTGAATTAATACTATAAAAGCTTAAAAATTATTACTTCTTCTGTTTTTAATTTGATTGATAAAATTGAACTTTCAATAAAAAAAAAACTTTGTTTTTTGCCGTTATATTATTTGTTATCACCGCAATTATAAAGGTTTTCTTTTCTTCGGACTTCAGTGATACTTTTATTTTATAACCAAGTTGTATTCTTCTTTTATATATTTTGAAATTAACTAATTGCTTTTTTATTTCTTTTTTTCCCCCTTGCATTTCAAAGTTTGTTACAAAAGCGATGTAAGATTTTTTTTTTCATTACATACTGAAATCATTTGAAATAGAGTTAACTAAGTAACTTAAGTAAATACCTTTATTTTTTATTGTTAAAATGCTGTATTCATTCATTAAAATCTATGTTCTTGATTAGTGAAAAGCTCCATATGAATGGATGTCAAATGGTTTCATCTGTTTTGCATAAATATATCAATTAGTTATATAAGAATAACTACATTACTTCTATTATTTCACTTTTGCTTGTTATTCTTGCAACAATTATTATACTGTTTGAAAATTTAGTTCAAAATAATTTCAATTACTTTTTAGTTCTATCATAAATACACATATGTTTTTAAGAGTGATTTTAATAGTTTCTTAAAATTCTTATGCTAAGTGGTTTCTGGAAGTAAAGTATTTTTTTTTTTTTTAATTCTCTATAATCTTTCCATTGTCGAAAAATTTAATATACTATTTTGTAGGGTTTCCCCCCCCCCCCCCAAAAAATGACTTGATATGTTTTTTTTTAACCATTTTATTAAAAAAGTAGCATTTTTTAAAAATATACCTTTAGTTCAACAACTTTACACAACTTAAAACGTTTAAAATACTGCATTTTATACAAACATACTATGGATTTCAAGTAGGGCAAAGAAAGAAAACCATTATCATTGGTAACGTAAATCAGGGAAATTTGGTGAACTTAATCAGGGAAATCAGGGAAAAGTCAGGGAACTTTTTTTCACAGTTCCTGTCGCCACCCTGATATATATATATATATATATATATATATATATATATATATATATATATATATATATATATATATATATATATATATATATATATATACATTTTTTTAGTTAAAAAAATAAGAGGGAGGTGAATCTTACATACTTTGGAATTTTACATACTTTTTACTATCGGAATTGGGGTGCCCCAATTCCGATACTTGTGTCAAACAAAACAAAAGCAAAGATTTCTTTTTTTCTTTTTTTTTTAAATGTTCTGGAAAATTCAACTTTTTTTTCTTTTCCCTCCATTTAATTTAAAGTGAAATTTTCTAGCAGCGTCTTGTGAAAACTAGTCTATCCAAGTCAAGGTTAAATCACATATCTGATGAGCGTGTACCGTTCATTTCAGTATGACTGCTTAAGTTAGGGGCTAACACACATCTACAAAAGCTGGCATCCCTGAAAGCTAAGTAGATACTTTCATTTCCCCCTGTAAACTGGATGTTTGACTTTCAATCTCATTGGTGGTTAGACTATAAAGACTATTTTTACCCAACTTTGTTTGCACTAAAAGTATGAAATAAAATAAAAAAAATAGACTTCTTGAATTATAACCAGCAAAAAATGAAATTGCTTTTCATATCGTTATATTTATATGTTGCTTTTTATGTATTTACATTTATGCTAATTCTAAAGCAGTTAATAAAATTTGAGTAAAAAAAGTTAGGGAAGAAATTTAGGCGGTAGAAAGTTATTCGCTCAAATGCATACCATCTGTTCTCCATTCAAGTCTTTATTTTTAATTTTATTAGCTGCTTTAGAATTTACATAAATATCTATTTAAGAGAGCAACAGCAATTTTCGAGTATTATAAACAGAAGTCTTTTTTATTTTCTACTTTTTAATGCGAACCAAGCTAACAGAAATAATCTCTGTTACTTATAAATAATCTCTATTATTTCTGTTACTGGGCTCCTTTAGTAGCCTAAGCGGGGATAGTACAATAGACCTGTGGTCTCGGTGCTCGCGCTGCTTTCAAGCGCCCCCCTTTTCACTTCATACTTCAGCAGAAATAATCTAGATTCATTTCGTTTTTAAACATTTTATTCATGTAATGCTACGCAGTTTTTCTTTTGAATTAAAAATAAAATTACCTTCAGAAAGGTCCGATGGGTCTAATGCTGCTTTGCAGACTGTACTTTTCAGACGAACGTTTTCTTCAGACGACGTTAACTTTCTTTTTAGAGTAATCCTTTTCGTCATTTTAATTTTTTTGTTTGGGTTTAAAAAAGCTTGTTATCGGTTTTGCTCGCTTCATTATGCAACAACTTTCACTTAGAATGTACTATTTTAAACAGACTGTACGTTTCCAAAGGAATATGTAGTAAATACTGGCTGAAAAATCAATGTGATTGCAATGGATACTCTGGTTAGCAAAGGTCGTTTTGACTATGATCTATAACACACACGAGACCAGACCAACAATAACCTCTATCGTCTCGAATTCCGGTTATGCTATCACTTTCGGTTTCGAAGCCCAATGATCTTTAAAGAAGCAAACAAAAACATTTTCTTCAACTCAGAAACAGAGGAATTGTCTTCAAGAGCTGAGGAGGCAGTGGAAAAAAGGGAGAAATGCGTTCCACGAATAAGCTTTCCAGGAAGATTAACCAAAGGACAGTCGTTTCGCGCACTTTCTTGGAAGAAGAGTAAATGGGTGATATTCACAGGTTTGACATGTAAGATGAACATTTCAAGTTCATGGTTAAAGGTCATTCAAGTTAAAAGCCATTTCGCTCTGTTATCTGGATTAGTACTGTTTGGTTGCTCTCTTTCTTAAAATTGTGATTCCTTAGAAAACCGAAACGATAAGAGTGAAAAGAAAGTATAAGTTTTTTTCAAGTGATGAAAAAAGGAAAACCGTAGAATACTGGCCAAGTTAGATTTGCAACAATTGCTAACCTCAAGAGGATAAATAATGAATCAAAAAAAAAAAAAAAAAATCAGGGACCAAAAAGCAATAAAAGACTTTCTTGAAAAAGATATGCTTAAAGTTTCTTTTACTGTCAAAATGATTCCTTAAACTCGCAATAAAGCACTTAATAATGTAATAAAGGAATAAATACCTAACAAAACTAATAAAGAGGAATTTTAATCAAGAGCCCATGTTGTCTTTAGTATCGATTTCAAATTTTCACCATCATATTTCAAACTTCTATAAAAAGTTTCTTGAAGCCCCCCGTATCTCAAAATCTCTTTATCTCGATTTTTTTTCTTTAATGTGAAATTCGATATATATAGATTCGACTGTATGCAATATTCCCACTGCGCGGCTCATAAAATTAAACATATTTAACAATTTGCAGAATCTATGACAAAGAAAGGCTGCATACGTGGATTTAATAAATCAATTCATTTCTAAAGCGAAGTGTCAAATTTCACTCAATTATCAAAAAATTGTCGCAGCAGAGGGAGGCGTCTTTATGTTTGAGGGTCACACATGGAGCAGGTTTTCAATGGCATTGGGGGGGGGGGGGGGGAGCGAAGTGAATTTTTGACTTTGTTACTCAGAAAAAAGTCGTTTTGATTTTTTTTTCTTTCTCTTCTTTTTTTCTTTCTTTTCTCTCTTCTTTTTCCCTTTTTTTTGAGACTAACGTTTCGGGGGGGGGGGGGTTGTCCCCAACCCCCTCCCTTAGCTACGCCCCTGTGAGTCTGAAAAGGCACATTTTTAAGCTTCTATACCTACAATATAGGAAGAACACGAGGAATCAGTTAAATCCCCCTAGAAATTTTTCGAAATTGATTGATCTATACAGGCTAAGGAGAGAAGAATCGGCAGAAGGGATTCTAGTTCCCTTCCAAGCGATATTTTTAAAGTTGATGTCAAAAACTGTAATTTTACAATTTTCAGTTTTGTTAGAGGATAGGGAAAAGAAGGGGTGTGGATTATTTCTGATTGTGACAGGTAACGACGGGTCCGGGGGTTCTCCCCCGGGTAAAATTTGAAAATAATAGTTCGAAAAATGCAGTTTTAGACTATTTATGTTGATATTAAGGGGAAGAGAGATGCGGGAGTCATCCCCCAGAAATTTTTTGAAATTGAAGCCTTAAAAACGCAGTTGTAGGCTTTTTTCGTTAAAATTGAATGCACAGCCAGTTTCTTGAAATTAAAGCTCCGAAAACGTAATTTAAACCAACCTTTGATGAAAGGGTAGGGGTGTTGAAAAGGCTCACTCACAGAAATGGTTCGTAATTATAAAGCACTAAAAGCGAGATTTAATACATTTTTCGATGATGTTGGCGAAAGGGAGAGAGGGGCATTCCTCGAAAAAATTTCGATATGTAGAAAACGCAGTTTTAGAAGATTTTTGGTAAGGTTAATTGTTGGAGAGGTTAGGAATCCTCCCCTGGCAAATTTTTAGAATTGAAATTCAATTCACGCAATCG
Source organism: Uloborus diversus (assembly GCF_026930045.1). NCBI lineage: Eukaryota > Metazoa > Arthropoda > Arachnida > Araneae > Uloboridae > Uloborus > Uloborus diversus. Next base: position 70,476,224 of record NC_072737.1, on the reverse strand, counting down.
TAGGCACTTTTCAATACTGTTTGAGGAATAGGAGGTTCGGGAGATCTCCCGCGAAAATTCTTCTGAATTGAAGCCTTAACAAGGAAATTTTAAAGGATCTTTGGTATAATATTAGGAGGAGGTCTTCAGGGAGACTCATGAAGTTTTTTTAAACTAAAGCCGAATAGACGGAATTTATTTGACCGTGAATGATGATGAATGACTGATTGAGAGGACGTTTTTCTCATTCTCATGAGTAAATACTCATGTCTAGAGCATCTTTAATGACGTTAGGGCAAGGGATGGGGTGTGAGAACGTTTTCCCGGAATTTTTCAAAACCTAATTTTTAAAACTCACTTCCAGACCAGCTTTGGGGACGTAAAAGAAGAGTTTGGAGTTCCCACTCTTCCCTCAGTTTGGCTACGTCCCTATCTTTATTTTAAATTTTAATTGTTGATAAGTATATTGTGGTAATAGTTTCTTCCAATTTTCCTTCGCCAATTATTTGCTTGGATTTTCCATAGTAAAATTTTCAAGTTCCAGCCTAATATTTTTGTTTTCTTGAAATACAAGCGTCTGCGGGCCCCAGAAGAAGGAACTTTTAACATTTTGAACGGATATAATAGTTTTCTGTGACACCTTAGGTCTTATTTATTCCACTTCATTTTATTTTAATTGTGCCCCCTGCATCTCTTGATCAAGCTTTAACTTACTTACGATGTTTACTTTCAAACATTTACTGCTGTATTCATCACACTACTTTGCATCTCTCTTTGCATTAAACTCTCTGTAACCCATGCATTTTTCTCCACTTAGCAATGATTTTCAGGACAATATTTTTCAGCAAAAAAATTACATGTGGGAATGTTTCGGCGGCCCCTCAAGCATGGTTTTGTATAATACGGGCCGTCGAGAGACAAGGCGTGCACCATGTTAGTTTTGTGACCGGTCCTACCTCCCATTGTGCTAATTTTACTCTATGCACAATACTTGGAGCCGCGCCCATAGTTTCCGACTCGGCAGACATACCCACTCTGCGGCCTGGTGAACACTGTACTAAATACTTTTTTTTTTTTTTTTTTGTTAAAAAATGTTTGAAGCGTACATTTCACGGCCCTTACTAAGATAATCTTAATAAAAGAAAATCATGGATGTTCTTAAATTGTATTTCAAGATTACATTTCTGTTCAAATTTTACAGAAAAGATACTTTTTGTCACTTTTATTAAAATTGTTCATTTATAATTGCTATTTGAATTTTTTTGACAACGAAGAGTTTTCCCTTTTCTTTGTTGCATCGCTAAAATTAAATTGGCGGCCCCACTTCTGAAAAACTGGGGGGGGGGGGCAATTAGCACCCCTCCCCCTTGGCGTCCGCCATGCCTTTGACCCTAAACTTACTCAACCCCCCTTACCCCCTTAAAATTTTAAACAAAACTTACCAAAGGCGAAATTTTTTTCATAAGTTAAAATTCACACAAGCCTATCCTTGAAACTTCACTCTCTCGTTTCAATCACTTCTCCACAAGAATAGGATTACAGTATATCTGAATGTTTTTTGCATTGCCTTTAAAACTAAACATCAAAATGCTTTTCAATATTTTAAAAATTATTACTATCGAAAACACTTGAACTTTGTATGTACCCAGCATACCAAAAAGTAAAAGAAGCACCTTTTTTATTTGACAAAACTTCTCTTAAAAGCACTTTTTTATCTGAAAGCACAAGGCCCCTTTTTTTGATCTGGAGGAAACACTAGTTCCCTCTGGGCATTTTTTTCTGAAACTGAAATCGGTTTTAGGCCTTAGTGCAGATAAAAAGGTTACGGATCTCTCCCACGAAAATTTCTATAAGTGAAATTTTAAGCTATCTTTACTGACTTTAAGGGAATGGTGATAAGGTTCGAAGACTTTGGCAATTTTTCGATATTTAAATATGAAAAACACAACTGTGGATCTTGATGAGGTAAGCCCAGACTCACTCATTTTTGGTAAGGCAAACAAATAACATCAGCGTCCGACTGTCCGATAGAAAGGCTAAATATCTTTCCCACATTATTTGCTGCAAAGCAGAGGTCTGATCTTACATATTTGTATCCCGTTGTTGTACCATTCGGAACTTCTATATTCTCCATACGCAAAAATGAATTTATTATTTTTTTAAGGAAAAGTTTGGACTTAACTGGTTCTTCCATCAAAGTCTTAAATTGTAGTCTTAAGACAGTCGCTAGTGACTTCAGGGACCTCATACCTGGAAATACCTTAGGTATTCCGTTTAATTCTAAATCTTGCCCTGATTACAACTGATATTGCTCAAAATAATAATAATAATAATACCAGTGGCTATCGAGTGGAACAGTGAGTAGGCAATGGGCGCCACCGGAGTCAGGTCTGTACCTGGGTCCACGGTGTCTAGAGTCGTAAGTGGTTGGATTTCGTTCCCGTACGGGTTTAGGGGGCCCCGGCCGAAAGGTCAGTACTCTGGAAGCCCACGATGGCATAGCAGAGCGGGGTTCCCTTTTGTGTACCCCCCCCCCCCTTGGAACTCAGTCCTAATTCCCCCCATGTTCAGGAGCTCTCCTTTCGAAGTCGAAATTTTGTCCTGTTTCAAATTCAGTTTATCGTAGATTTGCTTTCCCGTATGCAGTTCAGAGATGAAAATACTCGTATAGCGAAAATTTAAATTAGACCAATGAAATATCTTGCCAACTTACAGTAATTAGTTGAATCTGTCACATCCAGTGAAAACTAGGGGGCGTGCTCAGAAATTTTGAGGCCCGTCACAAATGTTCACGAGCCACGTCCATCTTGTTTACCTCTGCGTCCCTACATATATTTCACCTCTCATTTTAAATATCTCGGGCCCCCTTCAGGCTCGGAACCGGGCCAACAGGTGTCCGAGAACATTGGTCGCCGAGCATTTTGGCCGCCGGGAACATTGGGCGCCGAGCACTTTGGGCACAGGGAACATTGATCACCGAGCACATTGGGCCAAATGTTCCCGACACTCAATATCTTCAGTGCCCAAAATGTTTGGCGCCCAATGTTCCCAGTGCCTAATTGACGGCGCCCAATCTGCAGCGACGTATCTTCCTAGAACGCAAAGCTTGGCCCACGCATTTACAGCAGGGTGGCCCTCTCCCGTTTCCTCAATGTGGGAGCCATGGTCCCCGGAGCGCTAAAAACTAGAGAGAAAGTTGATAAGAGAGGATTGCATTCGCACTTGTGGACTTCGGCTCTTTACTTTGGTCCTTGTTTAGGATGAAAAAAAGGGGGGGGGGGGAACCTGTTTCCAAACGCTTTTTTTACATAGAGTAAACAAATTACATGTTTTTTAAAATTATTATTATGACAGTATAAAAAATGGTGGGTGAGAATTTAATGTATGAAGTTCAATAAAAAAAAAAAAAAAAAAACTGCTGGAAGTGGCCCACTTGGCGGTTGGCCCAGTCGGGGATCCCCGACTAGCCGACCTGGCTAGTCCGCCCCTGTTTATAAGTTACTTTACGAAGGAGGAAATCTTTCAAAAAGTTGAACAATATTTACTTGTATTTATCATTGGCTAGGACTTTTATTAGAAAGCCAGTTTTTTGGTTTTAATCTTGTTATAAAAATCCTCACAAGCTAATACTTTCTTGCACAAGGCTATAGTCTTATTCTTGAAAAGGATGTTTCTATTTTGGGGGGAGGGGGTACTCTGCAACATTTGAGCGGATATCTTTTTGGGGGGAAGTACCCCCCCCCCAGCTAAATCTCCTGAAAATTGTGGAATACAATAGGGATAATCCATCTGCCATCTTCAAAATCACTCCAGCAAAAAATTCTAAAATCCATAGCAAAATCAGTCGTGTCCTTAAAAATTTTAAATACCCCCCCCCCCCCACTTTTAAAAATTTCAAGAGCGCACTGTGCACCTTGAACCACTGAGAGACCACCCCCTTTTAATTTCGCAAAACAGGAGAAAACACGCCCACATACATGTAAATACATTAATCACATGTCATAATTGCAAATAAAATTCATGTTTCTAAATACTCGATGTAACGAATGTAATCGTATCAGCATCACATTTTATTTCGTGCGAAAAAGCCTAGTTTTAAACAAGAGAAGCCAAATGTGTTGAATCTTCTTCAATAATCTGCATAAGTGTTAAGGAATTCTGAAGATATTCTAAGATTTAAGGCGTTACCTTTTAAAGAAGTGCAGTTTTCATGATGAAACCTACAGTTTTTGTGCTGAAAATTTGCGTTTTTTAACCACCTGTCCCCTGCCCAGTCCCTTACCCGCCCTGGCAGACCGGGCGATAAATGCTTGTCTATGTATGCACTTTCTCTTCATGCAAAAGACCTTATGGTCTTTTGCATGAAGTACCTTATGATCGTTTTTTTTTTTTTTTTTTTTTTGTGTAGCCAGCTCTTGGTCTATATATTAATGTATAAAAAAGTTATAGTTATGCATAGATTGATAAATATACCTAAACGGACAGTAAAAGAGAAATAAAATGTTTTAGTCAAATGACTATTTATGAATAGATATAGATTGATAAATACCACCGCAGAATTTATTTGAGAAGTAAGTCTTGACGTAAAAAGGTGTATCAAAAGCAAACTGCGCATCTAGCAGGTTGCGGTTAGTATTAAATAGAAGCAAACAAATTCATTTAAATATCTGTGGGTCAAGACAAAAATGTACGGGAACAATAACAAGTACAGGAATGTCGAATCCGAAAGCAAATACCAAAGGAAAGAAAAGAAAAGAACAAGAATTTTTACCTAAGCACTCGCGCTGATGTTTTCAAAAGCAAAATTTTAAGATATTGTTACGGATTCGGTGCGACTTCCACTTTCTTGAAATGAAGACACAGTTCTTGATAAAAGCACAGGAAATTTATTTACACTATGTACAGGAAAGATCGTCAACAACTGCAAAATTATTCATCAGCAATTAAGCAATTATCACGCAACACCGTAAACTCAACGTTTACACACGTATTTACTTCCAAATACGAAAACAACACAGCGAAATGCCTCGCTATAAACAGAGCTAATACACACACTCAGTTCGAAATCTGAATCGAAACTCTCCGTTTATCCATCGCTAACGGCTTTTATAAACATCCAAGAATTTTCTACAACATTCTTTCTGCTTCGAGAAATGCGTAGACCGTTATCAAACTTTATCAATGAAAATAAAAAGAATAGGGGTTGTATACTTTAGCCATATGTTAAGGGGTTGTATATTCATTACGGGAAACTATTTACAGGTTACGTTACTACAATAATTACTATTTACAGGATTTGTAACATTGCCCCCTTCCTAAGGACTGCACGTCCCGGGCAGTACAATCCCCAGAAAGGGTGCCAAACTTCATCACATGTTCACAAATATACACATTAATTAATAACTAACAGATACAGAAAATACAATAATAACAAGAAATATTACTAAACATTAAAAGCAAAAATTATCTACAACTTTTATGTTATCAACCATGGTTGTTTACGTAATACTCATGAACTATGGCCATAGTATGGGGCTAACCGATCATAATGTACAACCCTAGGTTTTGCATTAGGTGATTTTTGGATCCTCACTACGACGTCATTTAGTCGGTTAAGGACTTTGTAGGGTCCATCCCAATGCGACTGCAATTTGGGTGACAGACCTTTCCGTCGGATGGGATTCCATAACCAAACCTTGTCGCCTTCGTTGAATTCATGTCCAGTAGACCTTGTGTCGTATCGGGTCTTCATCTTCTCCGCCGCGATGTTGATTCGCTCTCGTGCGAAGTTATGAACGTCTTCCAACCGGGCCTGGAGATCCTGGATGTACTCCTCAGGCGATGAAGGCGCATCCGGAGGACGACCGAAGACGAGATCACAAGGTAGCCGAAGCTCTCGTCCGAAGAGCATCTGAGATGGGGCAAATCCGGTAGTCTCGTGGACAGCACTGCGGTAGGCCAGCAGGAACAAAGGTAGCTTCTTGTCCCAATCCTGTTGATTTCTGGATACCATAAGTGAGAGATTATTCAGGATTGTGCGGTTAAATCTCTCCACCATGCCGTCCGATTGTGGGTGTAGTGGTGTTGTCCTAGTTTTCTCAATTCCGAAAATTTGACATAGGCCCTTAAACACAGCAGAGATGAAATTCCTCCCTTGATCGGAATGAATCTGCAAAGGTGTTCCATATCTCGAGATCCAATGTTGGACTAGAGTCTCTGCTACGGTGGTAGCCTCTTGATCTGGAATGGGAAATGCTTCCGGCCATTTGGTGAAGTAGTCGATGGAAACAAGAATGTATTTGTTCCCATCAGCAGTTCTTGGAAGAGGACCCAGGATGTCGATCCCAATTCGTTCGAAAGGAGCTCCAACGTTGTACAGATGTAGCTTCCCTCTGCTTCTCTTCTTCGGTCCTTTACGAGCAGCACAGGCGTCACAAGAATGGCACCACTTCTCCACGTCATCCTTCGCCTTGCTCCAGAAGAAGCGCTCCCGAACTTTATTGAGGGTTTTCAAGACACCAAAATGTCCTCCAGTCGCACTACTATGTATTTCTTTCAGAACATCTGAAATCCTTGATCGGGGAAGTAGTAACTGCCACCTAGATGTTTTGCCGTCGTCAGATTCCCATTTTCGGTACAGTACGCCGTTCCGTAAATGGAGCGAGTTCCATAAAGCCCAGTATCTTTTTGTTGCAGGAGTGAAGGTGGAAACGTCCTGCCAGCGAGGGCGTCGACTGTCACTTTCCATGAACTCCAAAATTGGTTTTATGTCGGGGTCTTCAAGTTGATCTTTTCGAACTTGGTCATCACTCCATGGATCAGGTTCTGATGAAGTTGGAGTCACTGTCACCTGATAGGCATTAGGGCTAGTCGTTCCATACTGTTTCTTGATTCGGGAACAATAATTGCAGTTCTCAGGACAGGGTCTCCTTGATAAAGCGTCTGCATTGCCGTGAGACAACCCTTTTCGGTGCTTGATCTCCATGTCATATTCCTGGAGCCGCTGAATCCACCTGGCTATCTGACCTTCCGGATTTTTGAAGTTCAAAAGCCAAGTTAATGAGGCATGATCTGTCCGAAGCAGAAATTTTCGGCCGTAGAGGTAATGATGGAAGTGTTCTACAGCTTTCACTATGGCCAGTAACTCCTTTCTGGTGACGCAGTAATTTCGCTCCGACTTTGATAAGCATTTGCTCCAGTAAGCGATGACATGTTCATTTCCGTCAATTTCTTGGGATAAAACAGCTCCGATGCCCTCGTTGCTCGCATCAGTGTCCAGGATAAAGGATTTTTCAGGCTGAGGATAGGCGAGGATAGGCGTTGATGTTAAAGCCTCCTTCAGTCGTAGAAACGCATCTTCGCATTCTTTGGACCATTCAAACTTTTGCTTGCTCTCCGTCAGCTTATGCAAAGGTCGTGCGATGTTGGAAAAACCCTTTACAAACTTCCTGTAGTAGGTGCAGAGCCCCAGGAAACTTCGCAGCTGATGGATGTTTTCGGGACGACTCCAACTCCTGACCGCAGATACCTTCTCTGGATCGGTTTGCACACCCTCAGAAGAGATGATGTGACCAAGGTAGTTCACTTCCCGGCGGAACAAATTACATTTGGACGAGCTTAACTTCAGATTGGCTTCCTTAAGCTTTTGCAGCACCTTCCTAAGATTTGCCAGATGTTCTTCGAAGCTGCGTCCCACGATGATGATATCGTCTAAGTAGACCAGACAGGATTCGTAAGAAAGTCCTCTTAACACTGTCTCCATAAGACGCTCGAACGTAGCTGGTGCATTGCAGAGGCCGAAGGGCATCACTTTAAACTGCCATAAGCCTTGTCCAGTTGTAAATGCTGTCTTTTCTCGGTCATCAGGGTGTATCTCAACCTGCCAGTAGCCGCTCTTCAAGTCCAGGGTCGAAAACCACTTGTGTCCGGAAAGAGTGTCTAAGGTGTCGTCTATCCGTGGAAGAGGGTAACTGTCTTTCTTGGTGATTTCATTCAGTCGTCGGTAATCGACACAAAATCTGGTGGAGCCATCTTTCTTTCGGACCAAGACGATGGGAGAGGCCCAAGGACTGGATGAGGGTTCGATTACATCATTCTCCTTCATCTCTTTCAGGAGGGTCTCAACCTCTTCCTTCTTGGCGAACGGTAGTCGTCTTGGATGCTGTTTAATAGGGGGGTGTTCTCCAGTATAGACCCTATGCTGCGTTAAATTCGTCCGACCCACATCCTCCGATGTAGATGAAAACAGATGCTTGAAGTCGTCCACCAATTGTTCCGCAGCAGTTCTTTGATCCTTCGATAAGGGTGCACTCCCAATTAACTTCGATGTCAAGGACTCAGAAGACACAGTCTCGGGGGAATTGTTTCTTCTAATGATGCAGTTTACGGGAGTACAAGTTGCTAACACTTCGCCTTTCCGGATATTCCTTGGCCTTTCACTCACGTTGGCGACTCTCACTGGAATTACATCCTTAGAAAGGTCCACAAGCGTAGATGCTACCAGCACTCCTTTTGGGTTATTGCTTAAGTTGGGGTATTCAATGAGTCCAAATCTAAAACTATTGCTTTCTTCAATGGAGCCGGGTATTAATGATTCTGACCTTGAGGGAATTGATAAATCTGTTTGGGCAATTATTTGATGAGCGGATTTTACATCACTTTCTGCGGGAAAGACTGCTATGTCTTCTCTCGTCGAGTGCAGCTCGTTAGTCTTGAAGTCGAGGTTGAAGTCATACTTCTTTAAAAAGTCCAATCCGAGAATGAAGGGGTCTATGATAGCAGCAACGAATGCGGTATGATGGTAAATGGCATTTCCAAACACAATTTCTAAGTTCACTTTACCTTCAATCTCGATCTTGTCACCTGTCACAGTTTGGAGGGTAACGCAGGGCGGCGTCCACAGAATGTTGAGTCCAAATTGACGAGCCACATCTGTTCTAATGATCGTAACATTGGCTCCAGTGTCAATAATCAGTTCGCAGGGAAACCCGTTTACATATGCGTAAACAAACAGTCCATTACTGCCGCCACTCGTCGATGAAATCTGGAAAACTTTAAGATGGGGCTCATTCCAATTTGGCGACCTCCGCCCCGCGAGATTGCCATGGCTTAGTTTTCCTGGACCTGCGAGGGAGAGGTGCTCTTCCCTCTGGTTTCTTGGCGAGCTTCACAGTTTCTTCGTAAGTGACCCTCGCCACCACATTTCCAGCACTTAAGTGATTGTCCATTATGGTCCTTGGGAGCCGAAGTCCTTTTGAGGATTCCTGCAATTTCTTTTATTTGCTTTTCCAGTTCAGCAAAACGTGACGAAACCGGATCAGGCTCATCAGTTTTCACGCCGCGGATTGAATGGCGATCCTTGCGGGTTGCTTGCTGGGCGGCCTCCAACTTCATCGCATACACAACAGCAGAACTCAGGTCTTTGACATCCGCCATCCGTAGAGCTTTCTGGATTTCCGGATCTCGAACCCCGTCGATGTAGTAGTTGAGTGCCAGGTTGTCTCGAACATCCGCAGGACAGTCACAAAAAGCAAGATGAGACAATCTCTCGACGTCCGCCGCTAGCTCTTGCAGGGTTTCCCCGGTTTTCTGGAAACGGGACTTCAACTGGAGTCGGCTGAAATCTTTCTGGCACTTCTCACCGAAGCGAAGCTCCAACGCAGATGTGAGGGCAGCGAAATCCAGGCGCTGGCTGTCCGGAAGGGTCTGGAGAATGTCCGCTGCGTCACCTCTCAGGGATGCTGCAAGATGACAGGCCTTGGTAGCAGAGTCCCATCCGTTCGCTTCCGCCACTATCATGAACTGAGTTTTGTAAACCTGCCACGAAGTTTTCCCATCAAATGTGGCAAGTTTAATGGACGGTCGAGCAACCGATGTGGGAGCGCCAAACTGTACAGAGCTGCTTTCCGCGGTCGCCAATCTCCTTTCCAGGTCTTTAAAGATGTCTTCTTTAAGTTGATGAAATTTTCTATCTTCTTCTTCCAGTTTATTTTCTACAGCATTGCATCGGCCTTCAACGGAACTTAATTTTTCTTCAAATTTCTCTTCGATTTTATTTTCCACTGCGATGAATCGGCCTTCAACTGCCTCAAACTTTCCTTCAATAGCATCAACTCGATGCTCTATCTCATTAAATTTATTTTCCATCACAGTCTTTACCGAAGTAAGATCGTTTTTAATTTCCTCTTGGTTAGAAACTAGGTCATTTTTCAGCACCGTTAAATCACTTTTCAATTGGTTTTGATTAGCCGCCATATCATTTTTTAATTGTTCTTGATTAGCTGCCATATCATTTTTTAATTGTTCTTGATTAGCCGCCATATCATTTTTTAATTGTTCTTGATTAGTCGCCATATCATTTTTTAATTGTTCTTGATTTGCAGTAAAACTTGCAGTCAAATCACTTTTTAATTGGTCTTGATTAGCCGCTAATTCATTTTTAACAGAGTTGATTGCATCAAGAAGTTGTTTTAATTGTTCATCCATTGCGCGAGTAATCACCATAAAATAAAGTCCAAATTCAAAAAGTCTTTATGAAAAAAATGTCCAAAGTCAGACTTACTCCAAGAAAGTCCAGAAGAAGCCCCACGTTGGGCGCCAAATTGTTACGGATTCGGTGCGACTTCCACTTTCTTGAAATGAAGACACAGTTCTTGATAAAAGCACAGGAAATTTATTTACACTATGTACAGGAAAGATCGTCAACAACTGCAAAATTATTCATCAGCAATTAAGCAATTATCACGCAACACCGTAAACTCAACGTTTACACACGTATTTACTTCCAAATACGAAAACAACACAGCGAAATGCCTCGCTATAAACAGAGCTAATACACACACTCAGTTCGAAATCTGAATCGAAACTCTCCGTTTATCCATCGCTAACGGCTTTTATAAACATCCAAGAATTTTCTACAACATTCTTTCTGCTTCGAGAAATGCGTAGACCGTTATCAAACTTTATCAATGAAAATAAAAAGAATAGGGGTTGTATACTTTAGCCATATGTTAAGGGGTTGTATATTCATTACGGGAAACTATTTACAGGTTACGTTACTACAATAATTACTATTTACAGGATTTGTAACAATATCTTTGCTAAAGTTGAAGAATTGCAAAAGGGTTCGCAGGGGTGATTGTGTTCCGGTATTTTACCGAATTTCCGGTATTTTCGGACGTATTTCCGGTATTTTCGGACGTATTTCCGGTATTTTTATGTCCGAAAATACCGGAATTATGTTTTTTTTTTGCTATGCTTTTATCTCCCTACCTCCGCAATTTTTTTAAATTATATAATACTCATCAAATATACCTGCAAGAGCCTTAAGATGGACACCTATCCCTTAAGATGGACAAATAAATGTCAAGATAATTTGTATAACACCAGCTCAAAAGTAACTTTTTAACCCATTAAAAATTTAATCACATGTGTACACAATATTTTGGCTCAGAACTATTTAACACTATGGCAAAGGTGCACTTAAGTAATAGGGGCCAAAGATTCCCCCCCCCCCCCGGTCTCGCTTTGAAACTTTCAGGTATTTTTTGATGAACTCACAATCACCCTTGGGTTCGAGGGTTATATCCGAAATCGAGAGGCGAGAGCCCCCTTGAAAAAAAATTTGCCCCTAATAAAAACCTCACTAAAAAATTTCAAAGATGCAGTTTGCACATGAACTCCGTTCCTTCTTCCCTTGTTGAGCATCTTCTGTTTATGGTGTTTATACAGCTGATGCTCTATTTTACGAACTCCTGAGAACCGTTAAAAATGCTCATAAAAACGAGATTTCGTAAAATTGAAAAGCATTTATCCGACGAATATTTTTTCAGACCTCTGGTAAGCTGTTCGGAAAACCGTGAGTGTCGTTAATTAGAAGTTCATAAAATCGAGCGTCAACCAATGGCGCAATCACAGAGGCTCCCACAAACCGTGCGGAGTAATTAAAAAAGTAAAGGTGCCACCTCTCTTTTTATAGCTAAAAATTAATGATCGATTGAAGAAAGATTTTTACAGGGAGGACTGATCTATTTACCGAAAATAAAAACTAAAAATTCCCAAAGAATTTTTTTCGCGTTATTTCAGAAGAATGGTACTTTGAATTGAAGCAAGGGATAAAGGCTACGGTAGCTACACAGTTAAAACTACAGGTTGCATTCGGCACCTTTCAGGGGTGAAACGCTTGTTCACCAGCGGCACCCAATACGGAGCCGAAATTTCACCTCTAACTAGGGTGAAAAACAGGCACCTTTCAAAAAGTAGGCAGCCGGGGTGAAAAGAATGAACCTTCGGAGAGAGAAATGGCACCCTTACTGTAGATCCTCCCCCCCCTCCCCCGTATTGTGTGCGTTTTTGAATACAGTTGTGTATTTTTCTTTTTTTAATAGTTTTGTTTTGATTCATGATAGTCTACGTTTTGCACACTTTTCACATTGCATGAATTCAGTACTGGAAATGATTAAAACTTGTAATTACAGCATTTGACCATATTTCAGAGTTTTCAACATAGTTAAGAAATGCTCATTGCTTTAATTCATCTGATCGTTCTCTACATCAGTGTTTCTCAACCTCTTTTGACCCACGGGTCGGTAAAAACAAATGAAAAACATTGCGGACCTGTGAAATTTTTATCCTTTTCTTAAAAATAAATAAAATAAATAATAATAATTATAATAACTCTCGGGGCGGTAAAAAACTTGTGAAAAAATTCTGCGTACTGATGAGTTTTTTTTTTTTTTTTACAAAGTAATATTAAAGATGAATAAAACAATAAATATCGTAGACTTTATTTGGTATCAAAGAGTTGTCACAAATATATTTAAAGTTAAAGACGAGTAATTATTTGAATAATCATAGTTAAGTTAATGATCATTTGTGAGAAATAACCGCACCGAAAGTAAAGTGTAGGTGTACTTATGAATTATTTACATGAACAGCCAAAAGTATTCTGGGATATTAAAGTTACGATAAAACAAAATCGTTTCTCAAAGGTTCAACATTTCAATCAAAATAACAATAAAATAAAATGCGCATAAAATTTTTCGACAGTTAAAAATTTGAAGAAACTCCTAACACTATCGAATAACCGCTAGCAGGAAATGATTCAAACACTTGAACGAAAAAGCAAAAGAAAAAGATAGACGGAGAGAGATTTCTTTTTTATTTTTTGCACTCGCTACACGAAGCACAAGAATCATTTTTATTTAGGTTCTCACTTGTTGGTTATTGAAAATATCATTGCGGTTACTATTTCGGTGATTAAATGTTGCTTATCGAGTATTCAAGAAAATAATGATAGATACATTTAGTAGGCGTTTTGTGTGAATGATGGAATTTTCACGATAGTAACGGTAACCTGAAAATAAACAACTAACGGTATTACGGTATCGTAACGGACTAACGGTAACTGAAAAGCATTAAACGTACTTTTAACTATGTTTGAAAGCCCTAAAAGCTACAAAGTGGTCAAAAGCTGTACTTACTTGTTATTTTAAAGAATTATCCTACAAAACTTGAGATTTAATCCAATAGTGTACTTCATTCAATGTGAAAGACGTAGAAGCCACGCGTAGTGCAACCTATCATTCGTCCGCCATATTGAAGTGGTTGAATGGTGAATGTATGCCGGAAGCGCATGCGCCAGCAAGTCATTTAGCGATTGCTTGCTGTTTTGGCACCCCTGTCTACGACTGTCTGCTACTTTCGCACCTCTGCTTTACTTCCTGGCCAATATGGCACCCTTGGTCACCATGCTTTCACCTTAGGGGGAATATATTCACTCGTCTGGAACCTCTAGTTATAACAATGTATCTGTCCCGATTTTTGTGATCGCATTCCACATTTTTTAAAAGTCATTTAATCAGTAATGTTAAAATTCAATATTATAACCCAATTGAAAAAAAAAAAAAAAAACGTCAATTTCAGGGACACCGCCCTCTAACTCCCACACTTCTTTTGCCCCCCCCCTTACTTTTTTGGTGCCCCAGCCACCAATGTAGATATTCAAAGGAGTAATATTTCGCGACGACATTGATCTGCCCCCCCCCCTCCTCTGGATTTATGAAACATAATGTAAAATTCCGCGTTTATTGTATGTATTTTGTTGTTTTTCCCCACGTATTGAATACATACTCTGTATTTGAACCCATACCTGCATTGAATACTCCCGATTATCCCCGGAATAGGGTGGCACGGCAATCGCGATAAGTGAATTTCGCGTACAGTCCGCAAATTAGGTAAAAACAATGCTAGTGTAAGCAATAGTTTAAAAAGATCAATAAAACACTAGCATGCATTTTAAAGTACAGCTAAAATGATAAGAGTGTATGTAAAAAATGCATACAAAAGCTAGAAAAGAATCGCTCATTATTACAAGCGGATTACACACATACTCGAGCAAAGGACGCGAGAGGAATCTTTTCAAGACTGGTCCGTTCACTCATTTACGCACGTAAGTGGCATAGATTAAAAAATCAGTGAGTAGGGTTGGTGTGCAAACCAGTAAGTAGTGAAGGTCTAAAGCAGCAAATAGTGTAGAACTAAAGATCAAATTTCAACAAGTCAGGTTTCGGTGACCTTAAAGGCTTGATGTCATTGGAAGGGAGGGGGAAAAAAGCAATAGAAATGTGTAAAAAAAAAAAATACTTTGCTCTTGTTAAGTTGAAATGTGAGCATTTATCTACATTCAGTTAATCATTGCTAAGAAAAGTTTCTTTTTACTTCCTTTTACAAAAAAGGAAGTATTGTATTCACGAAAAAATTTTCACTCAAAAATCGACCTTCATTTCCATTTTACTCACCCCCGAATAAATATTGAGTTTTTTTTTCGACTCGACCACACGTGGATAAGTGCCTAAGAACATATAGACACGCGAAATATCCATTTTGACGATTCCCGAGTTAGTTACAACGAGTTTTTTCGTGACATCTGTATGTGCGGATATGCGTATGTATGTCGCGTAACTCAAGAACGGTATGTCCTAGAAAGTTGAAATTTGGTACGTAGACTCCTAGTGGAGTCTAGTTGTGCGCCTCCCCTTTTGGTTGCATTCGATGTTTCTAAGGGGGTCTTTTGCACCTTTTTGGGGGGAAAGTATTGTTAATTTCTATGTAAACTCAAGTAGTGTTACAATTTGGCGATATATCGCCAGTCTTTTGGTCGCCAGCTTGGCGACAAATTTGGTGATTTTTTTTTTTTTTTTTTTTTTTTTTTTTAAAATCTGGTTTCAATTTGGCCACTGTTGGTGATTTAGAGAGTAAACTATTGAATCACATTAAAATTACCAATAATGGGAAAATGACATTAAATTGGAGTAAAAGGAAGTCTTGTGAGGCACACATCAGCTTGTTTCAAAGTGCGAAAGGCCCCGCGGATAAGCTGCCCGCAGATAATCGGGAGTTTACTGTATCGGGCAGGGGATCTCAAACTCGGTGCCGCGGCACCCTAGCGTGCCGTAGGAAGAGACAAGGGGTTCCGCGAAGTGTCTATAGTATCGATGTATATTTAAAGGTGGGTATGTAAAATAAGGGCATCCCCTCATTGATGTAGTACAGTAAAAACTTGCTAGATCGTGACTTTGAAGCATTAACTGATGATTAAAGTGTTATCAACAAGCAGTTTCTAATTACCAGGCAACAGAAACCAGGTAACAAAAATTATTACAGAAGAGTGATGTCAGTACTACCTGAACTTATTTTAAGGTCACTGTATTGTCACTGTAAGGTCACTATTTTGGATCACTATAGGTTACTAGTATGAAAAAAGGTATTTATTCTTCTTGAAGCCTAATTTATGTTTCTAATAAGGCTAAACCGTCTTTCTTTGTTAAAACTACTGAAAATCACAATTAAAACTTAAATTTTCACTTGTTTCATTTTTTTTTCTTAGTTTTCATGAGTCATCTGATGAGCACGCAAAATCTGGAGTCAATTCTATCATAATTGAGCTAGATATTAGTTTATGAACATCAGGAGGGTTTTATTTGGTGCACTTATCTTATATAATAGAGATGAACAGGGGTGCCGTGAACAAGTTCTTACTCTTCAAAGGGTGCCGCGAGTCGGAAAAGTTTGAGAACACCTTGTATAGGGGATAGAAGTGAAATATAGGAGAAAAACAAATATTCGTAAAATGCTGGAATAACACTAACAAAATGGAATAACTTACATTGACACAACCAGAATTTTCCAAAGTTAGAACAAAATTAAAATGCTTTTCCTTTTCCCTTACAGTAGAAAATAACACTTTAATAAAGAGATCAGTAAAAATTTAGATAATATTGAAATTCCAGTCTAGTCCGTAGACCAAAAAGGAACCGTAGGTGCTAAGAAGGGGGCTCCTGAACATAGCAAAACGGCTGTTTTGTACATTTGATACATTATTTTCAAATAAAAAAAGGACCGACTTCAAAAAACAAAAAGGAACTGAAAAGTAAAAAATAATGGATCATACTTACATACGATTTTTTACCCAAACGTATAAATCAAATTTATTTTACAATTCCTGTACAAAAATCAACTAAATTAAACACCGAATTATAAAATAAACACTGATTTAAATTACTATACGATGAATTATTTTAAATACGTAACTAATTATATACGATCTCTTAATTTTTAATAACCTTTTGAAGTCGTGGCCTCATATAAACTACTACCTAACGTAACTGACAACCCACGTGAGTTGAACACTAATTTAACTAAACGTGAAATTGGTCTTTAAATCTAAACCTACTTAGTTACCTTAAGAGGCTTCAACTTCAAAAGGTTATTAAAAATTAAGAGATCGTATATAATTAGTTAGGTATTAAAATAATTCATCGTACGGTAATAAAAATCAGTGTTTAATTTATAATTGGATGTTTAGTTTAGTTTATTTTTGTACAGGAATTGTAAAATAAATTTGATTTATACGTTTGGGTAAAAAATCGTTCTTGGGGTACGTTTGGGTAAAAATTGAGTTCCTTTTTGTTTTTTGAAGTCGGTTTTTTTTTTTGTTTGAAAATAATTTATTTTTTTGCTTTTTAGTGGTGTAAATATAAAATAAGTGCGTAGGGTAGAATATGTGGTTCACTCTGTACGTACATCTCGAGTGAGAAAGCACAGGAGTCTGAAAACAGCTAAGATGAACAAAATAGAGAAAGAAAAAGAGCACAGAGTCTCTGAGACTTCCGAAGACTGTGAAGAAATGCTTTTTCAAATGCGCAATTATTTACAAAGAAAATTGTCTTCATCATCAGTTTGACTTTATTAAAGCATGCTTTCCGAAAACAATTCACGAGTCACTAAAAAACAACCTAAATCGCTTTGACCTTTGCCATAGAATTTGAAGAGTTTTCTTGATTTTTCAAGGATTCCAGCTTCAGATACTGATTTGATGACCATGGGATCACCTGGGAAGTATATACCTTTTCAAACGAGGGGGGGAAAAATAATTAATTTGAATTCTGAAATTTTGAATTCAAATTATGTTTTTCGCAATCACGAACTGAGACAGGACCCTACTCATTGGAGTTACTGTTTCTAGAAACGGATCCTGTCCCCCCCCCCCCAAGCTTGCCTCTCCTCCTGGACGGTTACGTGGGCATAGTCGTGTGTGTAAGTGTGTAGGCTTGTGTGTGTGCGTAGACCTGTGTGTATGCACGTAGGCGTGTGTGTGTAGGACATGGACGCCTCCGACTAGGAGAAGCGGATAGCTCAAAACCGGAGCAGCCGCGCCGCGTCGCCAGCAGAAGACGGTGGGCGGTGGTGCTGCAGAGGCTTCTGATTCAAGTTGGAAAAGGCACGGACACCAAAAACGGTCAAATGAGAACAATAAGCAATCGTGATTGCTCAAAAAAAAAAAAAAAGAATTTTCCAAATTGGTCTATCCGTGTCTGACGAATTGAGAACGTCCTTTTTGAAGTCGGTTAAAAAAAGAAAAATTCTTAATGCGCATAACATTTTATACAATTGGCACTAAAAACTGATCTTTGTTCCTCTACAGGATTTATTTGTGAGTTAATCTAGTTAGAGCCATTTAAATGTCAATGATTTTCCTAACTATTTTATTGAAAAAAAAACCACATTTCTCTTTACTAGGCCCCGTTATAGATCAATACCACACTAGAAACAGATTATCTACTGTGATGCTGTATATATGAAGATCAAAATACTACTAGAACAATGATACTAAATGAATTTCCTGCTTGCTTCAGAGGAGTCTTAATTCAAAAACTGCGATATGACTACGAATGATTAATGCAGGGGAAATAGTTAGGGAGGAGGGTACTCCCCCAAAGGAAGAGTCCCCCTAAAAAGGAAAAATACCCCTCGAAACACCCTCCCTCGCCCATAAGGGGGCACCCCTGACTAATATTAATGTTTTATGGTACTTTCTTTAACACGGATTAAAGGAAGTACCTTTATTTTATGGGGGGGGGGGGCACTTTCTTTAACAATTGATTTTATATTTAATCGTTTGATATTGAAATTGAATGAAGTTTATTGTTTTTTGCCCGTAACTTTTTTTCTAAAGAACAAAAATTGTGTTTGGGTCTTAAGTTAGATCCCTTCTATGCATTAAAAAAAAAAAACACACACATAAAAATCGTTTCTTTAAGTGAGACGCTATGAGTTTCAAACAACAAAGCGCGAGTATGAAATTTATTTTATAATTCCAGTACAAAAATCAACCTAACTAAACACCCAGTTATACAATAAACACTGATTTTAATTACTATACGATGAATTATTTTAATACTGAACTAATAATATACGATCTCTTAATTTTTTATAACCTTTTGAAGTCGGGGCCTCCTATAAACTACTACATAGCGTAACTGACAACCCCCTGAGTTGAACTCTAATTTAACTAAACGCGAAATTAGTCTTTAAATCTATCCTCTCTCTCGATTTCTCCAGGATCCCTTATACACGGACTTGAAGACAAGGAGAAGTATACCGTTTCAAACAGAAAAAGAATTTTCCTAATCTGTACAGGCGTCTTCTAGTAATCGGGGAGCATAGTACATAAAAAAAATTCCAACTGAATCTGTAAATTAATATTACCCTAACTGTAAATTAAACTGACGGCGTCATGAAATATTAAATCTAGAATACTAGTCAAACTTCAGAAATCGGACGCCAGTTACAATATATTTATTGAGGAACATAAATTTATACTTCGGAGGGAGCGGCGGGGGGATTTTTGTCTTAAATTCCCCTTGAATTTAACACTAAATATATTTCAAAACTGAAATATTAAAAAAAAAACTTTGATCATTAAATTATTAGCAAAAAAAAATATAATAAATTAATTAATTCAACTGTTTTCGTAGCAAAATGCATTTTCGATTTCGAGTCACAACTGTATTTATGTCGAGGACTGCATACTAAGTGCCTTGCCTCCATTATTTTTTTATACCGATAGATGGCAGCACCATCACCGGATCGAACAGTTAATGAGAATTTTGAACTAGATCAGGAGCTAATAGCTACCTGGTGCTAGCACCCCCAGAGGTATCGTTTCACTTGGAGGACATTGAGACCACGAGCATATTTAACGTCGCCCAGTTCCCTTTAATGACGACGGTGGTCTTCGACCATCGAGGTTCGAACTTAGGACCCTCCGGCCCCGAATCCGACACTCTACCGATCGGGCTACCACGGCCCCCAAAATGCATTTAATTTACTGATTTGCTACATGAGTAAGAAATACATTAGTAAGACAAAATTAAAATTAGCTGGCGGCGCCGTGAAAATCAAACCCCGATTCGAGAGAATTATATATGTATTGTTCAAAACAAGATACCTCCGTCGAAAAAATGCACCGTTCACGCCAAAACCACATGACCTCCTGTGACGGATCGCGCAGTGACTAAAGCTGGTCTACGTAGCCACAACGTGTGAAATTTAAAGTTTCTTAGATTTTTCCGAGACCCCTCGACAGATCCAGACAAAATTAACATGGGACCATCTGGGAAACATACCCTTCCAAACAAAAAAGGAATTTTTCAAATCGGTCCAGTATTCTTGAGGTAATACGAAAACACACATAAAAAGCCGAAGTCATAACCTTCTTTTTTGAAGTCGGTTAAAACATCACCGTACTAGAGTCATCACCGTACTGAATCTAGTGCGGTGATGGTTAAAAAGTCACTTTCAAATTCGTTGTCTCTTGTAGCATTTCGCTCTTTAGCTCCGGATTTGATTTGAGTTGAGCCCAGGACTTTCGCGACATTATAAGTTTTTGCATCTGCTGTTCTAATTAATTGAGAAAAGTGGAACAAGCTTAATCTGATGCAGAAAAAAAGCTCTTTCAAATGATATAGAATGTTAAGGGGTGTGGGAATCTTTCATCTCTTCAACGGGCAATTTTATTTATTAGAAATTTTAACTTAAAAATTTATGACAAAAAAAAAATGAAAATTCGAGGTACATACCCCCGGGACTCGTTTGAAGTAAATTTTTTACCAAATTTCACGGCTGTAGGTGGTATCGGATCTTCTAGACGGGGTGTCCCGCCAAAGACATCCTCTCACAATCTCTTTGACGTAACTGTTTTTTTTTCCTTGTTATATATCGAGAGATACAAAAAGGAAACATTTTATTTGCTTAAAAAATGCATATAACTTGGATGGTCGGATATTCAAATTATGGTATTGATATTTTCTTATGAATAAATCTGTTTCCTGTTTAGTAACTTATTCGCAACTCCAGTGCTCTAATACGCTACCTTGCGGTGATTTACAAAACTGCCGGAAAAAACTAAAACATGCCACATTGCGTTCCACGAGTGTCTGTTGACGTAAAAAGTGGCGACACGCTTTGATCCATGCACTGCGCGCCGCTTTCAACTGCGATTGGAGGCGGGCAGCCACGTGGGTTCAGTCCGCCATTTTGTGTCCTTGCCTGTGTGATTTCACTGTGCGGAATACTAGATATTTTCTCTTTGCTATTCGTATTTTTCATTAAACGCTATCTTTAATGTGAAGATGCCTTGGTGTAGTGCATTAAAATGTTCTAACAGCTAAAAATTACTATATCGAAACACATTGAAAGATTATTTATTTATTTTAAATGTTTTCATCAATACTGCTGTTAGGCCAGTGCCAATAATGTTTGAGACCAAAAAAATTTAAAACAGGATAAAACCAGTTCGAAAGGCAAGAAAATCTAATAACATTAATAGGAAAAATAAATTACGGGCGAGCTGAGTTTGGGAAGGGGGTGTAGGGGGTTTTAAGGGGGGGGGAAACGGTTTATCACGATTTCTGGAAAACTAAGAGTCCTATCGAAAAAAACTAAATTGCAAAGTTGTTGGTAATAAAAAGATCTACAACTTTTTCATTTGCACTTTTTTTCTATAACCTCAAAATATATGCGAAAAATTCAAAAAACCGACTTTTTGGTTTTTTATTTTTATCTCCCACAAAAAGAATTTTTTTTTCACTAAATTAAATGAAAAGTTACCTTATTATGTCCCAAATACACTGTAATTTTTTGGATTTAAAATAGTTATTTTTTCTCCTTATTTTGGTTCAGTAGTAAAAAAGCATCAGAATTTTCAATCAAAAATTCTCACGTCAAAATATCTGATTTTTTTTAAAAATCGGAGCAAGTTTTTTTCGTTGGAATCTCTACTTTTTGATTTTATAAAAAACAATATACAATACTATGGAAACTTTTTGCAAAAAATGAAGAAAATCAAAAAAACTCGAATTTGAAAAAAAAAATCATCACTATGTAAAATTTTAAGCTATTTATTAAATTAACAGCAAATACAATAATTAACAGCAAACACAATTGGAAAACTGATTACTTTTCATAATATTCAAGGTTACACAGTTCGAAATTGCGGAAATTACTCATTTATCCCATCCTACAGTGTAGCTTGCTATTCGTAACTCCAAAAAACTATAGGGGGCACTGCAGTCACCGTCTAATGATGGATGAGAAGGGTATAAAACAAATGCATGCTGTAGCTTGATTTTTAATTATTTTAATATATTTTTATTTTCAGTTTGTGACAGTGTCACATGGAAAATTTCATTTTTCGAGTAATTAAAGTGTACATTTTAATAAGGAGCTTAAAATTTTTACATAGTTATGACTTTTTTTTTTTTTCAAATTCGAGTTTTTTGATTTTTTTTATTTTTTGCGAAAAATTTCTATAGTATTGTATATTGTTTTTTATACCATCAAAAAGTAGAGATTCCAACGAAAAAAACTTGCTCCGATTTTTAAAAAAAATCAGATATTTTGACGTGAGAATTTTTGATTGAAAATTCTGATGATTTTTTACTACTGAATCAAAATAAGGAGAAAAAATAAATATTTTAAACCCAAAAAATTACAGTGTATTTGGGACATAATAAGGTAACTTTTCATTAAATTTAGTGAAAAAAAAAAATTTTTTTTTGTGGGAGATAAAAATAAAAAACCAAAAAGTCGGTTTTTTGAATTTTTCGCATATATTTTGAGGTTATAGAAAAAAAGTGCAAATACAAAAGTTGTAGATCTTTTTATTACCAACAACTTTGCAACTTTGTTTTTTTCGATAGGACTCTTAGTTTTTCCGGAAATCGTGATAAACCGTTTCCCCCCCCCCCCTTAACCCCCCCCCCTACACCCCCCTTCCCGAACTCAGCTCGCCCGTAATTTATTTTTCCTATTAATGTTATTAGATTTTCTTACCTTTCTAACTGGTTTTATACTGTTCTAAATTTTTTCGACTTTTTACCATTTTCAAAGCTATTGGCACTGGTCTATGTGCAATTTCTACTTTTTGAACCTCTCGTTGAAATTGTAATATTTTTTTACTTTTCATGAAACTGTCTGATGGTTTGTTAATTTTCATGGGATAATAAGGACATTTACTAAAATCATCATGAATTGTTCCTTCAAATATTATAAAGCTCATCTATGTAACGGCACCTAATAAATTGCTAGCAGTAGTAAAATATTTGCCCTGTTTTTAAAACTGATTTTTCTGAGTTTGAGAAAACAAAGCCGTCAAATTTAAACATACAAATTATTTAATTTATTTTTAATGTAAATTTTCTATCGTTTAGTTAGTTTCAAAATGTCTCAATAACTGTAGCAAAATTATTTTAAGAACACGTCGTTTTGCTTTTAATTGTGTCATAGCCATGTGTTTCAGTGTGTTGCCAAGTTAATTATTTATCTATTTTGCCCATAAAAATTAAGATATCAAAAGTATAAAATTATTCATTAAAAAAATTAAGCTTCTTTGAGATTATAGTAACATGTAACTCAAGCCAAGTTATATAATTACGTGAAGATTTTTTTTTTTTTTTTTTTTTTTTTTTGCCCGGAAAAAATCTGGTTTCGTTTAATTTTTATTTTGATGTGAAAACCTTTTTAATAAAAAAAAATTATATATGATTTATCCCAGTATCTGTTAATTTATAAATTCATTATTACTATTTATAACAGTTCGTCACAGATGTAATCTGCACTCTTTTATTTCAATTTCTATTGGTATCAAATAATTCAATTATTATTATTATTTTTAAAATATTGATTTAAAACTGGTTACGTTTTATTATCAGTTCGTTGAATTTTAAAGAACTAGTAGTATCCTTAACAATCAGGTTTAAATGAAAGGCATTTTTTAATGTAAAATCGTCATGAGCAACAAGAAAGTGTTGGTAAAATGTAAAAAAAATAAATAAAATGAAATAAATAAATAAATAAATAAAAAACATGGAAGTGTCCTGAAAATAAAACCTTATTGGTTAAAACAAAAAGAAATTTTACAATTTTTTAGAAGTGAATAATTTTCTATAAGAAAACTACACACATTAATAATATAAATGATACTGCTTTGCATGAATAAATTCAAACTGTTGCCCACAAATAATTTATGACATAATTAATTTAGCTCACTACTGTTCCACTCAGTAGTGGATTTAACTGGGGAGCAGGAGACCCACGCCCCCCCAAAAGGATGAATTTATTTAACTATTTTATTCACTATTTTTTAACTGACTTCTCCATAGCATTTTTTAATATTGTTAATTAAACAGAACACAAAACACACATAGAGCATATTTTAAATAATAGCATTTTTATTTGCTAAATAAGTCATACTAGAGTCCTAGAGTGGCAGAATACATTTATATATTTAACTCGCTGGTTTTGAGTTCAAGGGAACGTAATACCGCGATTCGTCCATTAATTTTTCTTTGATGGAATCAATAACTAACATTCTTCAAAAAATGTGCAGGCGTGCCTAAAAGAATTATTTTCATCCAGGAAGCTATTTGCGAAATAATAGCTTTTTCTTTTTCAGCTTATAAAAAATACAAAATGAAAGAAATCATATCGTAGTTTATTGAGAAAACCATAATATTAATGGAGGCAGCATGTAATATGAATATGTTATCTAAACTGTATCATGTCTTCAAGAACAATCAGCAACTGCCTTGAAATCCACACAGAAATTGTCCTGAATTTTTCAGTAAAACTTATATGTTTAATAGCTATGATTTTCTTAATTAAATAACATTTTATAGTTAAAATACTATAAAATAATATTAAAAACTCAAATGAGGTATGGGTATTTTTTTTTATTGAATAACCTTGCCCTCGTGTTTTGATCATTACGACATTGTTCCTAAAATTAAAACCGCTAATTGTATAGCATTTCGGTAATATTATTATGGTTTAGTATTTAATTGGCTTGAAACGTTAAAGATGTTTTACGTCCACATTCAAAGTATATTGGTACATAATATGTATGTACTTAGAAGTGGATCATTAGTTTAAGGGATCCTAAAAATTTTTTAAAAAAGACATTTTAAATAAAGTAATGAAAACTTTGTTATGAAACATCGTATGTGGCAGGGGGAAGGAGGAGGTGTTATTCAATTTCCTGAGCCCCCTCCGAGAGATTTTTCTGTATCCACCCCTGGTTCTACTACATCAACTTTCTAGTAATAAAACGCATATTTAAAACCTTCAAGTAATTTGTAACTCAGAAGGTCTATATGGGGGGAAAAAAGAAATTACTCTTAAAAATGGTCGAAAATTTCTTCAAAACACCTTTTTACTAATATTCGGTTTAATAATAAAAAAATATTTCACTAAGGTAAAATTCAACATTTTTGTATGTATATTATCAGTTACATAATTTACGATTAAAAATCTGTAAACATTTGTTGATAAAAAGATACTTTTCAATGAGCGAAACTCTGTATTTTTCTACTATTGAGATTGGGAGAAAAGTGGCCGAACGACACAAAATGGCGGACGCTGGAGCGTGTCACCACTTAAGAGACGGATCGAGGGCTTTAGACGTAAACACAGGCAGTTTGTTCTGAGTATTTATTAACGCAATCGATGTGTCTTAGATTGCTTTCAGCTACAGAAATTATTTCGTCCCTTAGTAGTATTCTCGAGTTTCTCAAAATAATGTTAGTTTTCCTTATTTCCTTCAAAAAAGTGTTAAATGGTGAAAATGTAAACAAGAAAACTCTGGATTACCAAATTTGGATAACGTTATACCAGATAAAAATTTTTATTGTTTTGTGTGAATTTGTAAGAATATGGATTTTTTTTTTTAATCTTAAATTAATTTAACTAACCATATTTTACAGCAGCATTTAGTTGGAATGGACAGTATGCAAAATTATCGTAGAACGAAATGAAAAACATTTAACCGAGAAAGAATTTACAGTGGCTCCCAAAAGTGTTCGTACACCTTGAGATTTTGTAGTAAAACTAAAATAACGCAAAACTGAATTCGAATATGAAGTCAAATTTTTTTTTCGCACCATTCCTATGAAATTCCGAATAAAACCCAGTAGTATTTTTCAAAATATTGCCAGATTTATTTTTGAAATTTGTCAAAAAACGAAGAGACCCAGAGAAAAAATACGCCATAAAAGTCATCGCACACTGAAATATTTTCGAATAAATTCATGATTAAAATTATCATATGTCGTTTTTTTATTATTTTTGCATTGTATTGACCCTTAAAAGCCATTTGGCTTCAAATTTTTGTTTATTTATTCCCTAATATTCTGCTTATTATTTTTAAATGGCTGGTATGCGTAGAAAACAACCAACACGATTCGAATTTTTTTTTTCTTTTCCCCTCACAGTAGCCACAAATTGGTTTGAAATGTCTCTAAATTAGTTAATTTGTACCATTCTATAGTGAAGGGCTTGATAAAATGCTTTTAAGACAAGAATTGAATCGAAAACAAGGTAAGAAAAGGTCAACTGGCAAAGTTAACAAAGCGTGATCGGAGGTTTACGGTTAAAGAAATTATGAAAAATACGCATTTGAGTGCTGAAAAAGTTTCTGCATAGTTGAATGAAACATTTTACGTTTAATTTTCACCTAAAATTGTTCGCCAAGTTCTCTGATTAGTTGCATTAAAGGGGACCATAGGCGGATTTACGGGGGTGCCAGGGGTTTGCGCCGCACCCCCAAAATTTTTGGTTGGGTTTTGGAAAAATTAGTTTATTGTATTTCACTCAGAAACGCAGTTGGGGGAAAAAATTCAAAGCTGCTATACTAGTAAATTTACTTGAATCCAGTGTATCACCACAAGTCGCTAGTGTAAGAAAAACATAACTGTGCTCATATTAAGAATTAAAGTAATTTTATCCATTTAGAAAAAAAAACCTAATAAATAATTTCATGTAAGTAAAGAAACTTCTCAAACAATTTTTTGTTCAGTGCTGTGTTATTGTAGAGAATAATTGCATGTTCTGTAATTGGGTATTTATTCGTATATCGACACCAGTTCTTCTATTTTGAAACAACAATGGCTAATAAAGCCCCCCCCCCCCCAAAAAAAAAACATGGCTATTGCTAGAAACTTTATCAATAAAATATACACCGAAATCAACCGAAAACCAACATTTTTAATGTAAATTTTCAAACATTTTTGAAGGAAGACTCCCGGACATTTTGCTGCAGTGGTGCATCCAGGGGGGCACAAGACTGGTGACCCTCCCCACAAAATGATGAGTAGATGTTTTTAAAAAAATATTCTTTATTATTGAAGAGAAGAAATGATCTTATTTTGGGAAAACACAGTTATTTTACGAAAAAAAAAGAATGTTGGGAAAAAATATTACTTTCTTTCAAAAATAAATATTGACATTTAAAATTTTCAACAGCTTCAGATTATTCGCGGCAAATTGTGTGCCTCCTCCCCCCTCCTCGCACAATCCTCTTCCTTTCATATCTCCCCCTCCCTTTTTTTCTTTTTTTTTTTTTTTTCTATTTCGTTTTCATTTTTTTCTATTAGTCCTCAAAATGTTTCTTCTCCAAAGCCCTTTCTCCAGCCAAAGTTAGTACAAAGTAACTCAAATTTCGTTTCTTGGGCTTCACTTTCACAAAATTTCCAAGGAAGATCTTCTAATCACCTAAATACATCGAAAATCGTTTAAAATTGCGTTTTTGGAGCTTCAGTTTTGGAAAACTGCAGTGTCCCTAACGTTACTAAATATGGTTTTACACTCATGTGTTTAAGACTTTAATTTTGGAAAATATTCGAACTAGGGTCTCCGAACCCCTTTCTCTAATATCTTCAAAGTGTGTTAATAGTTTTGTTTTGAAAACTACTATTTCGAAATATTTAAGTGGGAGAATCCTTTTTTTTTAATACCATGGAGCATTGCAGAAGAACTTCATTTTTAACCGACTTCAAAAAGGAGGCGGTTATCAGTTCATACCGTATGTATGTTTTTTTTTTTTGTTTGTCCACTCATAGCGTCTCACCTAGTGAACCGATTTTGATGATTCTTTTTTTAATGGATAGGGGATGGCTCAACTTAGGTCCCATTACTTTGTTTGACCATATTTGTTCTTTAGAAAAAAAGTTATGGGCAAAAAACAGTAAATTTTATGCAATTAAAATGATATTGTAGCGAAGTTCGCACTTTTCATCCGTGGATAACGGTAGCTCAGTGGTAGAATCTCGCTTCCCACCCGTTGGACCCGGGTTCAAATCCCGACTAGGACAAAGTGAATTTTACTAAAATTTCGTTTCTACTGTTTCCCGTATTTTCTCGATTGTTCTATTAATTTCTGTATCTTTCCAAGTCTGGAAAGTTCCAGCACTTTCTCAAGTATTCGCTTCATTTGGCTTTCACATTGTCTTCGCTATCTTCATCTACGCGACAATATGAAACTCATTGTTATAAAAGTTTGGTGCCATATAACATTAATAGTAATTGTAATGATAATTTTGAATAAAGGCTTTTCTAAAGCATTACAGTGATATAGAACCAAACTTCTTACTAGGTAACTTCTTACTTTTACTGAAATATCTACATTTACACTAAAAAGAATGAAATAAAAAAATTTTGAAAAAAAAAAATAGAACCGACTTCAAAATTGCTCTAAAAAGTGAAAAATAATTTTATTCTTTAAACACCATCGATAATACTTTTAAACATAATTTTTGAAGTTGGCGCAAAAACAAAACGTAAAAACCATTGTAACCATGCTTCGTTCATATTTTTATCAAAAAATCATCCAAAGTTAGGAACGAAACATTTATATCGCTACTGAAATATGCTGTCATCAATGCGTGATGCATGTGGTAGTAAAGAAACTGGACCTGGTAAAATTTATACTTGTAGTTGAGTTATGGCTGTGAATGATTTTATCGATCGTTTTTGCGCCAACTTCAAAAATTATGTTTAAAAGTATTATCGATGGTGTTTAAAGAATAAAATTATTTTTCACTTTTTAGAGCAATTTTGAAGTCGGTTCTATTTTTTTTTTTTTCAAAATTTTTTTTTTAGGACTTCAATTTCGAAAAATTTCCAGGAGAGAGCTCCAGAACACCCCGGACCCCGTCCGGTAACAGCATCGAAAATTGTCCTCCGTAGAATTTTTGGAGCTTCAATTATGAAAATTTAAAGAGGTAGCGTAGGGGAGAGGAGGGGGGTACGTATTTCTATCTGCTTTTCAAAAAATCGATTGGCGACAGTCTATGAGTCTTATTCCTAACCCAAACTATAAATATGGACTACAATCACATTTATAAGACTAAAATTTCTAAAAATAGCTTTTTAACCACAAGTATCCTTCTTGCCCCTAAAATATCACCAAGAACTGTAAAACTGCGTTTTCAAAACTACTATTTCAAATTTTTTCTGGGGCGTGAATCCCATTCCAAACCAGTAGCTGGATTCACCCGTTGCTTCTAATATCGACTTTCGTTTAAGACTTTTTCTGCAGTTTGAAATGTTAAGAATTGCCCATCCCCTAATCTTACTAAATATGGTTTACATCGCGTTTTTTAGACTTAAAAGTGTGTCCCGCCCTAAAATTATTTTCTGATTTCGCCACTGCCTTGTTATTCTGGGAATACCCCCCCCCCAGATCCCTGTTATTGTTGCACCCCCAAAGATTTCGGCCTAAATCCGCCTATGAAGGGGACCTCATCCCGCAGAAATTTTCTTGGTCATGCGAAAAACACAAAGCTCACGCTTTCCGTCGTAAAATAAATGATAAATAAGCTCAAAACGTTTTGGAACAACATCTAACTTATAGAGGAAAATAAATTCAATATTTTGGGTTAAATTGTTGTATAAATGTCAATAAAAGAAAAAAATGAGGAATTTAATTTTAGGAACTTCGCTGGATCAGTTAATCAGGACGGTGAGATGTTCTTGGGTGCATAACTGTAGCAAGACTTGGAAATTTTGAATTTTTTGATGAAATAATGAATCATGCTGTTCATTTAAACATTTTAAAAAACAATTTTAAACTATTAGCCCAAAATTTGGCAATCGGAAACAAGTTTGTTTTTTATCGAAATAACAATAAGAAGTACACGTTTGCGTTTGGAGCCTCAAAAAATGTCCTTAAACTTAGAAATATCTCCTCAGTCGCTAGATTTAAACTTAATGGAACATATTTGGAACATCTGGTGGCTAGATTACGAAAATACACCATTGAAACGAAAAGCGAACTAAAAACAGTAAGACTCGAAGTGCGGCTGAATACTTACTCAGATATTGCATAAAAAAAGAAAGAAAAAACAATGAAATCTATTCCTAGACGTTTAAAAGCTGTTGTTG
Organism: Uloborus diversus; assembly: GCF_026930045.1. Lineage (NCBI taxonomy): Eukaryota > Metazoa > Arthropoda > Arachnida > Araneae > Uloboridae > Uloborus > Uloborus diversus. The sequence goes on along the minus strand of NC_072737.1, from coordinate 70,446,188 downwards.
ACACTCCATGATACTCTACTAAATAATAATTTTGTAAAAAGTTAGATTATTTACTAATTTTTTGACATTTTTTCAAAGTGTACGAAGACTTTTGTGAGATAAAATTTCCGGCACTTTTCGGTTTTCGATTTTTAAAAAATTAAGTTTTCATGTTTTTTTAAAAAAAATCGTGTAGTTTTGTTAAAAATGGATCATATATCTTATAATTAAATACCTATTCCTAAATATTAATTCTAACCAATGCATAGCGGCCTATTTCATTGAAAGTCGTAGGTGTACGAACACTTTTGGGAGCCACTTTACTTTATTGATCACATTCTCAGCTAAAAGGTTTCGCCAAATTTGTTTAGGGTTATAGTTTTAATATTGTGCGAGCAAAGAAGCCTTGGCGAGATTTCACATGTCATTTAAACCATTTTTAATTTTTATCATATGAGTGGAATAAAATGGTATAGAAAGATTACAGAATTCGATAAGTAAAAAGAAAGAATGGTAGATCAACTGAAAAGAAAACACCATATATCCGCAAGAATTTTGTTAATGATTTGCATAACATGACATAATTAAATCATAACTCAGAAATTAGAAACATTCGAAACAGAAAAATTTTAAATACTGATTCGGGAATTCGAGAAAAATAACTCAACTACAAATGCAAAACAATAAGCGCTAGCCAAGCAAGGCAAAGAAGTATCATCTTCTTTTGATAATAATTCGTAATGTCATATTAAATTTTCTAGCAATTATTGTTATTCTTGTCAGGCCACAATTATTATTTAGTTTTATCAAGAATTGATAAATATCAAACTCAACATCGTGGAACTGGCTGCTTTAAACTACGAACTACGTAATTTGCATTAATTTCTAACGTTTATTAATGCTTCTTGAATTTTCATTTCTTTCTACGTGGGCCAGAATATCAACAAAACTTTGAAAACTAATTTTAAAAGAATAAAGCGAAAAAATCATGCATACGAACAAAATTTACTATGCTTATTAGCATTTTCTTCGTTACCACGGGCGATTGTTTTACCTTTTTCGTCTGCCATTAGAAAGTGACTACAGCGCCCCCTATAGTTCGTTGGAGTTGCGAATTTTGGTTCTTCTAATACACTTAACTTTTATTCCAATGTTTCCATTTCTTTGGTTCCTTTGATTTTCGCATTTCATAATTGTCTGATTACGTGAGTATAAGGTATCAATCAAGTTCGATCACGAGATTTCAGCTCTCGAAGCGCATGAAATTTAGGTCAATTCGCGGTTATAAAGTTAGCTGCGCGCATTAGTCTCAGATTTAAATTCAGTCACAGAAAAATCATGCAGTAGATTAGCTTTATGGAAGAAATTTTTTAAAAACAAATAGCTGAAGGAAGGTTTCGTGTATTGCCTAAATTATTTTATTTTTCCTCTCATTCATTATGCCTCGCGTTGAAGACTACGAATATATGCACCCGCATTTTACTCCTGAGCCCCATTGCGTACCCGGGTAAGTAAATGTAAAACATATTTTACTAAATCATGAACTTTCACGGCAGAGTAACAGTAACGTGGTCGTGGCGAGTTTTCAAAAAACTTGATGCCTCATCCAATCTAACAGTTCAAGTAAAATGTCAAGATGCAGTCAAAAAATAAATTAGGGCTTCAAAAACAATTAAAAATTTCATTAGACTTTAAAATAATCGTGCAAATGAATAGAACAAGTCGTTGAATAATATAAAGGCATAGCTTCAATATAATTCCCGAGTTGGGGCTATTTTTTTTTCTACTTTTTCTGGTGATGACTCGCTAAGTTTTGTTTCTTTCTTGTATTTTGGTTGTCCTTTCCATCTTCTGTTTCCATTCTGCGTTTTTTTTTTTTTGTTTTGTTTTAAGTTTTTGCCGTCAAAAAATGTCGTCAAGCCAAAAAGTCCCCAACGTTCCATATCAATAAAATATAAAATAATCTGCCAAATAAATTCAACAGCAACAAACACCAATCTTGCTAAGCGACCAGGTTACCATAACCCAGCCAATTTCAATTTAACTATTCACTTTTTCTGAACAATTTTTTTTTTTTTTGGGGGGGGGGGGGTTGGATGCATGTGCAGGTGTCGATGTGAGAACTGCATCATAATGCACTTTGGTTTGGTAGCATTTCTCAACCTTTTTTGAGTCGCGACTGACAAAAGTTTTTGATAAATAAAAATGAAAATAAATAAAACTAAATAACGAGTAAATGCCCTTTGTTCTTGAAAACTAAAAGAATGAATTACCAACGTTGCACAACAATTGCAAATTACTGAAGGCACGTGTTTCGGGGTTGCAAGGAACCCCTTTTTCAATGCAAAGAAGTGTGAGCTTCTGGATGACAAGTCTAGAGGAAAGCTATCCCAGTCCAGCAATCCCGATATTCAGTCGCTAAACAACCATGATATATCGATCTGATGGCGGTGAAATTCAATATATTTACTTATTACAGTAATGCTTTTAAGATCTAGACTAATCTATACTAATATTATAAAGAGTGAGGGCGGTTTTTTGTGTGTTTATATGTTCGAGGAAATCTCCGGTACCCCTGCACCTATCTGAAAAATTCCTTGACAATATGAAAGGTGCTTTCTTACTGAGTGACATGGGCTATCATTCGAAAAAATCCGATTAATAGTTCTTTTTTTATTTCTATTTAGGCCCAAATTTCACATAAAATCCCGAATATGGGAGTGAAAAATTACTTGCACGTATTAATATTATATATCGTGTAAAATAGTAGAATCTTCCGCGTTCTAAACAATTTGTTTCAATGCTCTAACTTAATTACGGCGGGATTAATTTGCATTTTTAGCTCGAATTTTTTTAGGCTTAGCTGAAATTTAGGCACTACTTTCTTCATTAAATCTATCAATAAAAACTGAAGGAATTATCTCACAGTTTTCTTTTTGACACCATTGGAAAAAACGGCATTTTTTTACTCCAGATCTCTCTCGACCTATGGTCGAAAAACTTAGCTTCTATCTTCAAAGGAAAAAAGTTACAAGCGTTTTTAAATCAAGTTCAAAAAATGTTATTTTGATTCAAATTGTCAACCATTTTATTTTCGCGTTTTCACGTTTGCTCTTTTTGAATCCATTGTTTCTTTCCTTATTTGCATTTAATTTCTTAAAACTTATTTTATTTCGTGTTTCCATGATTACGCTTTTAAAATCCATCTTTCACATTTTAATTTCTTATCATTATTTTAATCTCTCGTCTCGTCTTTGTTTGAAAGGTAATTTTGCATGGTGTTTTCTTTTTGTTTTTCCTTTTATTTAAGCCTGACTGTTGAGTATATGTCACTTGACACAATTTTTATTCTCAAGGTAGACCGGGCAAAGCCGGGCAACGCAGCTCTTAATATATAAAGATTTGAAAGCTACTGTTAATGTGATTTTATACTTTTCTAGGATTATTGTTTTAAAGCAACCGTAAATGTAATTCATTGTTTTGGCAGTTTGTTTTGAAAGAAAAAAAACTTTTGATTTGTTTTTATCCGAGTGAAATGTACGACATTTTCTTCTTTTTTTCTGACGATGATTTTGAATGTTCCACGGTATTCTTGAGCAATCACGATTGCTTATTGTTCTCATTTGACTGTTTTTTTACGCTGATTTTATTTTCCCGCCAGTACCCTCTGCATCATCACCGTCGACCGGGTGTCGCACCTCACGATGCTGCTCCTCTAGCGAAAACCGTCTCCAGGTTGCGTCAATATCCTACACACACACGCATACATACACACACCTACAAACTCACACACCTACACACACACACCTACACATACACACACTCATGCCTGCACACAGACACAAACACACATGCCTACATACACACACACAAACGCTTACACAGAAACACGAACGCTTACACACACACACGAACGCCTACACGCACAACACTGCAAACACAACACGCACACCACTGCAAACACAACACGCACACACATGCATACATACACTCACACACACACGCACCCACACACATGCGCCTACACAAACACACACGCTCGTGATTGCGAAAAATATAATTTGAATTCAAGATGCCAATAAAAAAATTTTTGAAAAAAAAATAAAACCGACTTCAAAATTGCTCTAAAAAGTGAAAAATAATTTTATTCTTTAGACACCATCGATAATACTTTTAAACATAATTTTTGAAGTTGGCGCAAAAACAAAAAGTAAAATCCAGTGTAACCATGCTTCGTTCAGTGACGAAACTGGGCCTGGTTAAATTTATAGTTGTAGTTGAGTTATGACTGTGAATGATTTTAACTATCGTTTTTGAGCCAACTTCAAAAATTATGTTTAAAAATATTATCGATGGTGTCTAAAGAATAAAATTATTTTTCACTTTTTAGAGCAATTTTGAAGTCAATTCTATTTTTTTTTCAAATTTTTTTTTTTATTTCATTCTTTTTAGTGCAAATGTTTTTCAGAAATGTTAAGAATTTATCATAACGATACTTCACCTTATTTTTTTCATAAAAATGCTTTAAAAAAAAGCATTTAACTTTAAGCGATTGACACTAAAAATTTATCTTTGTTCCTCCCTGGAATTCATTTGTGTGTTAATTTAATTATGACCATTTAAATTTTACGTTTTCCCTAACTAATTTACACTTTACAGAATACAAGTTGCTTGTGATGCAATCCTGTATTTCCTTACTTAGCCCAGATCATCTGCTATTGGCATAGATTATAACGATAAAAATACTACTATAGTTGAGGCAAACCTAAACTAGTAGCATTATGGAGGCTAAGCAAATCCTAATCACTGCATTACCTCGCTTCCACGTTAGATTTACCCCCCACTATAGAACAACGACACTGAAGAAACTTGATGCTTACTTCAGAGAAGCCTTCATTCAAAATTATCATTACAAAAACTATTAATGTTACTGTTGGATGGCATCAAACTTTTGTAACAATGGGTTTTATATTTAATCATCTTATACATATAAAATCTGAGTATCTATCTATCTATCTATCTATCTATCTATGTCCAAGCTTCTTCTCCCGAACGACAGTGAACTGACCATCGAACCAGGTATCGATGGATTCGTAATCCTCCCGTCTTCATGTTTGGCTATTTAACATAATCCTCCGATAATAATTAGCGGAGATATCAATTAAAAATTATTAATTATGACTCTTAGATTTCAAAATAAAATCCATATTTTTCGAAGGCTTTCCTCCATTCAAATTATTATTCAGTGCTTCAACTCAACTTTCCGGATGAACGCTTTTATTAAAATTTACAGCGTGAAGAAAATCATTGAGATGAAAGATCTGTTGCCATTTCTTTTTCTCGAATATAAAGAAATAAAATTAGGCTTTTGTTTTAAGGCTTTTCCTGTAATCAGGGTGTTTAAGTTGTTTACTTTTCGATTATTTTGCCGTAATCTGCAGCAAAATTTTGCTGTTTTTTTTTTTTTTTTTTGTTCAAGCCTGATTGTTAAATACGCGTCACATGACATAACTTTCATTTTCGAGGAGGACCGTGCACGTCGTAAAGTAAATGAGTGATTTACAAGTTATTTGAGTTCTTTGAGGGTTTGTACCTGGAAAACGGATTGATGTAATTCTTGTTCGACCATGTGGATAGAATCCATCCAAATATTTATCTGAGTGGTATGTTGCATTAATAAACACCCGGGCAACGCCGGGTAGTAGACTATTTTATGTAAAAAGCGGATTGTTATTGTGCATAAATATTTCCGATATAGTCTATCAGATGTAATTCAGTTTAACGTGAGTAAAGATTATAGTTGATAATGCATATATTTTCCCCTTTTGTGCTGACTGAAAACGTACTCATAACTTGTATCATTGATAACGATTATTAACGTTGATGAGGTGTTTTGGCAAAAATATGTTTTACTGGTGTTTTGCAAACCTTGCTTTACGCGCATTTATTTATTCCTTAACGCGTTAGAAACTAGTGTCAGTGTACTACAAAAGCATCAACTGGACTGCTCTTTCATTTTTTAGGTAGCCCGTGCAACGCCGGGCACGCAGCTAGTTTAATAGGAAAATTGCATGAAAATTACTGTTTTTTGACCATAACTTTTTTTCTAAAGAACAAATATGGCCAAACAAAGTAATGGGACCTAAGTTGAGCCATCCCCCATCCATTAAAAAAAGAATCATCAAAATCGGTTCACTAGGTGAGACGCTGTGAGTGGACAAAAAAAAAAAAAAAAAACCATACCTACGGTATGAACTGATAACCGCCTCCTTTTTGAAGTCGGTTAAAAATTCAAATTAATATTTTTTTTTTCATTAGACGGATTCATTATGATAGCGTAATTGTTTGGCGAGTTAGGCGATAAACAATCGAGTTGCAGAATCATTTTTTACATTTGAAAGATATTATTTGATGTCTTTTTTTGTTTATTTGGCGAAATATTTTAAATTGCAGTAAAAACCGCTTCACTCGCGGTAAATAGAGTTCAAAGCAACTGTAAATCTATTTTAATGATTCGACGAAATGTTTTAAATTCCAAAGAAACTTTAATAGGTTTAAATTATTATTCAGTGCTTCATCTCAACTTTCCTCAACAATGCCTTCATTAAAATTTATAGCGGGAGTGAAGAAAAGCATTGAGACGAAAGATCTGTTGCCATTTTTTGTCTCGAATATGAGCAAATAAATTTCTGGGTTTTGTTTTAAAGGCTTCTCCTGTAATCGGGGGATTGAAAATTTTTACTTTTTGGTTATTTTTCCGAAATCTGCTGCAAAATTTTACTGATTTTTTTTTGTTCAAGCGTGGTTGTTGAACACGCGTCACTTGACGTAACTTTTATCCTTGACCCTTGAGGTAGACCGTGCAAAGCCGGGCGACGCAGCTAGTATTCATTTAAATGCCTACATCATTTGCTACTTTTAATGCCCATAAAGCAGAAATATCTCCCTGTTATTTAAATAATCTATTGAAACAAAAAGCAATAAAAAGTACGAATGAAACCAATTTTGATTGATGATACAGATTTCAAGTGTGTTCTGTAAAATCCTCCCCGAAACAAAAGCGGTTTCGACTGTGGGTCCACTAATGTATCAATTTTTGAACCTTTGCATTACTTATCTCGAGCAGTGTTGCCAGATGGTCAAATCCGAATTTCCCCAATTCCCTTCCAACTTTTCCCCAAAAAGCGATGTTTTCTATCAAAGTTCCCCAAATTCAAAAATTATTTTTCCACTAATATTTTCATAAAACGAATCGACTTCCTCTAATATTTTTGTCTCTTGAAAAATTTTTTTTTCCCCAAATAGAATTTTCTTACAAAATTCCCCAACTTTTTTTTCTTCCCATTTTCGCTTTTTTTTTGTCTTTATCTTTCTTTACTAATAATAAAGCTAAAAGTATCTCTGTAGATATCTCTCTGTCTGTCAGGATGTCTGTGACGCGTATAGTGCCTAGACTGTTCGGTCGATTTTTATGAAATTTAGCAAAGAATTAGTTTGTAGCATGGGAGTGTGCACTTTTAAGCAATTTTTCGAAAAGTCGATTTTATTCTTTTTCTATTCCAATTTTAAGAACATTTTCCCGAGCAAAATTATTATAAGATGGACGATTAAATTACCAAGTTATCATAACGTGGAACCGTAACGTGGGCAAGCCATTTGGCGAGAAATTCATCATGCATTATTTGTAAATATACAGGGGAACCAAAAGACCTTTTCATTTTCTACTACGGGCAAAGCCGTGCGGGTGCCACTAGTCATAAATAGCGCCTGACCGTGAGATAAGAAATAGCCAAATAGTTTTTTTCTACTCGCATTTATTACTCTGCTTCTGTATGTACATTTGAACTATGATTTTTGTATATATTTATCGAAGAACGTTCTTCATCACTTATTTTTATCTGTTTATTCACGTATCAACTAGTTACTCACGCAGAACATTAATGCGAATTCCGTAGCATAATATTCCACATAATGTGAAATGCGAATTCCATAAAGTTGAGCAAAGCTAAACCAACGCTGTTTGATACAAAAATGTAACTACTACTTCTTGACGCGAATTTAAATACGAAAATAATTCTTTTTTTTTTTCGAGGTTTTTTTTCCCCAGCTTTTCCCCAAGAAAAAAAAAATTCCCCAAAGAATTCCCCTCAAAACCCATTTCCCCAAAATTTCCCCAGAGAGCACCAGATTTCCCCAAAATGGGGAAATTTCCCCCAATCTGGCAACACTGATCTCGAGCATAGTCTTGCTTAATGATAAATAACGTTTGACCTTTTAATTGACTGTTGTAAGAAGAAAGCGTCTATAGTGCGTTAGCAAGTTAGTGCTTCCCATCTTGTCACGCGTTCTATGCGTAAAGTTGTCTGTATAATTCTGTATATGTATATATCTTTGGAAAGACTTTTTAAAATAATGAATATTAGTTATGAGAAGCCTCCAAGATTACATCATTAAAAGCAAAAAAATTATGAAAAATGACGTAATTGCTCAAATTGCAAAAAAAAAAAATTTGAATTTTGTCATCTAGAATTCAAATTATGTTTTTCGCAATCACGAGTGTGTGTATGTAGGTGTGTGTGTTTGTGTGTGGGGGGGTATGTGTGTTTGTGTGTAGGGGGTATGTGTATGTGTGTTTGTGTCTGTGTGCAGGATTGAGTGTGTGGGTAGTTGTGCGTATGTGAGAGTGTAGGTGTGTGTGTGTTTGTATGTGTATGTGTGTGTGGGCAGTTGTGTGTATGTGAGTGTGTAGGTGTGTGTGTGTATGTGTTTGTGTATGTGCGTGTGGGTAGTTGTGTGCACGTGAGTGTGTAGGTGTGTATGTATGTGTGTGTAGGTGTATATATGTATATGTGTGTGTGTAGGTGTATATATGTATATGTGTGTGTGTGTTGTTGTTTATGTATGCGCGTGTGTGTAGGCTATGGATGCAACCTGGAGACGGTTTTCGCTATAGGAGCAGCATCGTGAGGAGCCGGTCGACGGTGATGCTGCAGAGGGTGCTGGTGGGAAAATAAATTGATAGCACATCAAAACAGTCAAGTGAAAACAATAAGCAATCGTGATTGCTCAAAAAAAAAGAAAGAAAAATTAATTTGAATTTTGTCATTTTGAATTCAAATTGTTTTTTGCAATCACGAGTGTGTGTGTGTGTGTGTGTATGTAAGCGTGTGTGTTTATGTGTGGGGCGATGTGTGTGTGTCTGTGTGGGGGTATGTGTGTTTGTGTGTAGGGGGTATGTGTATGTGTGTGTAAGCATGTGTGTTTGTGTCTATGTGCAGGCATGAGTGTGTGGGTAGTTGTGTGTATGAGTGTTTGTGCGCGTGGAGGCGGGGTATGTGTATGTGTGTGTAGGCATATGTGTTTCTGTCTGTGTGCAGGCACATGAATGTGTGGGTAGTTGTGTGTATGTGTTTGTGTGTGTATGTGTAGGTGTCTATATGTATGCGTGTGTGTATGTGTTTGTGTGTGTTTGTGTGTGTGTGTGTAGGTTTAAGTGTGCGTATGTGTTTGTGTGAGTGTATGTGTGTGTGTGTGTGCGTAGTTGTGTATGTATGCGCGTGAGTGTAGGATATGAACGCAACCTGGAGACGGTTTTCGCTATAGGAGCAGCATCGTGAGGAGCCGGTCGACGGTGATGCTGCAGAGGGTGCTGGTGGGAAAATAAAATGATAGCACATCAAAACAGTCAAATAAAAGCAATAAACAATCGTGATTGCCCAAGAAAAAAAAAGATTTTATAAAAAAATTTAGTGGTAAATTCTCATTGGCCATGTTATAATGATTAAAAATATGTTAAGTTTAAAAGATTTGAATGATATTTAACGGAGATAAAGGCGTTTGTTTAAAAACCTATAATTTTACACTTAAGGGGGGAGCAAGGGGGAGAGGCGGGAACTTTTGAAAAAATACTCCCCTCCCCAGGTGCTAACACCTGACAAAAATTCAGCTTGTCCCTAATTTGTTCCAACATTTGGTCATTTTTGGCCTTTTTTGACTGGGCAAAATCCGGGACTGCACTAAACGAAAAATGTGGCCATTAAATAAAGTGCTTTGTTGTACAAGGATTGACTTCTCTTCTACACTAGTCGATTTCTCTACATACAAATATGGTAAAACCGCAGCAAACTCAATTTTGCAAAAAATGTTACCTATGTCCTTTCTGGAATAATCGATTCATATTTATGTGGAGGACACATAGGGGGTCGCGACGTGAAAAAGGTTGGGAATCACTGAAACCACCCACTGAACCACCTGCTTCTTCATTATTGCCTTTCTTTCCTTTTATATTGATCACGTATTTTTGATTTATTTCAGCTATACAGGTTACCTTCCAGGATTCGGCCCACACAAACTTTATCAGTTTGGAAAAACTTATGGCAGGATGACTCACGATATAATGGAAAGCCATCCTGTGGCTGGGCAAAGATTCGGCAACATTCTTCATTGCTCACATGGTAGCAAATCTTCCAATGAACCTGGTTCAAGACGAAAGTTCAACAGATCTGTCAACAATGAAATGAGCGATCGGGAAAAGATGTCCGGATATACAGGTACCTTAATGAATTGGATTCTGTAAGAAATTTTGTCGTTGTTGTTACTAGAACTACTCAGGGACTCGAAAGCTGCAAGTCCTTTTCTGGCAGCTGGTAAAAATTAAAGCAGAAGGTAGCCGCTCCTGGCGAAGAAAAGCTTCAATAAGGGCTGAATTCCAATTTTTGGTCTCGACCAGGCAGATGTTAGCACCTTCTATCATCACTTTCAAAAGTTAGACTTTGTTTTGAAGGGGAGGCAGTGTCTCGATACTCTCATCTGAAAGATAGATCGAAAGTATGCAAATGGGTTGCCAAAAGGTTTGCCACTTTTGGAAATTTTTGCTCAAATAGAAAAAGTAAACCAACATCCGCCGTGTGCTTGGCACCGATGTGTACTGTCCACGCCAAACACGTGATTGACGCCGCGCCTTAGCGTATTTTTTTAAATTTACATCATGTCTAGCTTTTCCTTGAATGCAGTGCAGAACCCTGCTCTCATAGTTACCCCGACATACCACAGGGCTTTCGGACCCTCTGATTTAACGGACATGATAGCCGGTGGATATTTTGCGTGGGGCTCATCGCCGATCTCGAGTCCGATACCTTATCCAAAAGGCAACCCAAGACCCTAATGAAATCATAATTCCTTTTAGTGATATTTTTCTTTTTGAATGGTAAAAATCTTGGAAACTTAGTGAGGGAAAATTGATAGACTTAAATATCAGACGAAGATCAGTGGTACAGCGAGTGTCAGCCCTCCCCCCCCCCCCCTCACGAGATTTCCTTCAAAACAGCGAAAAAGACAATTAATTCTAAGATAAATCTTCTTTAAAAAATTATGCTTCCCAAAAATGCCATTTTTGGGGCATTTAATATAAGTGGCTAGAGCTCGAATGTGGTACAATTTCTGGTTGATCTGTGTAAGTAATTGGGTGACCATCTTACGACACAACGGCTTCATCGCGCTTTTGTTATTTAAAAGTAACTTCGTTTCTGCTTTAAAAAATCTTCGGAAAAGTTTTTATTATTATTATTTTTTTTTTATTTATTTATAGATATTGGTATCATTTGTTCCATATGGTATTTCGTTTTGCGTGTCCAACAGATAAAATAACACTATGAATATTATTTTAAACTGGATTTTGTGCCTTCTTCCATTTTATCCAGGTCATGTTCCGAGGAGGAATTTTTACTGTGGAAAAGGTTATCAGGAAGAGTGCAGACGTGGAATTGCTGATTTCGAAAGACTGCAGATGGACAGGCGAGATACACAAGCCAGAACAAAATATTTTCCACCTGAGGATCTTCTGGTAACGTATCCCATTTGGTAAGAATTTAGTGCTAAAAGTAAACTGCGACCTGATCTCTTTTTCCACAAATTTGTCATGCATGGAATATTCCTTCATGTGCTTGGCTCAACATCAACTGAGATATATTTTATGGATTATCATTAAAAGCAATTAGAAAATATATTTAAAGGTTGGTAACAGAAAAATTCATTTGAATTTTGTTGGGAATATGATCAACTGCAGCAATAAAGTAGCTCATCATTTTTCATCTTTAATTTTGGTGTCCGTAAAATAATTTATTTGTTGTTTAAAATTACATAATAAAATTGTATAATAAACCTCAATAGGAAACAAATAAACGAATGAGTTTTTTTTTTTTCCCTTCCTCTTTTTTTTTTTTTTTTTTTTTTTTTTTTTTGTTCTAATTAATTATTTTTTTTAAAACTTTATTTAGCCAAGAACATTGGTTTTTCCTAAGAGACTCTGTGAAAGACCTGAACACAGAAGTATACCTTCCTACGCTACTTTTACTAATCCAATGAATTATGGAATGTCAGTCTTTGATATGAGTGATCTGGACCCAAGAAAAACATCTTTAACTAGTATGTATGAAGTTTGACTTAGATGAATTAACAGAATGATTATATGTTTGAAATGACATTTCTGACGATGATAGTCACTTGTTCGATGGCAAGAAGTTGATCTCGGTGCTTTGAAACATTGATGTTCGAAACTAAAACATCGTCCGAAATTTATTGACATTTTGAGAAGAGACATCGTAATTTTTAACACACTATATAGTGAACTCATACTGTTTTATGGGAGAAGTCAATTCACAGCTTGCATTTAATTATTTATAACTATGTTGTATGAGCTACCTAAGCAAAGTCAATTATGATGATGATGATAGGAATAATAATGAGTTATGGAAATATTTATTTTCTAATAAAGTAAAAAACCAAAGAACAAAAGAACTTTCCTTTTCAATACAAAAAACATTTAAACATCAATCCGAGTTTATAGATGTTATTTGTTAATCAGATGTGTGCATATGAGTGAGTGAGTGAGTGTGAGAGAGAGGGGGGGGGGGGAACCGTTGATCCGCGGCCGAGATTTTTAAAATGACGGGTGAAATAGATACCGGGACGTAGTGGCAAACAACAAGGCGGGGGGCCCGTAAAAGTCATTTGTGACGGGCCAAAAATTTTCTGTGCGCGCCCTTGTTCGTAACAATTCTAATTTTTCACCCTAGTAAAATGAAAATCAAATGATTAATGTGAACTAACCAGATAAATTAGTAATATTTTTTTCCAACTAGATAATACAGGGAAAAATTAATTATAAAAATAAATAGATGTTTTAGTATACATTTATTTCCAGCAAAGAATAGCAAATTATATTTAAAACACAAAATGTGTTTCAAGATTACAAAATACTGATAATCATTTGAAATATGTACCATACTGCTGATAGTGTGGTACATATTTAAAATGAAAGTACGTATACTATTAGCAATATTAATTATTGAGAGAAAACTATGAATCGGAGTAAACTAATAACCTTCAGTATTAGTTTTCTCCTATTCCTTGAGTATCAGTATTCTAGTTAGTATGCTGGAGAGAAAAGATTGAAAACTTTTCTCCAATTAAAGTGAACTTCTTTAGAGAAGTAACCATAGAAAACTTTTTCTAATATGATAAATATCAATATCTTTTATCTTAGAACTAATTTTTATAAACGTAACCACTACAGTTTTTTTTATTATTAATTTTTTTAATGATGTTCATGAACTTTGTTAGAGCTTCTGCTTTGGAAGTTAGTTTTTGAAGCGTATGGCTGCAGAAGTAGGTGCCTACAAAAAAAGATTTTTTAGGAAAAATTCACATATCTGTCGCTACTAAAAGATATGAGTTACAATAACTTTTCCTGTTTTGTTTGAACCATTTAGGAGACTATTTTGAAACTCTCTCATTGTCTCAGGCTGTTCGCCTACCTTAGCACTGGAAAAATCGTGAAGAAAAACGCGTTTGTACAAAACTTAGAATTGGATATTAACTGCTTTTGCAGCAACACACTTCAGTGTTGTAAAATTGGATATAAGGACTAAGGAAATGATGCATTAAAATAAAATCCTTTCTTTCAGGTAAATACTGTGATGTTGGAGTTACTCGTGGTAAGGCTGCGAATCAAACTCTATGTGACTTGAGTAGCTCTAGGTGGGAGCGCATGGTCGCAGAAAGACGACCGAAGATCGACGACTGGTACCGCTCTCCAAATTTTGGGACTCCTGATCCTTATCCGTTGGACGGATACCATCCACCTGCCTATCAGTCATCCAAGCCTGTTCCTGGATACGCAGGCCATGTACCAGGTAAACTCGTTGTGACTAAGCTAAACCTTTTCCAAAATTCCATTTTATACTTTGTGGGGTGCATGCTACAGCTATTTAATTATTTTGCAAATGCCACTGACTAAAAATGGCTTGCCATCAGTGCACGTGCTCTCAAATACTTTTGAATACCGGAACTGAAATCACTCAGTGCAAGCGCAGTAGACACGTTCAAATGATCAGCGGTCATAGCCTGACCGAAGTACATTGGGGAGAATCAGTAATTCCAATTTTGTAGAGAAGGGACCGCAGACAGTCATGCCCTGTTAATATCTAAAGGTAGCCACAGTCCCTTTTTGGGACACATTTATCACAAGCAGGTCAGCATGTTCATTTCCAGCAATGTCGCAACGCGCCGGAATTCATTGGAAGGAGATCTTGTGAGAAAAATCTTTTAACAACGATCTGCATTCCGAAATTCTTTGTGAATCACATAAATATTGTAAAAATCCCTGCAATGCTGATTTAGAGTCTGAAAAGATTACCTATCGAAGTCCGATCTCAGTAATGGTTGCTCAACCAGCTACTGCAATAGCTTCAATCTCACCATCGATGGCTGTAGTGAAACAACCTACTGGCAGGTTGAAGCTAGAGCTATATAGTTGGGGCAAACCTAACCTGGCAGCGTCGTGATGCTGTAATTAGAATATCCATAGTCTTGGCCCCAACTATAGGGAACTACAAAATTCATTCTGTTTCGAAGAACACTCAACAAATTGTTTTTCCGTGATTTTTGGAGAATGTGAAGATTGGATTTAAATTAGCTACCATTTCTGAATTTTATTTTATTGGAAATATTCATGTTTTTTTTTTCAAACAAAAATTTTCAACAAAAATTAAGCATTTTATTTTAGCCACATTTGTAGTTACATGGCCTTAGTACTCAGCCAGTGGAGCCCCGAACTCGAATTTTCGGGAGGGCGGAAATTCCCAATTTGATGAATGGAACTGCAAATTTGGCCGAATGATTAGAACTCAAAATTTCGCCGAATGATGATAATTTTGCAGAATAGAACTCCAAATTTTGCCGAATGATAATAGTTTTGCCGAATAAGGACATTTTTGGGAGTTCACAGTGACCCCCAATCGGCGCTCCCCTGTACTCAGCCCACAATTTTTTCCTGCAAGCTCATTATATGAATATTGTCAATGTCAAGAATATTGACAATGTTTCAAAACTTTTTTTTTGAGGGGGGGGATTTTGAAATTTAGTCTCCTTTAGTCTCCGAAGTGCGCGAGACCTTTAATACGATTTGTATAACTGATTTCGTGACTATATGATAAGGGTCCGTCTGGGAATCATGACATAGACAAGATTACACAAACGAACATTGACTTTTCCAAATGAATTAATTAAATCTTAAACAAACTTTCGTCAAAGGTTTATGTATTTCTTTCTACGCTCACACACATGAATATCTCCTTGGATGACTTTCATCAAAAAGTTCACAGACTTAGGTATTCATAAAGAGGATCATTTCAGAACGAAATACATATGCAACTGTGTTGCTTATTTGTTCGCGTTTTCATTACCTCCCACAAGAGAGTAAACTTTTTGCTCCTTTTAAATTTCGAACTCAAGCGAAGGGAAAACAAACAAACAAACAAACAAAAAAGCATCGATTTGAGCAAAGGATTTTTCTTTTCCTGTTTATACCATCAAGTACTGAAGGTGTTTATCTTTTCCGGTAATTGAGGAGTGCAGAGTCGAAGTCGGACTGATTTTGGTGCAATGGATTCGAATTTGGTTCCCTATGACTCTGCAGCCTTTCTTGTTAGGGAACAACCACCCTAGAAGTCACTTCCTAGGAAATGGAGCACTGTTTAGAAGCATTAATGCATGTGAACTCAAAGGCACCAACGATCAGTTTTAAATTTTGCTTGGCTCCAGAAATAACGAAATTATCTTGGGTCCACTCCAGTGGCGCACTCAGAATTGTTTACTATGAGGGGCTCGAATTTTTTAAAGGAACTCTAATAATACGTGAAGTGAGAGACAAAATCAGTGAAATTTTAACAACCTTCCCCCTCTTTCGGATTTATGAGAATTTTTTTTTTTAATTCCGCATTAGTGAAGTTTTATTACACAGTTTGTATTTTAATTGTATACCGACTCTATAAAACTTCAGGGAAGAATAAATTAGTGCTCCCTCCTCCATTTCCTGTTCTCAGAACTCGTGCACGCTCTCTTTCTCTATCTAACTACAAACTCAGTTTGAATTTGTAACTGATAAATGAAACACATCGATCTAATTAGGCTCAAATTAAAAAAAAAAGAAACATTGAAGAAAGAATTAGGTTACAAATACTATATAAAAAAAGTTGACTCTTCAGTGGTGGATAAGTTTCCCGGGAAAAGATGTTTGCAGCAGCAATGTTTTAAGACACGTAATATTAAACCATTTTGTAAACTTTCCAACGGTTCAAAAAACAGTTTTAAGCCTTCTCTTTGGTTTGGTAAAACATGGCACTTCCTGAATTTCTTCTGGCCTCTGGGAGTGGCTTCAGCCCCTTAGCCTCCTCCGTGGGTGCACTTTTGGTAAACTTGAGTACTTTTCATTATGATTGTGTTGGTGTTTGTTTTAAGAACGTCTGTTTTCAGTGTATATTTCTTTCTCTTTTTGCAGGTTATCGAGATTGTTGTTCGGGAGAAACGTTTGGTCAATCTGCTGGTTCGATATTGCGAGATAAAGATCTGGTGTATTATAATGGTCTGAGGAAACCTTAATAAATATTTAGTATATAGTAAGACAAAATGTTTTCGCTGCATTTTCTGCGTTTCAAATATAACTAACAAAGGTCTGCAGGGTGGCAAAGTGAACTTGGCCCAAGTCGGTAGATTTGTAAGACGTAGAAAATCATCAGCGGTCATATTGTGTGAGTACGTTAAAAATCTCTTGACCATGGGTCTGACTTGAACGCTCTTGGCTAAATTTAATTCTTTGTGCGATTCGCATCCCATGTGCTCAGGCGAATCTGATGGAAAGTTGGGCGTCACTATTCTGTAGAGGATATGGCATCCGCTGATAGTGGTACCAATTCTTTGGTGGTACCACATGAAAAATGGTTGGCAGTAACATGCAGAGTCCTTTCTAAAAGGAAGGTCAAACAAAAGGTGTAATATTTCCAGGGCATCGAGCTGTAGGGGCTATTCATTAATTACGTAAGGGTCTTGATGAGCTTCAAAAATCTCTACATACCCTTACTTTTTTGGGGGGGGGGGCAAACCCATTCTTACGCAATATTTTACGTTAGAAATAGCGCAATCAAGTGGTTTGGCAGGGATCATATTTCATTTGCATCTGGAAGGTAAACAAGTATTAGGATGACCTGTTTTGTATTTGTTTTACAAAAAATGAATTGTGTAAAATATAATAAAAGAATCGCACTATTGTATGGCATGTTTTATTTTTAATTAGTATCGCATCATATACAAAGAAAAACTGTCGAAAAAACATTCAGTCTAGATTCTAAATTTTTAGTAAATATTTCTTTAGATTAAAAAGTTTAATTTAATAATAGTGAATTTAATAATAATTCCAGTAATGTAAGATTCGTTACTTTATTATTTTGCAAAACGGAAAGGAATCTTACGTAAGAATACCCCCCCGGGTGAGGGGTTTGGAAACTATTATGTACCCTTACATAGGAAGGAGGTTGAAAATTGCCAAAATTATCCTTACGTTATTAATGAATGGCCCTTTAAGTACAATCATGTCGAATCAAAATGTCAGTAAAACGTGGTGTATAAAAACAGAAACACATTATGTCTCTGAATTACATCGATGTTAATTTTGATATATGAGCATGAATGGATTTTACCATATAATTAGGAGTCAGAATCTCTTGTTCTCTCGTTAAGCCTAAGTGTGCACTGATATCAATTACAGTCCACCTCAGAATCGTTGGCATTCGTTGAGCCTTTTTAGCTCTTCTGTAAAAAAAGAAATGTCAGCTATTCATAGTGAAGAATTAGAATTTGTGATAGGCTCTCAATCTGAGCCAAAGAAGGTTGTTTATCTAGTTTTGAGTAACTTTAAGAGCTCTGAACAAATTCCATCTGACGAAGAAAATTCGCTCTTCCTTTTGGTATAAAAATTGCAAAAGTATGTTCTCACCAACAAATTCGCAAAAGAATTTTAACTGTCATTTTAATCCGTTATTGTCAAACTGACAAAGATGAGACCAAGAAAAATGAGATCCTTGAAAAATTTCGAACGCTTAAAAATCTAGTTTAACCCTTAACAGTCGGCCGTTCTAGAAGACGGCCGACGGCCGATGAAAGTAAATCATCATTCATGTTGATTTTTCTTTCGTGCTGAATTATAACTCCTGAAGACGATGGGAAAAATATAAGTTGAAGATTTATTCATGAGAAAAACGGTTCTCGACGGCAGCTGTCTTGAAGCAGTTGGCAAGGGCGGATCCAGGCTCCGGTTAAGGGGGGGGGGGGGGTCACCAAACGTGTACCCACAAACAATGGTATCTTGGTGGGGGGGGGGGAGGTTACGACATGCTCGTCAAAATAAAGGGGGTTTCTTCGGTCTAAATCGTAGTTTTACCATATTTCGTTATGTATGAAGAATGAAAAC
Source organism: Uloborus diversus (assembly GCF_026930045.1). Lineage (NCBI taxonomy): Eukaryota > Metazoa > Arthropoda > Arachnida > Araneae > Uloboridae > Uloborus > Uloborus diversus. The sequence goes on along the minus strand of NC_072737.1, from coordinate 70,427,407 downwards.
GTTGGTATTGAAATCTTGTGCTTGTTTCTTACTTACCAACAAATCGTTGTTGCATTATTAGCATATATGAAACAGAAAATACAATATGCTTCAAAAAAAAAAAAAAACTATGTATATTCAAAATGTTACAATTTTTAAACTTTGTGGAGGCCTGATTTTTCTAATTTGAACTAGGAGCAGCAGCAGTCATTTATGTTGGTCAATGCACTAGATTATACTAAAATGAAAATGAAAAAATTATAAAACGAACAAGAATTTCAAATTGTACAAATATCATACTAAATAGTCAGTAGCAGATTTTAGGGGAAGTCCAGGGGTTCAGGCCCCTCCCAAAGGCAGAGCCGATCCTAGCTGGTGTGCAGCGTGTGCACCGCACAAGGGCGGCCAAAGCAAGGGGGGGCCGCGGGCCGCATCAGATAATTCTCATAATCAAGCAAAATTCCTCAAGAATTTTTCACAAGATAACTTATAATAAGTCGAATAAATATGTTGAATTTTAAATGTTCAGTTATCAAAGTAAGTGTCGATTTCCCGACAACATAGCATAGTTCAAGAAAAATAGAATGTTAGGGAACATTTTGTTGGTTTATTGCCCATTCATATCTACTCTTTACACACATGCTTCATTTGGTTGCAAAATTTGTGACAGAACAGGTAATCAGGCATGGATACAGGGGAGGGGAAATGAAGGAAATGGCCTCCTCCTGAAGCATGAAAGGGTGCCTTCTAAAAGGAGCACTGAGGGCGGCCACTAATGTTTACCTCCCAAACTTTTATAGACATAAACAATGAAGTCATATTTTATGTATTAAAAAAAAGCTATACTGATTAGATACTCTCGCAAGCATTTCAAACAACAAATTCTGTGTTCAACAATCGTGGATGAGTGGAGAGAAAGTAGAAAATTACGACTCCCCTGAAAGTCAAACATATTTGAATGACGAACTGACTATCCTGAAATTGTCCTCAGTTTCAAGAAACAGTTCGTGAGGGCACACTGAACCCCCGCTCGCTCTTAGTTCCATCGTTATCAAACAATGCCTAAAATACGATTTCAAAAAAATTCCGGATTAGAACTACCTGGCTTATGTAACTTTTCACTGCGCTAGGGCATACCCATCAATCATCGTGGTGAGGTGGACAAAAGGTCAGTAGTTGTATTTTTTAGATATTAATATCGAAAAATATCCGAAAGATCCGCCGAAGCTTCCCAGTTTCGTTAACGTCACCAAAGATTATAAAATTGCGCTTTCAGAAATATGAGCTTGGGAGCCCCAAAACCCTTCCTTCCCAAAAATAGCTTATAATGCATTTTAGTTCGGAAAAATATTTTGGTTCAGAACATTTTCATGTAACTCCTATCGTTTTCAAATATAGCCAAAAATGGGTTTTTAAAACAATAGTGCCAAGAAACTCCCGGAGGAAAGCCGAAAGATCTCCTAAAACAAACCTCCGTAAACAAAGACATCCTAAATTTGCATTTCAAACTTCAATTTTGAAAATTTTTAATAACGTCAACAAAGGTAACATAAAATTGCTTGTTTGAAACTTCAGTTTCGGAAAATTTTCGAGATGAGTGCCGATCCTTCCTAAACTACGCTCACCAAAAATAGCTGCAAATTGATTTCAATTTTGAAAGAATTTTAGGAAAGAACTCCAACATTACTTTCCGAAAAAAGTCCTCGAAAAAGTTCCTAAAATTGCGATACTTGACGTCAATTTTGAAAACTTCTCCGTGCACCTTGAATATATCCGACTCTTTTGTCCTTGCAACCGAACACAACCAAAGATGAACTAAAACTATTTTTCATAAGCCAATTTCGATAATTTTTTCGGAGCAATCCCCCCTCGTACGTCCTTCCTCTGATGTCACGAATACAGACTATAAAATGCGTTTTTACGACTAGTAAATTTTGGCATCTATCACTTTCTTCAAAGATATAAATTGTACCTAAGAAATTTACTATAAAACTTTTCTCTCTTTTTGTAAGTTCATCATTCTTCTGTTTTTTTTTTTTCTTTTTTAAATTAGAACTTGGGATAGAAATTTGAAGAAAGATTTATATGGACGTTAAAGATTAGTCAAAATATGCAAATAACTCTTTAGGGGCGGCACATTAGGTCTTCGCACGCGGGCGGCCAACACCCCCCTAGGATCGGCCCTGCCCAAAGGAATAAATTAACGCAACTATTTCATTCAATTTTTTAATTGACTTCTCTTTTACATAAATAAAAAACTTTCAGTCATGAAAAAGAACACAAAACACACAAAGCTTGATTAAAAGTATCTTGCTAAGGAAGTACAATAGACTCTCTCTATTCCGAACACTCATTGGAACGAACGAAAGTCTTCAGTTTAAGAGGGTGTTCAGTATAGGGGGAGACGGAAGTAATGCATACGTGATTCCCGCGGGACCATCAAAATGTGTTCAGAATACCAAAATTGTCAAAGAGTGTCCGTTTTAATGAGAGTAAAAATCCTTTTTACAAGAAAAGTTGTATCCGTGACCGAGTTTGAGAGTCTCCTATTTTAATAAAGGGAAATTTTATGTTTTAATCCTAGAAAATGGAGGAAATAAAAGAAAAAAAACTGTCCGAAATGAGGGGTGTACGTTAAGCGAGGTTTCACTGTTTTACGCACACTTAAAGAAATTTATTTTCCGCAAAACAACTCTTTTGCGAATATTAATTGTTTATGTGCAAATATAGAGTAACCGCAATAGAGGTTTAGCAATGATCTGTTCAAACAAGATATTCATGGGTCATGATCCCATGACCTCCCCCTTGACCCACACTTGCCATCCCCCATAATTTTGTGCTTGGATATAATTTAAATTTGCTCACAAACTGGGTGGTCCTCAATTTCTCCTTCGAAAAATTCAGTAACAGGAAGATAAAAAAGGCCCTGTTGTGCAATGTTTGGTCTGGCTAAGGGGGGGGGGGGTCATGACCCCACCCTCTTGGATCCAAGCTTGGCAGTTGGTGCCAAAAATGACCAAACATCTGCTTCCATTTAGGTCCACTCAGGGCAGTAAGTAAAGGTTCCTTTTTTTAAGTTCAAACCCCCTCCAAAAATTTTCAAAAATATTAAAAAAAAAAAAAAAAAACTGAAACATTATTATTGTTATTATTACAATTTTCAATTTCACTTGAAAAATTGTACCCTCTATTGCTGTATCTTCTTTTTGAGAAATGTCAGTTATTTCACAAGCCATCACTGTGAAACATTACGCAGCATCTGCTTCTTTCAGTTCCTTCTTTATTGAAATATTCAAATATAAATTAAATGATTTTGTAATTAATAGATTTGCACATTGTGCATTTCCTGAAGTGGACTTTAGATGTTTTCTTTATTGCTGAATCATCAGAAGGAATTCTAAGTTTTAAAAAAGAACGAAATTTTCCGTCGTTGACATTTTCTTGACTGTCACTCTCGTTCATCATTTTTACCCTCTAAATGCAATTTCTTAAATTCCGCAAAGTATATTCGTTTCTATCTTATACAATTAAAAACTGAGCGTATGTAGCTATTTATCTAATATGTATCTATGTATGTATCTATTATGTCCAAGTTACTTCTCCCGAACGACAGTGAACTGACCATCGAACCGCGTATCGATGGATTCAAAATCTTCCCGTCTTTATGTTTGGCTATTTAGCATAATCCTCCAATAATAACTAGCGGAGGTGTCAATTAAAAACTATTAGTTATGACATTTAGATTTCGACAGAAAATCCCTATTTTTCGAAGGCTTTCCTCCATTCAAATTATTATTCAGTGCTTCATCTCAACTTTCCGCAACAATACATTTATTAAAATTTGTAGCGTGAAGAAAATCATTGAGAAGAAAGATCTGTCGCCGTTTTTTTTCTCAAATATGAACAAATAAAATTCTGGCTTTTGTTTTAAAGCTTCTTGAGATATAGCAATTACAGTTTACACGAAAAATCAAGGGCACCCCCCCCCCTGAAATTATTGGCTCTTGCTCCAAAATGAAAACAGCACCTGTTCCTTCTGGCTTCTGGGATCTTCTAAGGACCAACTTTTAATTTAATCGTTGCATACTTTTTTGAGATATAGCGTAGCAGTCACGCTAAATGAGAAAAACGTTTGATTGTTCCACCCACATTGTTGAGACTGACGCTCAAAACAAATCGGCATTAATTCACATGGAGTACATGTGTACTACATTTCGTATGATTCCATGCAGTGCATTTTCAGCTAGACTGCAGTGTTGCCAGATTGGGGAAAATTTCCCCATTTTGGGGAAATCTGGTGCTCTCTGGGGAAATTTTGGGGAAAATTTTTTCCTTGGGGATAACCTGGGGAAAAGCAAACCTCGGGAAAAAAGAATTTTTTTCGTATTTAAATTTGCTTCTAGAAGTAGTGGGAACATTGTATCAAACAGCGTTGGTTAGCTTTGCTTACCCTTATGGAATTCGCATTTTGCATTATGTGGAATATTATGCTATGGAATTCGCATTAATATTCTGCGTGAGTAACTAGTTAATATGTGAAACAGGTAAAAATTAGTGTGATGAAGAGTGTTCTTGGATAAATATATACGAAAATCATAGTTTAAATGTACGTACAGAAGCAGAGTATTAAATGCGAAGAGAAAAAAAAATATTTGGCAATTTCTCATCTCTTGGTCAGGCACTTGTATTTATGACTAGTGGCACTCACACGACTTTGCCCGTAGTAGAAAATTAAAAGGTCTTTTGGTCCTCCTGTATATTTACAAATAATGCATGATGATTTTCTCGCCAATTGGCTTGCCCATGTTACGGTTCCACTTATAACTTGGTAATTTGCTCGTCCATCTTATGATAATTTTGCTCGGGAAAATGCTCTTAAAATTGGAATAGAAAAAGAACGAAATCAAATTTTCGAAAAATCGCTTAAAGGTGCACACCCCCATGCTAAAAACTAATTCTTTGACAAATTTCGTGAAAATCAGCCGAACGGTCTTGGCGCTATATGTGCGTTAGAGATTCTAACAGACAGAAAGAGATCCGGACCGAGAGACTATCAGCTTTATTATTAGTAAAGATAAAGATAAAGAAGATTTTAAAAAAAAGCAAAGACGGGAAGAAAAAAAAGCTGGGGAATTTTATAAGAAAATTTGGCTATTTGGGGCAAAAAAAAAAAATTTTTAAGGGACAAAAATATTAGAGGAAATAGATTCATTTTATGAAAATATTAGTGGCAAAATAGTTTTTGAATTTGGGGAATTTTGGTAGAAAACACCGCTTTTTGGGGAAAAGTTGGAAGGGAATTGGGGAAATCTGGATTTGACCATCTGGCAACACTGCTAGGCTGACCAAAAAGGCTTTTCCAAAAGTTGTCAAAGTGAATTCAGCACACTTTAAATGTATAAATTCGTTGAAATTCGAAAATGGTCGTGAATCCAAATACAGAAGAAAGCAAAAACGAGTTGTAACAATCATGCTTTCATGTGGCATACACATTTAACCCCTTCAGTCGCAATTAGGAAATACTTGACCAAACATGTTTATATTTGGTACACCGTGTACTATGGTAAATGGATTATTGTTAAATTTATAGAAAAAATTTCCAGTTTGTAGGAGAAAAATTAAAAGAGTAATGGCACGTCCAATATTCCGGACTTATATTTTTAAAATCAATATTTTATGTAAAAAACGCTAAAATATTAAACAAACTTCATTATAAAATGTTCTTCAAACAATAATAAAACATAACATAAGCGTTTGAAACAATTAATTAAAAATTATATATATATTTTTTAAAAAATCAGGAAAAAAAATCTCGCTTTTCAGACGAGATACCATGGTTAGAAAAATGAGTCACTCTCTATCTCCCAATCCTTATATGTCAGTGTTGTCAATCCCAAAACAAAAAATTATTTCACTGATTATAATAAGCAGAATTAAAGAATCAACTACAAAAAATAAATAAATAAATAAATAAACAAATAAATCCAAGAATTTATTCAATTATTAAATGATTAGCAGCTGTTTAAAGGGTATGTCCGGTATACCGGACACCAGGTCTGAAGGGGTTAAATGCTTGAAAAAAAAAAGTAGTGAGAAAGTAATTGTGAAATAATTAACAATTTTCGTCATAAAGGATTTCAGATAATAATTCTAATAAAAGTGCTTCATATTTATTGTATCGTACATTTCCTGTACTACGCCGATGTAAAAATGCTATAAATATAAGAACAGCATTTCTAATTTTTTTAATTGGTGTGAAACAAATTTTAGTTCAAAAACAACTAAGACAAAAGTCATAAGAGATTACAAAGTCGATAATTTCGTAATTTAAAATTTTTATTTATTGCTCCTTGGCTTCATAATCAAAGGTTGTTTTCTGAAACTTGCGTACGAAAATATTCCTTCAATCTGAAAGAAATAAGAAAATTTAAAATCAATCACAGCATTTTGATAATTTAGAGTTAAAAAAATGAAAGTATAAGGGAAAAAACAATGAATGACAACAAAATCTCAAGAACCCAAGATCTTTATGGGAAACCCAAGATCTTTGCGGCAAAACTTATGCTCTGAAAGCTTTGCTCGAAATTCGCATTGAATTTCACTAAGGTCCCCCCAATAAAATGAGAGAATATTTAAGAATATTGTTATCAGGAACTTTTTCAACGTTTGTGATTTAATTAACAGTAAAATAAGTACCTTATAGCATTGACTTTGATAAACCCATCTGCATCACTTGGAGTACAGTCTCCTTGAATGTCCATGCTTCAAAAGAGAAAAACGAAAGAAATTTTTTTAATTTTATTAACATTGAAAAATTATTTTAAAACTACATTTATTTTTGCCTGTAAATTTGCACCTTCAAATATTAGAGAGAAGTTCTTACTTTTTTTTCCGTGGGGCAAAACGAAAAATAAAATATTTTTCTACTGAAATATTTTCTATTTGATTATTGAAAATACTTTTGATCATCAGGTGTGAATAAAAGAAAGAATGAATAAATGAATAGATAATGAATTACTAAATGAATAAATAAATTAAATTATGTATGAAAAAAAATAAATGAATAAAAAATAAATGAAAAAATAAATAAATGAATGCTGTAAATTTCAGCCATTAGTTTACTTACTATGTACAATAATTTTATGCATTTTCGTGAAAGTATCATTTTTATTCACGAAGATAAAAGCATTTCTTTTAAAAATACCGATTTTGTTCGCATGTTTTTGGCCTATAACACGCAGAGTTTTCCATCTAAGAAGAAGGAGCTAATATAACCAAGTGGTTTTAATTATATTCTGGAAGATTGTGCTGCTTGATTATTTACAGATATTGAAAGAAAACGAGCTGATGTGCGCATCACATGACTTCTTTTACTCCAATTTAATGATAATAGTGCCTCGGAGAAAGCCGAGAAATATTTAAAATGTCCCCCCCCTCTCCCAAGTTTGTTCGGAACCGAAGAAAAGAAAACGTTTTATATAGGTAAGTTCCCCAATATTGGCAGTTTTAATGTGATTAAATGGTTAATTCTCGCCAAGTTGGCGACAAAACTTGGCAAGCAAAAGCTTGGCGATATGTAGCCAACTGTTTGCCAAATTATAACACCACTTGAGTTTGCATTGAAATGACAATGATTTTACCTCAAAAAGGTGTAAAAAACCTTCTTTAGGACATCCGAATTCAACCAAAAGTGGAGGCGCACAACTAGACCCCACTAGGAGTCTACGTACCAAATTTCAACTTTCTAGGGCATACGACCTTTCTAGGGTCGTTTTTGAGTTATGCGAGATATATACGCACATACACACATACGCACATACATACGTACATACGGACGACACGAGAAAACTCGTTGTAGTTAACTCGGAGATCGTCAAAATGGATACTCCGGGTGTCTATACGTTCTTAGGCATATATATATCCACGTGTGGTCGGGTCGAAAAAAAACCACAATATTCATTTGGGGGCGAGCAAAATGGAAATTAAGGCCGATTTTTGAGTGAAATTTTTTTCACAAATACAATACTTCCTTTTTTGTAAAAGGAAGTAAAAAGGAGAAACAACAAAGGAAAATATTTTTTGGAATAATCATCCATATTTGAGCAGTCTAATTTAGAGATTCTATTAATGGTACGACTGAAATTTAGTAGACCAATTACGAGAAGATTAAAATGCATATTATTATTTTTTTTAACGAAGGTACACTTATGATGATTTTATGTATGTATTAATAATGATGTTTGAAGGTTCAAACACTGATGGATTTATGATCACATGACAGAGTTCTTGAACAATTTCATTTTAAAAGACTTACTTTTCTTAAGTAGCCCGTTATTAGAATATTAACCTTATACTTTTTTGTAAGTAATCGGAGGAAAGGGATTTTATCAGCTTACCTTGCTAAATCTTGATTGTAAGTCGATGAATTTGATTTCCTAGCCAGAATGCAAACGCTCCCCTTGAATAAGAGAACCCTCACGGTTCCACTCATGTTTTTCTGACTTGACCTTAAGCAAGACAAAGTAAACTCGCTTTCCGGACTAAACCACAGACCTGGGGAATAAAGAAAAACTTTAGTTGAAGATAAATCATGTTGCATTGATCTTTTTAATCTTATTTTCAAATTATGAAACACATAAATAAAAGCCTTATTTAATATCTCTCTCTCAAATATGTAACTCAAAGCCAGACAAACGTAAGTTACATCATCCCTGCATTGCAGGAGAGCGTAAAAACGTTTGCCTGCTGCATGTGGAGGTTGGGACCCGCGCTCTTATAACACTGGTAAATAATCATCTATATATATATAAATGAATGTTTGTCTTTATGTCATCTATGAACTCAAAAACTACCCGGCAGATTTGACTGAATCTTTCACCGTTTGTTATTTTTGGTACTGGGAAAGTTTATAGACCAGTTCGAAAAAAATCCGATCGATAGTTCCTTTTTTATTCCAATTTAAATCACAATCCATTGGATAAATACGAATAAAATTATCGGCTGCAGAAATTAATTCGCGTGAAAGATCTCATTGATAAGAAGTTAGCTGTTGCCATTTTTCTTGAGTTTGAACAAATAAATTCTTTCTTTATTGCTTTATGTCTTTTCATGCAACGGGGGGATTTAAAACTTTTTCTGTTTGATATTTTTAGCTATTGATTGATCTTGCAAACTGCGTGAGTACAAAATTTGAGTATAGTCACGGCTTCACTTGATACCTGGACCGATTATTATGAAAATTGCTATATATATATGTATTTTTCCACGGAGAAGGTGCATAATATGCTCATTGAAGCCACTCGCCACCAGGTGGCACGTGGCACTGCAGAGTAGCAACTTCTGCTCCGTTCAACCGATTGTCATGAAAATCAGTATAATGATGTATTTTTTTGTTGGCGTAGCAACGCGCGTCGGGTACAGCTAGTATTTATATATTTTTTATAGAATAAAGTTGTTATGGCATAAAAATGTGCGCAAAAAATTCTGCATACCATATCCAATTAGATCCAATCGAATTAGATTCTGCATAAAATGTAGTTATAATCTGAAAATCACTGTTTCTGGACTTAAGTTACTCTTTCTCAGATATACAGAAATATTAGTCGTCGAAAATGGTAAAGAAAAATGTCCTAATAAATGTCCGTAAAATAATGTCCTCATCTAGAGCAGCGATTCTCAACCGGTGGTCTAGCGACCGGCACCAGTGTAGCGAACTACAGCTATAATTATTTTATTACAAAGGTAACTATACCTACTATAACTACAACTATAACTACTTTTTTTAATGCAGCAACTACAAACTACTTTTGAAATGTAGTAGCTACTTCGCTACTTTTCAAAACTAGTATGTTGTGGCCATCACGAAACTTTCTTCTATATTTTTCCTTTTTCTGATCCCTCCCCATGCTTGACGAGGAAGCAATATTCCTAACAAAAACAAAATTACACATGCAAAAACTTGACGACCATCCCAATGTCTGAATTATTGTAAAAACAAAACAAAGAGCGAAAATTGAAAGTTACTTTAAAAGCTTAACTTGAATTAATTACAAATATTTTATTTATTAACAAACATAAGATGGCAACAGTTCAAAATTTTAAATCATTGAGATAATATTTCCTATCATTTCCATACAATTAAAATCACGAGAAATACGCAGACGACAATCTATTACGATTTATCTTTCTTATTGTTGCATTAATAAAAATATTTTTATTCGCAAAAAAAAAAAAAATCAACACCTCTTGGAGCGATCGGCGTCAAAATCGAACCAAAGCCTGTTTACATATGGATTCACATATATTCCAAATTTCAACCAGAACGTAGCATTACTTCTTGAGATAGGGTACTCAAAATGGAAAAAAAGAACGGGTGATTGCGCTACCCCCTTTTTAGCTGTTGACACAAAAATAAAATCAGTTCTTATACCCACTAAGGGTTACATGCCGATAAATTTTTCTTTCATTCCGTTCATTATTTCTTGAGATACAGCAGTCACAATTGACGACAAAAAACGTTCTATAGCTCAACCCCCGTTTGAGTTATTGACACCAAAATTGAATCAGCACCTGTCCCTGTTAATACCAACATATGGACCAAATTTTGTTTGATTCCGCCTGTTACTTCCTGAGGAATAGCAAGCACGCGTAACTCGAAAAACGTCCCATTGCTCCACCCCCCTTGGAGGAATTCGCGCCAAAAACTAATGGGCACAAGTTCACATAGGGGCACATATGTGTACTAAATTTCGTTCGATTTCATGCGGTAGTTTTTGTTGTAGAGCGGCCACAAAAAACTGGTCACACACAGACGTGACACACATACATACACACACACACATACATACATACACACACACACATACATACATACACACACACACATACACACACAGACAGACAGACATTTTCCAAAAATGGTCGAAATGGACTCAGCACACCTCAAAACGTTCGAATCCGTCAAAATTCGAAATTCGAAAATTTGCACGAATCCAATACTTTCTTCTATATATTAGATATAGAAGAAAGTAAAAATAGGTAATAAAAAGCATAGGGTGTCCCACAAAAAATGAAAGTCGATTTTTCAAGTCGCATATAGACCCTTTTATATTTTTCCTCTTATGTCAAAACAATTGTGAAAAAAAGTTTCAAAAGTTTTAACAACGTCATCAACCCCTGCCGACTTGCGTCTGAAAATATAAACCTGCACTTGTATGCTAGGCCAAATCGAAAAAAAAAACTTTTTTTAGAAACTTGAAATTTCTGTTGATAAAACGTTGCCCCCTATACCCCACACCTCACATATACCACAAGAGCATTTATTCAGATTAGATATCCCGCACGTGGCCTAAAATTTATAACTTGTTTTTTTTTTTTTTTGTTCTATTTATCATTTAAAAAATTTCATATAAATTTAAATAAAATATCAAGTTCACAAATTATTAGCGAACACGTTTTCAGATCAACATTTTCAAATGAATAATAAAAAAATAATGTATTTAAAATGAAAAATTTAACTTAAACTTGAAAAAATATGTATCTTTGAGTAATATGTGGAAGACTTAAATACTGCACAGGAGCACAAAATTCTATTTAACGCTAATTACCTGCGTTACTGTTAATATTTTTCAGCTTCATAGTTTCGTAAAATTTACTTTACATTTTTAAAAATATGTGTCAAAAAAAAAAAAAAAAAAATCAATTGTTTGAAGAAAATTATAAACTCTTAAGGCCAAATGTTGGATAACTAAATGTTTTTTTCATTTGAATAAATGTTTTTGAGGGGCAACGTATTATCAACAGAAATTTCGAGTTTCTAAAATAAAAAATTATTAAATAGAAACAAAAAAAACCCGACTGCGTAAAAACCAAAAAAAACTAAAAAGAAAAATGTATAAGCCAGTTGTTTAGAATGTAATAAGTATTACTGAATAACTACACTGTTGAAATAGTTTTATAACCGTACACAGATAAGACAAATCATAAATTCAAAAGCAGAATAGAAGGATCAACAGTCGGGGCCCATTCAAATTTTACGGGGTTCCTTGAATCAGAAAGGAATGGGTCCCGACTGTTGATCCTTCGATTTCGATTTCGATTCCGAGTCACAACTGACTACAACTGTATTTATGTCGAGGACTGCATACTAAGTGCCTTGCCTCCATTATTTTTTATACCGATAGATGGCAACACCATCACCGGATCGAACAGTTAATGAGAATTTAGAACTAGACCAGGAGCTAATAGCTACCTGGTGCTAGCACCCCCAGAGGTATCGTTCAGTGTTGCCATGTGGTCAAATCCAGAATTCCCTTTCAACTTTTCCCCAAAAAGCAATGTTTTCTATCAAAATTCCTCAAATTCAAAAATTATTTTTCCACTAATATTTTCATAAAATGAATCGACTTCCTCTAATATTTTTGTCTCTTGAAAAAAAAAATTTCCCCCAAATAACCAAATTTTCTTATAAAATTCCCCAATTTTTTTCGCTTTTTTTTTGTCCTCTTTATCTTTATTTTTCTTTATCTTTCTTTACTAATAATAAAGCTGAAGGTCTCTCTGTCTGTCAGGATCTCTGTGACAAGCATAGCGCCTAGACCGTTCGGCCGATTTTCATGAAATTTGGCAAAGAATTAGTTTGTAGCATGGGAGTGTGCACCTTTAAGCGATTTTTCGAAAATTTGATTTTGTTCTTTTTCTATTCCAATTTTAAGAACATTTTCCCGTGCAAAATTATGATAAGATGGACGAGTAATTTACCAAGCTATCATAACGTGGAATAGTAACGTGAGCAAGACAATTGGCGAGAAATTCATCATGCATTATTTGTAAATATACAGGGGAACCAAAAGACCTTTTAATTTTCTACTATGGGCAAAGCCATGTGGGTGCCACTAGTCCTAAATACAAGCACCTGACAGAGAGATAAGAAATAACCAAATGTTTTTTCTACTTGCATTTACTACTCTACTGCTTCTGTATGTACATTTAAACTATGATTTTTGTATATATTTATCCAAGAACATTCTTCATCACACTTATTTTTACCTGTTTCACGTATCAACTAGTTACTCACACAGAACATTAATGCAAATTCCGTAGCATAATATTTCACATAATGCGAAATGCGAATTCCATAAAGTTGAGCAAAGCTAAACCAACCCTGTTTGATACAAACTATGTAACTACTACTTCTTGACGCAAATCTAAATACGAAAAAAATTCTTTTTTCCCCCGAGGTTTTTTTTCCCCAGGTTTTCCACAAGAAAAATTTTTTTTCCCAAAGAACTCCCCTCAAAACTCATTTTCCCAAAATTTCCCCAGAGAGCACCAGATTTCCCCAAAATGCGCAAATTTTCCCCAATCTGGCAACACTGGTATCATTTCATTTGGAGGACATTGAGACCACGAGCATATTTAACGTCGCCCAGTCCCCTTTAATGACGGCGGTGGATCTTTGACCATCGAGGTTCGAACTCAGGACCCTCCGACCCCCGAATCCGACACTCTACCGATCGGGCTACCACGGCCCTGTTGATCCTTCTATTCTGCTTTTGAATTTATGATTTGTCTTATCTGTGTACGGTTATAAAACTATTTCAACGGTGTAGTTATTCAGTAGTACTTATTACATTCTAAACTACTGGGCTTATACATTTTTCTTTTTTTTTTTTGGTTTTTACGCAGTCGGGTTTTTTGTTTTTATTTAATAATTTTTTATTTTACACTTTTTAGTTAATTTTCATTGACTTAGTTATTATGATTATAAGACGGTACATTTCACAACCTTGTCATTTCATTGAGAGTTTGTATCGGGAGGTTTATTAAGTAACTTGCGGTGGTCTAAACTACTGATAATTAGTCCCTCTAGGGACCTAACTAGGCTTAAAGCTACATGTGTTTGACCTTCGGCAAAAATGAGCGAACTTAAGTCAACCACAGCACAGTTATATAAACAGTCTGTCTAACTCATGATGACGCGAAATCGGAAGCGTCCCCCCCCCCCCCCCGTCAGTCAAATCTTTCTCGCAAAACTAAAAAAGCCTCTCAAGAAAGTACACGTCGCGAAACTCAATCCTTTGAATCGAGGCAAAAACAAATGCAACATATGTCAGCGATGAAAATCGAATTAGTAGACTTTCTGTTTTTTGGTGCTTGTTGCATGGGTTTATTTTGATGAGGACTACAATCTGAGTGTCTTGCCTTCGTTACGCATGATATATTTTTTATTACAGTACAGAATACATATACAGAACACATGAAAGAATTTACATCACATAGAAGAGAAGTACATTCGGAGCGAGGGTGTCTTCACCCACCGCCTCAAGTGGGAGAAGCAATCGCTTAGCACGCAGGTAGCGTGCGACACCCAGCGTGCGCCGATCCCAAACTGACAAAATGGCAACTGGTTTTTCAAATGGTACTTTTGATTACTGTCATGTGTTTAGTGACACTCCCAAGGTTAAAACAAATCGATTAACGTAAGAATTACCAAAATTGGCTAAGGCGTTTAGCCTGTAGAACGCCACATAGAAACGGACATACATACATAGACTGATAAACACATTACCCTCCTTTGCGTCGCGCACGCGCAGTCGGGTAAAAAAAAGGATTTGGCCTAGCATTATACAAGTTCTGGTTTCACACTTACATACGGAAGTCGGCACCGGTTGCCGTAGTTCAAATTATATGAAACTTTCGATACAATTATTTTGGCGTAAATGTAAAAATATAAGAGGGTGTACGACTTGAAAAATCAACTTTCGATTTTTTGGAACACCATGATGCACGCGCACACACCGTTAGAGGATTGGACGAAAAAAGATTGATTAATTAGCTCATCTGAACATGGAATATTACAAGTCAAGCTCTATTCAATACTAATATTGGCAAAATATGAAAATTACGGTGGCAAAGAAATTAATGGCGTCAAACAAATAGAACGTATACATAAAAAGTAGTCGAGAACTTTGTACTGCATAGTGAATAAAATATGACAACGTATATAAAGTACAAATTCAGAATGAAAAAAGGTTAAAAAACCAGCAAACAGCTGTTTCGGCACTCTAAAATACAAGTGCCATCATCAGTGCAATTAAAAACGAAGACAGGTTCAACCCGACTAAAACACAGTCGAGGCGAACATTGGAATGAGAGACGAGTTGTAAAAGATATGAGAGCAGTACCGGAAACGATGACGTCAAGGTTACGTCAGAACTACAGAGGACAGTTGCACTCAGGAGAAAACGTCACGGACAAAAAATAAATCAAATAACAGACTTCCAAACATTAGGAAAAGGGGGAGTGCTAGACAAATCATTGACGATTAAATTAGCATTTTTCCATATGTAATATGACTCCCAAAAATCTAAATCATGAATGGACGAACACTCGTGAATAACTTTGGCGGAAGAAAAAATAAAATTATGGCCGCAAGACCAACAATGTTGAGCAATAGAGGAGCGTTTGAGATCCTGTTTTTTGACGTAATTTTCATGTTCTTTTATCCGGAATTTGAGGGATCGTCGAGTCTGCCCAATGTAGGCCAATTTGCACTGGCATGAAACAATACAAATGCCCCATTTGTCAAGGTTCTGAACAGGGTGTTTAAGCTGTGAAAATTTTAATTTATTAACAGGAGAAAAAGTGACGGAAAAATGAAACTTTTTTAAGATTTTGGCAATTTGTAGACTGATTTTAGGAAAAAAGGGTAAGACAACGGAACTCGAATAGTTCACAGGAGCAAGTGATTGATTTTTGTTAGCTGAGCTACATAGCTTCTTATAAATGGTATCAATAATATCTAATGTGAATCCCCGATCAACCGCAATACCTCGTAGGTAATTCAGTTCTGATGAAAGTAAATTGTAATTTGAATAAATGGCTAAAGCACGGTAAATTTGATTTTTACGTCAGGTACGTTGACGACATTTTTGTGCTTTTGGACTCGTCTGTCAGTGACCTTGATAACCTTTTATCCATCCTAAATACTATTGACCCACATATTCAATTTACTGTTGAATTGGAATCTGGAAATCATCTTTCTTTTCTTGATGTGTCCATCACTCGTCATAACAATATGTTTACAACTACTGTTTTCCGTAAACCCTTTGCTGTTTCTCTCCCCCCCCACAAGTTATCCGTTCACCCTCCTAAACAAAAATTGGCTGCTTTTAGATCTTTTATTTACCGTGCTTTAGCCATTTGTTCAAATTCCAATTTACTTTCATCAGAACTGAATTACCTACGAGGTATTGCGGTTGATCGGGGATTCACATTAGATATTATTGATACCATTTATAAGAAGCTATGTAGCTCAGCTAACAAAAATCAATCACTTGCTCCTGTGAACTATTCGAGTTCCGTTGTCTTACCCTTTTTTCCTAAAATCAGTCTACAAATTGCCAAAATCTTAAAAAAGTTTCATTTTTCCGTCACTTTTTCTCCTGTTAATAAATTAAAATTTTCACAGCTTAAACACCCTGTTCAGAACCTTGACAAATGGGGCATTTATATTGTTTCATGCCAGTGCAAATTGGCCTACATTGGGCAGACTCGACGATCCCTCAAATTCCGGATAAAAGAACATGAAAATTACGTCAAAAAACAGGATCTCAAACGCTCCTCTATTGCTCAACATTGTTGGTCTTGCGGCCATAATTTTATTTTTTCTTCCGCCAAAGTTATTCACGAGTGTTCGTCCATTCATGATTTAGATTTTTGGGAGTCATATTACATATGGAAAAATGCTAATTTAATCGTCAATGATTTGTCTAGCACTCCCCCTTTTCCTAATGTTTGGAAGTCTGTTATTTGATTTATTTTTTGTCCGTGACGTTTTCTCCTGAGTGCAACTGTCCTCTGTAGTTCTGACGTAACCTTGACGTCATCGTTTCCGGTACTGCTCTCATATCTTTTACAACTCGTCTCTCATTCCAATGTTCGCCTCGACTGTGTTTTAGTCGGGTTGAACCTGTCTTCGTTTTTAATTGCACTGATGATGGCACTTGTATTTTAGAGTGCCGAAACAGCTGTTTGCTGGTTTTTTAACCTTTTTTCATTCTGAATTTGTACTTTATATACGTTGTCATATTTTATTCAAATAGAACGTATGGCGTCAAAATGATATGCCTGATGTCAGCTCGTGGTTTTATAAGTCTTATTTCTCATTCCATCCGCTGATGTACTTGCGTATAATTTGCGCCAGTGAAATTCGTTTGAACCTCGATTCTTTTTTTTTTTTTGAGCAATCATGAATTGCTCATTGTCCTCATTTGATCGTTTTTTACGTCTTTTGATTTTATTTCCCCCTGCTACCCTCTGCAGCACCACCGTCGATCGACCCCTCCCGATGCTGCTCCTTCAGCGAGCCGCTCGGGGGGTAGCGTTCACGCCCTACAAACACACGCTTACACACGCCGGCGCGCACACACGCACACCTACATACACACACACGTCTACACTCACACACACACACACACACACAAATACACGCCTACACATCGACACACACATGCACACATACACGACGTGATTGCAAAAAGCATAATTTGAACTCAAAATGTCAAAAATTCAAATTTCCTGATTTTTTAAAAATTTATTTAAAAGTAATTTCTAGAAATCGATACAAACTACATTTTTTTTGGATCGAAAAACTCACTATACTACTTTTTAAAAAACGTAGTGTGCTACAAACTACAAAAAAAATGTAGCTACTAAAGTAGCGTCGCTACATGTAGCGCGCTATTTCCAACCACTGGCCTCGCCCCTTATCCTCTGCTGTGCTATATTGATAGTTCCCCGGTTGGGGACATGGCTTTTATTATCACAATATTTTGTGAGAAAAGAAAGAAACCCTTAGTCATTCGCATTTTTCTTTTATTTATTTTTTTTTTTCGAGAATTTCGCGGTTCCTTTTTTTTTTTTTTGCAGGAAAAAAAGAAAAGAAAATTGGGGGAAAGCCCTCATTGCTCCCACTTACTTTCGTTTTTTCCGCCCCCCCCCCCCGCTTGGGGGAAAAAACAGCGTTTCGCGAATTTTTTTCACATGTACTTGCCGGTCCGCAGGTCAAAAGAAGCGCTGATCTTGAAGAGGAAATCTGGTGAAATGTTTACGCAAAGAACAATGGTAATGGGATCGTTTCCGAAATTTCAGTAGTATTTTTTTTCTGAAAGAGCATGCTTAAAAACATAGGTTTGGACCATTTTTAAAACAATTTGGCAAATTTTAATACTTTTTAGCAATTATTTTCATCGGTGCGCAGATTCAATTTCAT
Organism: Uloborus diversus; assembly: GCF_026930045.1. Lineage (NCBI taxonomy): Eukaryota > Metazoa > Arthropoda > Arachnida > Araneae > Uloboridae > Uloborus > Uloborus diversus. Next base: position 70,409,154 of record NC_072737.1, on the reverse strand, counting down.
TTTTTACGCTTCTGCAAGTGATGAAATGCCATTCACTGATGCCATTAGCACAGAGCGCAATATTTAATTCGATTCTTTACTCACATTCACATGTACCGGCAACAATATGGTTGATAGTAAGTGTAGAGCGCAACATTTAATCAAAACGCGGCAGACAGCAAGCGTCAGCATTCAGTGCGCCAGTGGAGCAGCGTGCCAAAGCTCATCACTTTTGACGGCGTAAAGACCACGCCTTGTTTGAAAAATCGGACATTTAAAAAAATTAATTTAAAACAAACATTTTGAAAATAAAAGTTTTTCCTCGTTTCATTTTTTTTTTTTTGTTCATTCTATCAACTTTAATTGCTAAAAGTAGTCTTGTGATTTCTTCAAGGCATTGTTGTCACCCTTAATCAACCAAAATATGATTCCAAGATCATTTTTTAATTTTATTAAATACTGTATGATTTCAGATTAATAAATCAATCAATCAAGTATAATAAAGGTTTTACTGTAATCGATAAATTATTATGAGAATGGGTTTCCGACCAACTAAATCCACTGATTACTAAAGCTACTACGATACCGAAGAGGTGACACTAGTATCATGGTTTCAGCTAGTTCTTAGAATTTTCTAATTATACAGGTGTTCCGTTTTAACCTGGAAGACCTTTATATTCTCAACCGTAAGTACTAGATGTATACTTCCAATTGCAAAAATGTTCAAAATCAGATGCAGAGTCAAAATATTGAAAGTTAGAAGCAAAAATAAAAATGAGTCAAAAAGATACGAAATTTAACTTCTTATACTGGCCCTAGGTCCCCTAACTAATATTTAGAGAAATAATCTCCATTGAAAACTATAACTAGCACAAAAAAAGTTTTTGCGACCAAAACTCAAGGATATATTCCAGTTTAAAGTTTTAAGGGACCGTACAGAAGATGAGGTTGGAACTTATCGCTCTTTCAGAAGAATGACAGGTCATCAAAGTCAGAAAAAGAAACTATTTATATTTCTCATTGCAATTCAAAAATAAATGCAAATTTTATGCCATGATCCGCAAAAACACACTACAAAACCTCAACTAATTTGAAAAATCACACCCTCTATGCACACATGTAATTTTAAACACTTGTTAACCATTATATTTTCCCCTAAAAGGTGTTATTGACGGCGAGTGAAAAGTGATGTAAGTCAGCGCTGCGTTTCATATCTCAGTGAATATTGGTTGTACTAATTTCAAACTTTTTGTGTTGGAATTATTTTTCGATGGAGATTATTTTCCTAAATATAAGTTTGGGGACCTGGGGCCCGTATCAAAAGTTAAATTTTGTATTTTTGTTGCAATTGAAAGTATACATCTAGGACTTACGATTGCAAAAATAAAGGTCTTTCAGGTTAAAACGGAACACCCTGTATATCCAGTGTGATTAAAAGACGTTAAAATTACTAAACGAAGTTTATTACTTCCTTTAAAAAAGGGGAAGAAAAGAAATACCGTTGTAAATCTGCTCGGAGAATTTGACTGCCAGATATTTTTTCAGTTTGTAGACTTCCTGAAAAGAAAAAAATATATAAATAAAAATCTTGTGAGAAAAAGTATAGCTTTTTTTTTTCTTAATTTTTGCTCACATTTTTCTCCCATGGCGGCAGCACTACCCCAAAAGTCAGTTATCGTAATAATAACAACAATAATAATAATAAAGAAAAGAAATAATGAGCAAATAATTTTTTAAAGTTTTATATTAATTTGATGGTTATTCCGGTTATTAAACGGTTTTAAGAAACAATATTTTCTCAAGAGCTCAAGAGTTGAAATGAATGAGAGAGAAGAATAATAAATTAATTTGTCTATGAGATCTTAAATGCTATACTCACTCTGTCCAAAACGAAGATTTCAAGATCTGTATGAGCGGCATGCAAAATCGTTCCAGCAGGTGTTTCGTATACTCCTACAATATCAAATTGAGATTAAGAGCAATAAAATTCCAATTATCTAAACTCCGGCTTCCCGAAGTTTCAGAAAACAAAAATAGGCGAGACGTACAGCGATACGAAAAATACTGTTACGAGTCCAGCCACTTCAAGAAATTCTTTAATGACGACACAGTTCTTGAGAAAACACAGGAGATTTATTTACAACTATATACAAGAAATATCCTTAGCAACTGCTAAATTAATCATGGCAATTAGGCAAATATCAATTAACATCGTAAACTCAACGGTCCCACACGTATTCACATCAAAATACGCAAAAACACCGCGCAAAGGCTAATACACACTTCCAGCGGAACGCTGGAAACGAGACTCCACAGTTAGAAAAGAAACAAACTGACTCCTTCATTCACAAGACGCACGGCGTTTTTTCCAAACGAAGAAATGTCTAGAAAATCCTACAAAGTTCTACAAATTTCTCATATTTTCTTTTTATTCCATTCACAAATCTTATCGTTCAGAAATGGGGGGGGGGACCGTATTCTTCAGTCGAATGTTAAGGGTTGTATGTACATTACAAGAAACTAATTACAGGTTACGTTACTAAGATAATTTTAGATGAAAGATAATGGAATAAACGCCAAATTTAGCTAGATTACAACAAATTAATCACAAAAATAATTACTGTTTACAGAATTTGTAACAATACTGATTCTGTTTGTGAGCGTATTGTCTTTTCCTCCGCGTAGCTATTCAAATAGCTTACTTTGACCGAAATCTTAGGCAAGCAATGACGTTCATTTTTCGTTCGTACATACTGTACTAATGTACAGCTGCAGACGTACAGACAGCTCTTGTAAGTGGGCCATTTCATGATGTGACAGAACGGGACATTTACAGTAGTTTTCTCAGTAGATTTTATTTCATAAACAAATGAAAGAGGCTAGAAATGTTTATTTTTGATAGCAACAGTAAAGATTTGGCATAAGTATTTCGTAGAAAATTAAATTTTCGTAGGAAGTTTTTTTTTAATGAAACAATTGAAGAATATGCAATAAAATGCCCGTGACGGAACGGGACTCTTCGCTCGTCACAGGCATTTTATTGCATATCGTTCAATTCAAATTGTTTAAATTTTAATGTTCTACATATCTGCTATTTCTACAATCTTTACTGTTGCTATCCGAAAAAAAAAAAAAAAAATCGAGCTTGTTTTATTTGTAATTTATGAAACAAAATCTAGTTTCACGAATCTACTTCAAATGTCTCGTTCCGTCACATGGAATAGTCGCAGTACACACTCAGCATGAAAAGCTCTTATTCTTTAAAAATGTGTATTTTTACTTCCTTTTACAAAAAAGGAAATATTGTATTCGCGAAAAAAAATTCACTCAAAAAACGACCTTAGTTTACATTGATTTTACTCACCCTCAAATGAATGTTGATTTTTTTTTTTTCGATTCAACCACACGTGTGGATACGAGCGATTCCCGAGCTAATTACAACGAGTTATCTTGTGACATCTCTATGTGCGGATGTGCGTATGTATGTCGCGTAACTCAAGAACGGTATGTCCTAAAAAGTTGAAATTTGGTGCGTAGACTTCTAGTGGGGTCTAGTTGTGCACCTGCCCTTTTGGTTGCATTCGGGTGCTTCTAAAGGGGTCTTTTGCCCCTTTTTGGGGGGAAATCATTGTTAATTTCGATGTAAACTCAAGTGGTGTTATAATTTGGTGGACAATTGACAATATATCGCCAGTGTTTTTTTTGTCGAGTTTTGTCGCCAACTTGGCGACAAATTTGGCGATTTTTTTTAAAAAAAATCTGGTTTCAATTTGGCTACTGTTGGTGATTTTTAAAGTAAACTATTGAATCACATTAAAATTGCCAGTAATGGGGAAATGACGTTAAATTGGAGTAAAAGGAAGTCATGTGATGCACACATCAGCTCGTTTTTTCTCATTTTCAACATATGTACAATAATTGATTAAAATAGACCTTTTTTTTTTCGGAAATTCCAATTATCCCAACTTGTGACGTCCTATTCGGTTCGAATAATTGGAGTTCTACTGTAATTTCATCCACTTCGATTCTGCTTCGCGGTAATACAAACACACAACTAGCTGATGTGTGCATCACATGACTTCCTTTTACGCCAATTTGATGGTAATTGTAGTGCCTTGGAGTAAGCAAAGAAACACTTTAAATATTTTTGTCCCAAGTTTGGTGCGAACTGAAGCAAAAAAACTTTTTATACAGGTTAATTTTCCCAATATTGGACGTTTTAATATGATTCAATGGTTAACTCTCTAAATGTCGCAAATAGTGACCAAAATGAAACCGAATTAAAAAAAAAAAAAAAAAAAAAGACGTTACGTTGACAAGTGTTTGCCAAATTATAATAGCACTTGAGTTTGCATTGATTTAACAATGATTTTTCCCAGAAAGGTGTAAAAGACCTCCTTTTGAAGATCTGAATGCAACCAAAAGGATAGGTGCACAACTAGACCCCTCTAGGAGTCTACGTATCAAATTTCAACTTTCTAGAACATACCATTTTTGAGTTATGCGAGATACATACTCACATATACACATATGCACATACATACGTCCATACAGACGTCACGAGAAAACTTTTTTAATTCCTTCGTCGATCGTCAAAATGGGGTGATCGGGTGTCTATACGCTCTTAGACATACGGTCAAACCCGCTTAATGGAATAGCCATTTTTCCATGAAAAAATATTCTAATAAGCGGGATCAAAACAACACATTACGTCGGTTTTGTACGTTAAAAATGTATTACATTAAGCGGGATATTCTTTTAACCGATATTCTAATAAGCGGGCTCGACTGTATATCCATGTGTGGCTGGGTTGAAAAAAAACTAGTATGTTGTGGCCATCACGAAACTTTCTTCTATATTTTTCCTTTTTCTGATCCCTCCCCATGCTTGACGAGGAAGCAATATTCCTAACAGAAACAAAATTACACATGCAAAAACTTGACGACCATCCCAATGTCTGAATTATTGTAAAAACAAAACAAAGAGCGAAAATTGAAAGTTACTTTAAAAGCCTTACTTGAATTAATTACAAATATTTTATTTATTAACAAACATAAGATGGCAACAGTTAAAAATTTTAAATCATCTTACTACTATTATATATGCGAAAGTTTGTCTGTATGGATGTATGGATGGATGTATGGATGTTTGTTACTCTTTCACGCAAAAACTACTGAACGGATTTTGATGAAACTTTACAATAATATAGCTTATGCATCAGAATAACACATAGGGTAGTTTTTGTCCCGTTATGGGGCGCAAAACCCCCTTAGGGGAGCAATAAAATACAATTTTCGTATAAATTCTCTAATATAGGGATGAAAAAATACTTGCACATATTTACATTATATGTCCATCTAAAGCTCTGATTTTTCTGCTGAAGATGGCACCTATTCGAAATTTTTAAGTAGAATAAAAAACGAGTTATGAGCTTTTTAGTTCCATGTTCGAAGGCTTTCCTAAACTTAATACAGTATTTAGTGTATCATCTCAACTCCCTGTCGATAGCGACAATTGTTGTATTGTTGACTATCTTTGCTTTTCGTGACTGTTCAAGGCTTTTCTCAAGTCAAATCTTGAAGTAAGATTTTTGCACATTATTGGCAAATAATATATGATTTGGCTGATCATTTTCCATTTAAACGGAACTTTAATGTAATTAATGATTTTTATTATTATTTATGCTGATTGAACACTTACTCATTATTCATTCAACCAGCAGATCGCCAAAATTTTTGCAGAAAGATTTCCGTAGCTGATGCATTTGGCAGTTTTTTTCAACGTCGCTGTTTTTGAAGCCGAAGACTACGTCATAATGTTTCTCAGCTTTCACCATGTAAACAAAATATCGCCAATCAAAGAATCTTTAAAAAAACTTTCTTTACTGTGTTAAATAATCCAGCAACTAAATTAGGCAAATCCATAAACAGCACAAAAACTTCCATTAATTTTCCTTTTTGCACAATTTCAAACAATCGCCAAATTTTACTACTTATTTTGGAAACATTTCGAATGAAACTCTTTAGCACCATTTTATGGTGACCAAAAGTATCTCAGCACCTGGCGATAATATCTTTGTAACGAAAATTAATATCATATCGTTTTACAAAGTAAGGAAAGAAGGAGGGAGCATCATCGAAGGTATCCCAAAACGATTCCCGCAAATTCAGTAAAATCGCACCAAGGACCCACAATGATTGAAATTTCCCAAAATAACTAAAGCAAGTATAAGGGGATTACGAGCAACTTCAATAGCAATACAGAAAAGGTTTTAGACTCCATGTAACAAAAAAAAAAGTATCAACAGATTAATCTTTTTAAACATGAGAAGAATAATTTCATGTTTTGGAAATTTGTATATGCTTAAATATAGTGCTTTCGTTTCAAAATCAATACTATTTTGTTCTTTATACTTATTGCTATTTTACTTTTATGGGTAAGGAAGAAACTCGATTTTTAATCACGTCAAAAAGATGTGTTTTAAATTCTTTCACTTAAACCAGAAAACAAAAGCAAGTAACGATTTTTTCTCATAATTATTACTGACCCAGGCAACGCCGGGTATTTTTGCTAGTTGAGATAATATTTCCGATCATTTCCATACAATTAAAATCACGAGAAATACGCAGACGACAATCTATTACGATTTATCTTTCTTATTGTTGCATTAATAAAACTATTTTTATTCGCAAAAAAAAAAAAAAAAAAAATCAACACCTCTTGGAGCGATTGGAGTCAAAATTGAACCAAAGCCTGTTTACATATGGATTCACATATATTCCAAATTTCAACCAGAACGTAGCATTACTTCTTGAGATAGGGCACTCACAATGGAAAAAAAGAACGGGCGATTGCGCTACCCCCTTTTTAGCTGTTGACACCAAAATAAAATCAGCTCTTATACCCACTAAGGGCTACTTGTCAAAAAATTTTTGTTTGGTTCCGTTCGTTATTTCTTGAGATACAGCAGTCACAATTGACGACAAAAAACGTTCTATAGCTCAACCCCCCTTTGAGTTATTGACACCAAAATTGAATCAGCACCTGCTCCTGTTAATGGCAACATATGGACCAAATTTTGTTTGATTCCGCCAGTTACTTCCTGAGGAATAGCAAGCACGCCTAACTCAAAAAACGTCCCATTGCTCCACCCCCCTTGGAGGAATTCGCGCCAAAAACCAATGGGCACAAGTTCACATAGGAGCACATATGTGTACCAAATTTCGTTCGATTTCATGCGGTAGTTTTTGCTGTAGAGCGGCCACAAAAAACTGGTCACACACAGACGTGACACACACACATACACACACACACACACACACATACACACACACAGACAGACAGACATTTTCCAAAAATAGTCGAAATGGACTCAGCACACCTCAAAACGTTCGAATCCGTCAAAATTCGAAATTCGAAAATTTGCACGAATCCAATACTTTCTTCTATATATTAGATATAGAAGAAAGTAAAAATCAACACTCATTAGGGGGCGAGCAAAATGGAAACTAAGGCAAATTTTTGGGTCAAAATTTTTTTCGTTAATGCAATACTTCCTTTACTTTGTAGAAGGAAGTAATAAATTAGTTGCAAATTGTTGCTATTCTAATTCTTCGAAAATACAGGTACAAATTTTTCATTTTGGTTTTTGATCGAGAAATCCCACATATATTGGATTGCCATCACGTTTGCCGTACAATTAAAATTTATGAAAGATCTATAATTGTACTGAAAGGCATAAATCTTTAAACCACTTTCATAATGTGAAATATACCGCCAGCTCAGTCAATTCCAGTCGAGGACTGAATACACTTTCATAATGGTTTACTGAAAAAAACGTCTTACCACAACAAAATCTTTAACACTCAGTCACAACGTAAAGATCAAGATTAGCGGTCACCATTCGCCACGTAGCGACTAAATAAATAATTTTAAAAAATGGCCTCTTTACCACCCGGTCACCGTGTTCCCATACATCACCTGTGTTATCGATTAGCGGCAATGACATTAATTAGTCAACTTTTACTGAAATTTCTAACTTTTATAATGAATATAGAGGTAATTTCAAAGTAAATTTTACAACTCGTTACTTTTTTTAGTTCAGTAGGGGGCTGCGCTTCCTGCTCGTTGCCGTTCACCAACCCCCAAAGATTGCTTCGCAGTCTTATTCGGGTTGCGAAGATTTAAATTGTCTGTTGGGAACAATCAAATTAAAATACATATTACAAGTAGAACAAAATAAAAATGCCACTTTTACGGGATACTTTTAAATAATTGTCTGCGAACCAATTTTCAAAAATAACTTTTTGGAAAGAATCTGGCTATACGCTACGTTTTTCTTGAATAGCGCTCGGTTGCGCAGCAAACATCGCAGCATGGTGGACCTAAAAATCAGCTCCAATTCACATGAGGGATAAGTATGAGTAAAAAATTTTGTTTGATTCCATTCGTAATATTTTAATTTAGAGTTGCCATGAAAAACCATTCAATTACATACAGAAACAAAGACCCACGTTTTGCAAAATGTTTCTTTATTTTCTCACCACCTCTTAAACAATGAAAATTTGTTGAAATTTGAAAAAATCAACGAATTTATGTTTTTATTCATACTGAACATTTACTTTACGAACCTCTAGATTTGATGCCAATAAATCGATTTTCTACGATGTCAATTCTTCCAATTCCGTGTATCGCCCTAGAGAAAAGGAACGAAAAATAAAAAATATATCAATTTCCAAAAGTCAATATTACACCAAATGCAGTGACAGCCGTAATGAAAAAAGTGATATACGACGAATGGCTCTTTGAAGAAAAAGTTATGTGAGGAATGACCTATTTTGAAAGCTTTACAAGTTTTGCTGAACGGAAAATCAGGAAACGAAGGAAGAGAATTAACACTAAACATATACTAATACCTGCCAAATGACTGGTTGCGGTAGATAACGGCACACGCAGGGGAGCCCACTTAGGGGGGGGGGGGTCATGGCGCAGACTGCGCCACTGAAATTTTTAGGGGGGTTTTGGGGTATTTTTCTCATTTGGGGGGCTTTCTGCGATATTGAGGGGGTGCGCCCTTGCCCTTAGGGGGTGGACATCCCTGGCTACACGACAAGTATTACTCAGAATAAACAAAATACGAATACAAAAGCAATAAAATACTAATTGTATATAATTTGTAAAAAAAAGTCCTGAAGTCCAATGCGCAAAAGCGATAAGACGGTATTCGCATTTTTAGCGTAGAAGTTCATAACCGGTCTATTGACTGGTTAGTAGTATGTTTAGTGCTAGAAAAAAGAAAATGAAGGAGAGGACATAAATTATAACTACTCATAGTTTGATATATAGTTTCTAGTTCATGAAATTACTTTTTGAGAAGAAATACTAAGTCTACTTTCTTTTAAAAATATCTTATCTTCTCTAAAAAAATATCAGAAAAACAATTCATTCGATAAAATATATCGTGTTGAATGAAGTATAGTTTTAAAATAATTTCGCTTGCAACCATTTAAAAATAATTATTCCAAGCATTTTTCTAATAGTCACTTTTATTTCAAATTAGCATCATGTGGGATAGCAGCAAGTGGTCAGAAGACACTTCGGTCTCCGAATGGGTTAAAAACTACGTTCTAGTTTTTTAGCGAAAATTAAATTCTTGCATAAAATTAAAACGGGCTAGTTAAAAGTGTCCACTGGACACTTGCTTCTAAATTAAAAGTTTGGATTTTCAAGTGTACCTTTACATTCATTAAAAAGGGATTTCCTTTACATACATTACATACATTAAAAGGGGTTCCTGAAAAAAACCCCTCTTTTTGTCAAATACCTCTAAAAGCTGTTAAACTCAAAACTTGAAAGCTCTCCTTTTCCGAAAATGCAGTACTGAATAGTACTGATCAACAGTAAACAAATCAAAAGTTTTGAAATTGGCGTTTTTGAAAAAAAAAATCAAAAATTGACTTCAAAATATTTTTTTAGACGCTGTAGCAAGAAAATTAAACACACATTATCAGAGGCTGCGAGTGTGGCTTATAAGTGCGGGGGCAAAATCTTTTTAGGATGTTGGAGACTATTTTAGGCTATCTTGAGTGACTAGGGAGGAAGGGGGGGGGGACTTCTGATGTTCTCTCGCGAAAATGTTTTGGAGTTGGTAGTTTTAAAAACACCGTTTTAGTAGTTTTGTCAACGTTTGGGGAATGGAGAGGAGTTTCAAGGGTTGTCTCCGTAATGTTTTTTTTTTTTTTTTAATAAAGTCTAATTGATAATAATATTAAAAACGAAGAAGTTTGGACTGTCTTTGGTAACGTAAGGGTAAGGAAGGCTCATCCCTGAAAAAAAACTCAAACTGATGGCTTCAAGATGCAACACTAAGAGCCATCTTTTGCAAACTTAGAGCGACGGGTTTGGGGTTCTCTCCCAGAAATTTTGCAGAGCTTAAAACATTTTTTTAAACGATTTCTCTTTTATTGACTTAGGAGAAATGAAAGAGTTCGGAGGTTTTCCCAGTATTTTCTTTTAATAAATTGGGGTTTTAAAAACGCAGTTTTACGCTATCTAGGAGTATTCTCTTCCTGATTTCCCCCTCTTAAACTACAGTCTTTATAACGCAGATTTAGGTCATCTTTGAATTTAAAGGAAGGAGGGAGTGCGTTCGGGGAATTTCTTCCGAATTTTTTAAAAAATTTTAGCTTTAAAACTAAAATTTTAAGCAATATTTGATGATGTTAATGTTCGGGTTATCTCACCCAGAATTTTTTGAAATTGAAATCTTAACGATGAGGCAATCTTTGAAGATGAAAAAAGTGCGGGGGCAGTCGCTCCCCTTGTCCCCCCCCCCCCGATCGCCATTACTGCTCTTTACCAAGTGGTGCATAATCGTGTTAAAAAGAAAATAATTATCTTTTAAATTCACAAAACTGTAGCAACAAAATATCGTGCACCGTCCTGGAGATAATGAAGTTGGAAATATTTGTCATAAATCGCAAGTGAGAAATGGCGTCCAGGTGGCCATCTTTGGCGGGCTGTATCTCGGACCAGGAATGTTTTTGGTCAAAAACGAAAATAAGCCCGTAAGTTAAACTTTTCTGTATTTTAACATATGTTAAACTCAAAACGTCCGAGACTATGAAGATTTTTTTTCTTTTTCTGCCTGAATTGGCATGGGCTATTCTCCATCTTAATTATTGTAATGAATATATTTTCTGCATATGAACACAAATATATATGTATACATTATGGATACGAAAGATAGTTACCCTATATGATTCAGATATAGATATAGCTCAAGAGAAGTATCTTTTATTATTCCATCTTCTAAATTTGTTACTTTCATAGGGACACCTGAATAAGAAAAGTTTGATAGTAAACGAAATACAGATACAAAAAAGAAGAAAAAGAAATCTTTTTAATATATTAATAGTGATGGTTGCATGAGTGAGCAATTGATATACATGAATACCATTAACTGAAGGATCAATTGGGATAACAAAAGGGGAAAAAAAAACAATGTTTCAGCTTTATATCCTTCCCCAACTCTTAGATGAATTGAGAGATGATTTTTCATGCAATATATCCAATACTTGATCACCTCTGGGAGTAACTGCACGCAAAAATTTAACTTTGCGACTATTTTCAGGGCATGAAAACCTGTTCCCTTTTTTTTTTTCATTTGTTGCGTTGAATCAACTGACGACATTTCTGGTACTTGGGCCTACAGGTCCATGATCTACCTCTTCACGGCCAATCTGCTACTGTATGATGTGCTGATGCTGATTTTGAAGATATGAACCCAAACTCTTTTGAAGAGGAGAACATAACAGTAACTTCCTCCTTCTCGTTGACGGGGGGACGGAACCTCCTGCAACCAAGACGCAACGAACTACAGGGGTCCTCGATTTGTAGTCCCAACTACGTAGTGTGACCAAATGCCGTGTGACTGCACATCGGGGCGGTCCAAACTTTAAAATACGGGTATACAAATCGGGGGCTTAGGGTCACAGAAATGTAACTACATTTTAAAAAATATTTTCGTTACTTTTGGGTACAGGCATATCAACCTATTTAAGAGTCACAAGAGCGTGTGTCCAGTTGTCTCGAGTTCTGATTTGTGCGTGCGAATCTACGTATTATGTTTATCTTGTTTATACAGGTACAAAATCGTAACGGATGATACTACTTCGTGTTATTGAAAATTTATGGTGGGTGTAGTTATCTTTGTGTGACAGCAAGCCCCCGAAATCTACGTGCATTTAATGAAAAGGGATATTCGGACATTTAAAAATTTCAACATTGCAGTTATGTCTCCAAATTTGCCGAATCGTCAGACAAAATATTTCGAATAAGAAAATTTTTGGGAGGTCACAGTGACTTCCCATATGGACGCCCCTGCTGCACGCACAACATAGGCATCGACGACCTTCCTCTGACAAGTGTTATCTGCGCACATGACGTCATTATGAGGTGAGACTCCAGGTCCTACAATCGTGTTCCTGGCGTTTTCTTTCTTGGGGAAATATTTGCAGACTTGGAGACTTACAAGTCTACCAACGTAACGTGAGGAAAGAGCATTACAAGAAATGAAAGCTGCCATCCCTCATAAATCGCAGCAATATCCATTGTACATGCTAGGAAGATAGTGAAGAACTTGAACTTCAGCGAGAAACTTAAGGAATGGTTAGGACATAAAAGTGGGCGTTCAGACGGTTTTATTTTCAAAACGAAGTGATCCAGAGTATGTAACATTAATTGTAACCATTATTGTTTAAAAGTGTGAAGAAGTTGTTCAATTTGCTTTTGTTATTGCTTTGCTTTGCCGCAGCCTGTATAACAAGAAATGGTATTCAGTTTAACTCGTTTTAATTGTCACTTTGAATTATTTTGTGACAAATGCATGTAGTATTACAAATAAATAAATGTTCGGGAACATACCTGACATTTTTCATCATATCTTAATAGAAAAATCCCTTAGGAGCATAATTTGTAAAAAAAAAAAAAAAAAAAAAAAAGAGAGAAACAACGTTTGTTTTTATAGTATGAAAAAAAAACCTTATTTATGGAATATATATTTTTATACTTCGCTTCAGTTTCCAAATGGCAACGAATTTTTAAAAATAGCCCATAAAAACAAATAATTATAATCTGACGAAAACTTCTTTTTTATGTTAAAAAAACAAAAAAAAAAATTTTAAAACTTTAAGCGCGTAAAAAACATGTAAATACGAGGACTTAAGTCATTTAGTATCCAAACCAACTCTTTTCTTAAAATTTTAAAAGTGTTCTTTTTTTTTCACTCTTTTTGTCTATGTTACCTCGGCAAAAAAGCGATTTAGAATGAATACCCTTCAATCAGGTAAAAAACTGCTACCAAATCCCTCTTTTGCTTCCAAATCTGCTCAATCTACTTTTACCACATGTCGCCATTGTAAAAACAAACGGGTAACATCAGCAACAATATTGTTTAATCAATTCACATTTTTGGCTGTACAGGCTAGCACACGGCATAAAAGTGGGAAACCACGTGGATTTAACTGAAATTTGAAAAAAGTAAATAAATAAATAAATAAATAATTCAATTAGTGCCGATTTACTTCAAACCCAGATCTATGAAAGAAATTTTTATCTGTAAATAACTAGACAAATTTGAAAATAAAACAAGAATGAAGCTGTACACTAAATGTTTTTCAAAAAATAAATAAATAAATCGTGTGGAAAAATTAACTGGAAATAACTGGGCAGAGCGAGAAATGTTCTTTTTATCTATCCAATATTTTTTTTTTTTTTTGAAATTGATAAAACTGTTTTTGTTACTAAATGCTTCACTTATATGTTCAAAAATGATTGAAAGTTACAAAGATTTAGAGGACACAACATATGCCGGTATAAGACATCAGTAAAATAAATGATTTAGAAAATGGTAACCTTTCTCAAATTCAATATCTAAAGTGACTGGCTCATCAGGCGATTTAGCAGGATCCTTCGTCATCCGAAATAAGTTTTCAGGAGCAATACTCCATGGATCTTCCAGTACTCCAGATTCGTAACTTTGAAAAACAAAAAATATAGGAAAGAAAACTTGTTAATTGTGAGTAAAAGGGGCCAAACTAAAAGAAACTTCTCAATAATTAAAAGGTGAGGTGAAATTTCTTAAAAAATCTCAGAAAAATACATTTGAATTAAATATGGTCGATACGTTTTTTGGAACTGTAAAGATAGTTATGTAGCGTTGCAAAATTTTTGTAACCGGTGACAATTTTTTTACTGTAGTTGATAAAGAACAGATTTTCTTCAATTAAATTTATGTTTTTCTCAACTAAATTCAACATGCTTTTCTCCATTAAAGTCAACACTTTTTTCACGTTTAGATCCAACTTGGTTCTCTTCTCTCACTCGAATTCAATACCGTTTTCACAGTCAAATTCAACAAGTTTTTCTCAATTAACTTTAACATGATCTTGTCAAGTAAACTCAATGTTTTTTCTCGAGAACTAACTACTATTTTCCACCGTCAAAATCAATTCCGGCCTGTTGTAGACGACTGTACTAGTGTTGCGACATCAATGTCCATGTTTTAGAAACATCGATGTTTTAAGGTCGATGTTTTGCGTCCTATAGTTTTTCGATGTCGATGTTTTAAATTTGAATAAAATTTTTAATAAACTATATAATAGAGAAACAACATCGATCTGTCAAAACATCGATGTCGAAAATTAAAAGAAAAGTTTGCTGTTGCCGTTGTTTCGATTATATGGAATTTACAAAACTATTACAACTTCAACGAAGTAATGAATGCAACTAAAAAAAGCAATTTTTTTCAACGTGCACTAAACTCCCGATCATCCATGGAATTGGTAGGCACAAGTGCCGCAGATAATAAGAATCGCTGATACGTCGCAAAAAAGTGAAATGATGGACTAGTTAACATAAAACTTGTTCTTCTTCAAAAACTTGACTGTATTAATACACAATAATTTCTGCAAGCAGTTAAAATACGAGGGCAAATCAAAGTCTTTGCACCTATTTTTTATTCGCCAAAATCAGGTACATACAGGTATTTACAAATATACGTAGTGTGCTACGTACCTTGAATTATTTTTCCTCATAGGTACCGCACCGGTTCAGACATTTGTCCCATTGCAGCACTAAATTAAAGCTTCTCCTGTGGTACAATTCTTCCGGCTGCCTGTGGAACCACCGTCGGACAGCGTTCTTGGCTTCTTCTTCACATGTGAATATCTGTCCTGCCAGAAACTTCTTCAGTGGACCGAAAACGTGAAAATCACTGAAGGCAAGATCTGGACTGTAAGGTGGGTGTTAAAGATTCTCCCACTGAAAAGACTGGAGCTTTCTGACGGTCTGGACTGCCACATGCGGCATTGCATTGTCGTGGAAGATAACCACGTAGTCCAAATCAAAGAGAGACACTTTTCGACATACATGAAGTGCATTTCTCTGTGAATTGTTATGGGCGTTCCTTCCTTGCTCCACTGAAGACGAGTAACACTTCGCTGCTCTTAAGCTGTGGACGTCAGAAGAACAACCGCCATCTTAAAATGACTGATAGCAGCGCCGCTCATTGGAGCAAAAAGCAGATACGGCAGGTACGGTTCAAGAAACATTCAACTGTTGGGAATGTATATGTTCGCTTTGTATTCACAGCCGTATTTTGGGTGGAAAAAATAGGCGCAAAGACTTTTTGATTTGCCCTTATATACAGTACAGTAAAAATGTTTTGTATTTTAGCACAACAGAACTTAGCTTCAATAAAGAACAAGTGTATGGCGACGAAGGAAGCGCAAAAAGAAATAAATAAGCAAATAAATTTTTTACAAAAATGCAAAAACAAGAGTTTAAATTTAGAATTTTTCGTCAAAAAAAAAGAAGCTATTGATTATCGCTTTTTGCTGCGAAAATACTTGTTTCTGATTGTTGACTGGCTTGCAGATAATCCGCCCCATGGATAATCCACTCACGCATAATCGGGATTTTACTGTAATACAGACACGAACGGTGACGGGAAAACTTTCTTCGGTCTGATTTGTATAGTTTTTTGCAGTTGAGTTGTGTATGAGGGTGGGGGTAGTAATAATTAGTTTGAGACACCAAGCGCTAACACCAACTGCTGAAGTGCTTCTTTTCTTGTAGTGACGGAAAATTTACTGCTCTTGGTTTTTTTTTTTTTTTTTTGAGAAAAGTATTTTATGATACAAAATTTGTTTACAAAATTTGTTTAGTGACAAAACGCTCTTGAAGTTCGGCTATGCCACCTAAAGTGACATTTGGAGAATTTCTCCAACACTTCATCTAAATTAGCTTAGTGCAATATTTGCCTGTAATCCATGAAATCATATGGAAATACCAAACTTGATTGGGTATTGGGCATTCATGAGAATTATTTTCAATCCTCAGCTAAGCAAAATACAAATCGCCCAATCCAGACTCTTAACCTTTCCATTCCATGTTTTGACACATCGACGTTTTACCATCAATGTCGTACCACTACTCACAATGCTTAAATATTTACCTTAAAAGCATCAACGTTTCAGAACATCGATGTTTTGGGGTTGATGTATCGATGTTTTAATTTTGAACACCAATCAAGGGCGGACACAGAAAAATCTTTTGGAGGGGGTACGAGAAATTGAATAGCCCCCCTCCTCCCCTTCATTTGATGTTTCATAACAAAGTTTTAGTAACTTTATTTTTAAATGTACGTGGTATTTTTTTTTTTTTAAGGATTTCTTCAGATTAATAAATCTACTTCTAAGTACGTGAAAATTATGCACTAATATAATTTTAATGTGGACGGGAAACATCTTTAACGTTTCAAGTTATTTAGATACTAAACTCAATATATTGTCACCGAAATGCTAGACAATGAGCGGCTTTACTTAGGAACATTGTCATAAGAATTATAACACAAGGACAAGGTTATTAAATAAACCTATAGCTCACTTGAGTTTTTTAAAATTAATTTATAAAGAAAATCATAACACACACACTTCATAACATATAAGTTTTACTGAAGTATTCAAAAACTATTTCTGTGTGAATTTCAAAACAGTTGCTGATTTATTCTTAAAGCCGTGATACAGTTGAGATAACATACTGATACCACATGGTGTTCCATTAAAAATCATGGTTTTCCCAAGAAACTACTATATGATTTCTTTCATTTTGCATTTTTTATAAGCTGAAAAAGAAATCTATTATTTCGCAAGGTTCCTGGATCAAAATGACTCTTTTAGGTGCTCCTACACATTAAAAAAAAAAAAATGTTAATTATTGATTCCATCAAAAAAAAAAAAAAAAGTGGACAAATCGCGATAATACGTTCCCTTGAATTCGAAACCAGTAAGTTAAATGTATTCTGAAACTCTGGGCATCTGACTCTAGTAATACTTCTTTAGCAAACAAAAATGCTTTTATTCAAAATATGCTGTGTGTGTTTTGTGTTCTTTTTGATGGATTACGTAAAAAAATGCAAAAGAAAGGTCAATTAAAAAGTAATAAATAAAATAGTAAAATTAATTCATCCTTTTGGGGGTGCACAGGCCACTGCCCCCCCCCCTAAAATCCGCTACTGACACCAATGCTTTGCCATCATTGTCGCACAGGTTGTACTGTGACAAGGACACGCTGTTTTTCCTTCATCGACACTGTGCTAGCAGAAAAACAACTTTTACAGAAATAATTCATTTCCCCCCGTCTCAGAACCCGTTGACTTTGGATGTTCTTGATAAAAACATTGATTGATTAAGTAACAATACGTAAGAAATATGGCTTAAGCTAGGGTATTTTGAAGAAAAAGGTCATTGTAAAGCATTGTGTTTGCTGAGAGAACAATAGGTAAGAAAGTCTTGAAGTTATTGCAATTTTTGGATCGCTATAGCCAATTATCAAGTGTTAATGGATCATTACAAACGTTTGAAATTGCATTAATGACATAGGGTTTCAGTTCGGACCAATTAGAAGGTTCGTTACAACCGGGGGATCGTTATGTAACGCGTACGCTATAACGGGGTTCGACTGTATTAGAAAGTCAACTTGAATATTTTTGGCTTGAACCATTCATTTGAAGGTACGCTCAGAATAAACTTTTGTTTTAAAAATGTTTGTAAAAAAAGGAAAACCTTTTAAAAAAAAATATTGAGTAATATCATTATTTTGAAAAAGAAATTTCAAAACTTTTGAGCTTTAGTTATAATGCTAATGGAAGTCATCATAAACATCTTATAAGCGCCGTTTTTAAGTTTCTGGAATTACACCATTTATTACAAAATTCAATTAAGAATTAGCTATATCACCTAAATTTATTTAATGGAGTGCTGTTAAAGTGGAATTTTAATTTCCATATAACATGTTGTTTACTTACTTCCATACATTAAAAAAGTTCGAATTATTAATTCTTTCGCTAAAAACACTTGTGGAACATCTTAAAATTAAGAAATACAATAAAATCTCATTTGTCCGTTATTCAATTAATCGTAACACTCAGATAATCGACACTGTGCTAGCAGAAAAACAACTTTTACAGAAATAATTCATTTCCCCCCGTCTCAGAACCCGTTGACTTTGGATGTTCTTGATAAAAACATTGATTGATTAAGTAACAATACGTAAGAAATATGGCTTAAGCTAGGGTATTTTGAAGAAAAAGGTCATTGTAAAGCATTGTGTTTGCTGAGAGAACAATAGGTAAGAAAGTCTTGAAGTTATTGCAATTTTTGGATCGCTATAGCCAAGTACTTAATCTTCTTCTCTCTCTCTCTCAATGAAAAAAAAATGAACACATTAATCACTGCTATAACTATTAATTCGTTTACATATTTTTCTCCTTTAAAAAAATAAGAAAAACACAGTTTCAAAAACACTTCATCAAGTAGTAAAGCGATCTTACACTAAATGTGCCGAATTTTTTTTGCCGGAAATGCATCCTTCCTCACATTTTCTTTTATACAGACGTTTTCTCTGCATTGAATGATTCTGGAAAATCTGAAATTTAGTTTTGAACTACTAGAGGTTGAGATCCTTATTCTTTTCTAAAAAACCTACACATCGCTTAATTCCATAATGATTTCACTTTCTGTTTGTGCAATGGAGTCGTTTCCAAAATTTTAAAAGTATTTTTTTTCTGAACGAGCATGCTAAAAAACGTAGGACCTGACCATTTTTAAATAATTTGTTTAAGTTTAATATTTTAAAAAAATTACTTAAATCGGCGCGCTTTCATTGTTTAAGCTTCTGCCGATGACATCACAAACGATGAAATGCCATTTCGTGTGCCATTCACGGAGCAAAATATTTAATTCGCATCTTTACTCACGTGTATTGGCAACGATATGGTTGATAGCAAGCGTAGAGCGCAATTTTAATTCGCTTCTTGATTATCATAACGTGGAAATGCGGTGGAATGATGCGCCAAATTGCATCACATGTGACGTCATGAAGACCACGCCTTGTTTGAAAAACCGGACATTTAAAAATTAATCAAAAAATAACTGTTGGGAAAATGAAAGTATTTTCTGGGTCCATGTTATTTTTTTTTTCTCTTATTCTATCAATTTCACTGACTAAAAGTATTACTTTTGACTGAAGGAAACAACCCCATTGTTGGACTATTTTTCCATTTTTTCTTTTTTTTTATTGTTGCATAAAGTCGTTGAGTATGGTGTAAACTGTTATATTTAATAATATTTTTCTGTTCAAACATCGTTTAGTCCTGCACTTATACTGCAATAGCATTCATTTAAAATCAGCCAATTTCATTTGAACATATGAAACTGGAAGGTTCTTCAAAATCTTTTGTCTTTCACAACCCAAAATATCTCGCTTTTGAAATCATGCAAATTAGTTATAAACATTCTCAAAAGAAAGGAAAGAAACTATCTATTACAGTAGACCATCGTTTTACGCGGGTTCATTTTAAGCGGTTTCGATTATACGCGGTTTAAGATTTGACGCCTTTATTTTCTTTTACGCGGATGTGGTTCGGTTTTACGCGCATGCGGCAACGCAAACAGATAAAAATTTTCCCCTCTTACAAAATCCAAACTCCTAAAGATTGCAGATCACACGTAATAAACTGCATTTTGGCTTGCTAATAATCGAGCTTGTGCCACTGGGGAGATTTTAAGCAATTGGTTCCAAAGCTCTTTCCAGAAGTAAAGTTATTAAACTCACATAGTTCAGAACTCACTGGAAGAAGAGCTTTTGGGAGTGACAAAGGCTGCCAAAACCAACGAGGATACCGACATCGGTGACACACAGCCAAAATCGTTCACATTGAAAAATTTGAGTCATTCCCAGACAATAGAAATAATCTTTCTGATTTGTTCTCGCGAAGGAAGATTCTATCATGGAAATGACGCAAGTGGTCATGGATGCGTTAATGCTCTGCAAAGAATTACAGAGAAAAATTCTTAATGACTGCCAAAAGACTATCATTGCCAGCTCTTCTTTATAAACAGAACACGAAATTAATTTATGTTTTCTTTACGCATGCTGTGCATAAAAATTGATATAAGTACACATTAAACTTATTATACAATTAGTCATCACTAGAATGAAGTAGGTTTTTATCTACGGAACTTAACCCCTATTTTAACACTACTATTAGCTCTCAATTTACGCGGCATTTTCTTGGAACCTAATCCCCGCGAAAGACGAGGGTCTACTGTATTTTAAATATTCAGCTGAAGGCATAGCTCGCTTAGCCTATATTTTCATTTATATATGCATTAAGAGTTTTCACTTTAAAATAGTCATTTTGGACGCATTTTTAGCACCCCTGTAACAGCTTCATTATTTGTATTCAATGTATGGTGTTTAGCTATGCTCCCATTCAAAAAGTACATTCATTATTCTCTTCATTTTCATTTCTGAATTATTTATAAAATAAAGGGGGAGGGAGGAATCCTAATTTTTTGTTTTAAGATTGTGGAAGGTGTGTTGTTGCTATTTAAAGTCCTCCACAACTTGCCCCCCCCCCCAAAAAAAAGTCAACGATTTGACCCAACTATAGTTTTTTCAACAATTTATCGATTAAAATAATTTTTGCGAATTTGGAAAGAACATTTTAGCTATCTACATTTTTCAAAATCAACTTCTTTTTCTTTTTTTCCCCTCGAAAATTTTGGTGTCCGGCTACTTAAAAAGTCTTTAAAAAACTCGAAGAGATTCATTATTCAATTTGTATGTCGATGTGTCCCAGCAGGAGTTAGTCCGGTCATCGTTGGTTGACTCAGGTTATTACCATAGCTACTCGTTTCATCGGAGTTCTGTGAACTCGAGCTCCGTCAGCCGGAAAGCTCTGACTATACTGCAAAAGCATCTGGGGCTACAACCATATTTCCCCACATTTTATGGAAACCTCCCACCGTAATGCTTTTTCCCATCGTGAATCGTCACTTAACTTTCAATTAAACAGTTAAATTAAAGTTTTTTATACAAAACTTCGATCAATGGGGGTAACTTTAAAAAACGCAGGGTAACTTTGCACCATTTCATTTTTTTAGAATATTCGATTTCAAAAGAAACTGAAACAGGCCCAGTGCTGCACCCTGCCGACGTTGTCATACGAGTTTTCTACTTTTTATTTTGTAAATTAAGTTGGTAAAACTGAGCACAGCTAATTGTATAATTCTATGTTCAGAAGCTCTTCTTGAATGCTCACGTGAGGTTTTTGAAATCCCTCGTCCTACATCCTCATAAGAATAATTGCAAATTCACTGATAGAGTAATGCTCTGACGTCATCAACAATGAAACTAGCGCCATAGCATGCGTGACAGCGACAGCATTATTTAATTGTTGAAGCACCAAAAATTCAGTAAGTTATTCGCAACTCCGACAAACTATAGGGGGCACTGCAGCCACCGTCTAATGACGGATAAAAAAGGTAAAACAAACGCACGCCGTAGCGTAGAAAATGCTAATAAGCCTAGTAATTTTTGCTTGTATGCATGACTTTTTTTGTTTTATTCTTTTTAAATTAGGTTTTAAAGTCTTGTGGATATTCTTGTTCACGTAGAAAGAAATGAGAATTCAAGAAACATTACTAAACGCTAGAAATTAATACAAATTTCGCAGTTCGTAGTTGTAAACAGCCATTTCCACGATGTTGAATTCGATATTTATCCATTCTTGATGTAACTACATTTTCACTGTGGCAATAAGAACACTATAAATATTTCATGTAACAAAACCTTTGTTTACCAGTGTTATCAAAAGAGGAAGATGATACTTCTTTGTCGAGTTTACCTAACGCTGTTTGTTCTACATTTGTAGCTGAGTTATTTCTCAAATTGCTGAATCGTTTAATTTTATTTTTTCTCTGTTTCGTATGTTTCTAATTTTTGAATTATGAATTAATTTCCGTCAAGCATCATCAATAAAATTCTCATGGATACATGGTGGTAGTTTCCTTTTTAATTGATCTTCGATTATTTCTTTAAACTTGTCGAATTCTGTAATCTTTCTACCACACATGATAAAAAATAAAAATGGTTTACAACTGACATGCAAAATCTCGCCAAGGGCTCTTTGCTCGCACAATACTTAAACTATAACTCTAAACAATTTGGCGAAGAAAATTCTTACCTTTTGTATTTGTTAGTTCAAATTTTAAACGTTCTGTCTTGGTTAAGCATTTTTCATTTTGTTCTACCGTAAGATATTCAAGAAAATATTTTGCATAGTGTCCATTCCAACTGAATGCTGCAGTAAAATAAGGTTAGTTAAATTACTTATTTTTGAACTAGGCAAAGATGAAAGTCCTAATTCCTCTGCTAATGTTATCAAATCCTTCTTTCGAGCTTAAGATTAAAAAAAATCCATATTGTTACAAATTCACACAAAACAATAAAAATAAATTTACCTGGTATAACGTTATCCTCTTTCAAAAAAAGAAAAAAATGCATCAAATAGACGAGCATGTTCGTTGATAATGCGAAGTTTGTTAATCCATAGTTTTCTTGTGTTTACGCTTTCACCATTTACAAAAATCAACTCGCTTTTTAGAGGGAAATAATGCAAACTAACATTATTTTGAGACGATTGAGAATACCATAACGGGACGAAACAATTTCTGTAGCTGAAAGCAATCTGAGATACATCGAATGTGTTAATAACTACTCATAACAAACTGCCTATGTTTATCAACAGACACACGTGGAACGCAATGTTTTACCTTTTCTTTAATTTTGTAAATCACCGCAAGAAATGCTTTATTTTGATAAGGCTGAACTGGATTCGTCAACTTAACTGTTTTACTGTAAGACTGTCATTTTAGGAGAACGAAGAAACGAAAAAGTGGTCAACAACGAACGCTATCTACTGGCGTTTAAGGTAAATCCACTGGAGTTAGGGTTAAAATTTCAACTATCAAAATATCATCAAACAGGCAATTGCTTCGTTCAAATGTAGAAACAATTTTCAGCCGTCATACCTTGTCGGGCGATTTTCTATTTGTATCATAATATGCTAGATAACAAGTTATAGAAATCTTGTTTTGCAATAAAATTAAAATGGGAGTTTTTTGCACTTAAAATATCTCATTTTAATGGTTTAAAATTGCGTTTTTGTGTTCAAAAAAACGTATTTTACATTAAATGTCTCACATAGTTCAAAGTGGCAGTAAGTAGCGGCATTGCTTTGAACCAGGTTGATGATACACTTAAAATAGATTTTATTATTATTATTTCTTAGGATGAAAATTTTAAAATTAGCATTTATAGGATAACCATACAGTAAGCAGTAAGTAATGAGTAGGACTTGATTTTTATGCAAAAAATGCAAGAACACTTTAAAAATATGAGTGGAGCAGTTAAAAATAAAGAAATTGTGGATCAAAGTTACCTTGAATGACAGTACCTTTGCTGACTATTTTTTTATTCCTCTTAAACTAATAAATAAACGAGCTGATGTGTGCCTCACATGACTTCCTTTTACTCAAATTTAATGTTATTTTCCCTTTATTGGTAACTTTAATGTGATTCAATAGTTTACTCTCTAAGTCTAAGTATCACCAACAGTGGTTCAAATTGAAACCAGATTTAAAAAAAAAATCGCCAAATTTGTCGCCATGTCGGCGACAAAACTTGGTGACCAAAAGACTGGCGATATATCGGCAAGTGTCCGCCAAATTGTAACACCACTTGAGTTTACATCGAAATCAACAATGATTTCCCCCCAAAAAAGGGGCAAAAGACCCCTTTAGAAACATCCGAATGCAACCAAAAGGGGGGGGGGGTGCACAACTAGATCTCACTAGGAGTCTACGTACCAAATTTCAACTTTCTAGGACTTACCATTCTTGAGTTATGCGACATACATACGTACATACGCACATACAGACGTCACGAGAAAACTCGTTGTTATTAACTCGGGAATCGTCAAAATGGATATTTCGCGTGTCTATACGTTCTTAAGCACTTATCCACGTGTCGTCGAGTAGAAAAAAAAAACTCAACATTCATTTAGGAAGTGAAATGGAAATTTAGATTGATTTTTGAGTGAAATTTTTTTTGCGAATACAATACTTCCTTTTTTGTAAAAGGAAGTAAAAAGGTACTCGTGGTTTGATGGCACATGGCCTGAATCTCAGTTTTAAATAGCTGACATTAAGCAACACTTAGTTTTTCCAAGTATACTTAGAGTTTATCACCTAAGAACCTTAATTTATCAGCAAAAAGATATTGGGAGTGGAGGAGAGAGACTTAAATTTTAGAGAGAGACTTAAACTAATGAGAGAAAAACTTAAATTGGTGGTACCAATCCCCGTCCAACTTCATTTAGAGTATATCGAACTTTAACTCCCATATTGGTACTAGTTGGCACATCTATTATGGTTTCAGACTTGCATTGAGTTTTGTTTCAAAAGTGTAGTGTACTCCGCTCCGTGTTCGTTGGCGCTCACCAACCCCCGAATGTTGCTTCGCAATCTTGTTTGATCCGCAAAGATCCTGAGCACTGCAAAACGGCAGTTTTGTACATTTGAAAAGTTGCTTTCAAATTCGTGGTCTCTAATAATGTATTTTGCTCTTTAGCTCTGGGCTTGAATTGAGTTGAGCCTAGGACTTTTCGCTAAAATAGAAACCCCTATATCTAGTGTTCTAATTAACTGGGAAAATTGGAACTAGTTTTATTTGATGCAGAAAAAATCTCTTTCGAACGACACAGAATGTTAAGGGATGTGGGAAATCTTTTATCCCTTTAATAATCAATTTACGTGAAATTTTCGTATGAAAATTAATTACTAAAAAAACTAATTCGAAATTTAAATTGAAAACCGCAGAGCAAATCCTCGAGGCTCTAAGGGATTTTGTACAAAATTTCATGACTGTAGGTGCTGTGGAGTTTCGTGGAGGCAAGCCCGCCACAGACATCCTTTCAGAATTTCTTTGACGTTACCTTTTTTCAATATATAGAGATGAATATTATGTTATGAATTTTACTGACGTTTTGCATGCTTTACTAGCGTTGACAATTAATTTTCTTAATATTTTTACTGAAAAATTTATTTAATCTTTTTTAATACACAAAATGTGAAATTAAATTCTTACCTGATATGCATGAGATTAGCATCCATACTCCATGGTGATTTTGGGGTCACTGGTACCGGAATATTCTTTTCCTAAGGAAAAAAAACAAATTATTTTAAAAACAATTTTAATTTACGTCATAGAGAAAAAGATAGTTCATGAATTTCAAGAGCTGTTAGGTTTCATATTCATTACTAGTTGCATCGCCTGACTTTGCACGGTCCACCTCGTAAATAACGGTTGTGTCAAGCGACGCAAGTTCAAGAATCAGGCTTGAATAAAAGAAAAAAAATCAAAATTTAAATGTGCAGAAAAAAGTAAGTTTATGACGCAAAATTTAAATCCAGACCTCTTTGGAGTTTTTTAAAATTCCAAAAATTCAGTCGCAGTTATTAACAGGTGTTAAAACTACGTTTCACGGATTTTATGGCAAAATTCCCCCTATTTGAATTACTGAGCATCAAAGACACATCCCTATACACACACGCGTGCCTATTTACACAATCCTACCCACAGAAACACACACACACACACACAAGAGCCTGCCCACTCGGGTCGAGTATAAATAAGTCGATTCCATGGGACAGCAGCCATTTGTAGAAACAAGAAACCCAACGAACAGGGTCCTGTCGCAACTTGTGAGTGCGAAAAACATAGTTTGAATTTAAAATATCAAAAATAACACAATTATCTTTAAAAAAAAAAAAAAAACTATATTTGCACAATTCTTGCTCATACCTGGGCATAGGAAATCAAATCTTGTCTGCCTGGAAAACGTTCATAAAATTCTGCCATTCTCCATGGTGCTATAACCTGAAAAATGGAACCAATTGACAGCTCATTTTTAAACCAATGACACAATCACAGTAATCAGAGTTATCTTACAAACAAAATGCTAAATAATAGCTGCAAAGTTTTCCGAAACCCTCTTCCCAGTAGTATTAATCTTCTCGAAGAGAATAGATGCAAACCAGGATTCGCTTCAACAAAACCTAAATCTTTCTTAGCGTTGTACGGCTTGATGGGCTAGAAAACGCACATCAAAGTGTTGAATTCATACTTACTCAACCTCAACAATGCACGAGTCGTATTGCATCGTTAAACAGACAGCAAATATAAAGTGTGTCTTTGGAGGCTTGACCTTGGACGAGATCATTTACCGCAACCTACAAACATGGGTTGAAATTCCAGTTGTGCCCACCTCCTGAGCGCAAGGGCGCCCCCCCCCTAAAAAAATATCGCAAAAACCACTCCCCAAATTCAAGAGCTCTCCCCCCCGCAAATAAGAAAAATTCCCCTCAAAACAACCCTTCTAAAAATTCCAATGGCGCAGTCTAAGCCGTGACCCCCCCCCCCCCAGGTGGGCACCCCTGGAAATTCTTAAATTGGCACAACGTCAGTAATAATAATCTCTCCTCACTCCTATTTTAACAAATGGCATCGTTTTAGCCTCATCCGATCGAAAGTCTACTTATCAGAGCAAGACCATACTGTTCAGTAGTACAGATAAGAAAACAGAGACTGTTCTTTGTTTCTGAAACATTTTATATTCTATAACTTTCATTCTGTGTACAGTGCTGGCCAAATTATTAGACTAAAGAGTTTTTTTTTTGTACACTATTTGTACCAAAATACTATTTATTTTACTGTTAAAGTACGGTGCATGCTGTACACTGATTATTACGTTATTTTAGCATAATTTAATGTTTGCAGGTGGCAGCACTGTCTGCTTTGTTTATGTTCTTTGTTTAACTACCTACCAGGAACATAACCTCAATCAGCTTAAATAGTTCACTAGTTCTTTTTATCAGTGTCTTCTGCTATATTTAAAGTTAGTTTTAGGTAATTGGTGAGTATGTGCATGTGAGTATATATAATAGTGAGTATAAACAATTTTTTACCTCCTTTTTTAAAAAGCTGAAGAATGGTGTAAACCTTGTGAAAAGTATGCCAAAAAGACTTAAAATGCTCATCAAGAACAAGGGAATGCATACTAAATATTACATAATTATTTCACTGTTCGTTAATGTGTCTATAGTTATGTAATCAATAAAGAATTTGCTTTTAAAACAGTCTTAGTCTAATATTTTGGCCAGCACTGCAGAAGACTTCAATCAGTAATAGAAAATTATCGTTCAAAATTTTCTGTGCAGAAACTGTTCATGACACCTGGTTGTTGTTTCTGACTTGTGCCAGCTAATAAGTTTGGGTGCGCTGCTTCACATTTCCAACAGTACCGGGATTTGGTGTGAAGTTCGACTTCCACAGCACACACATGTCGTTTTTAGGGTAGGCAACCGTTCACAGCACAATAAAAGAATTACATGAAGAAAGGACAAGGACACAAGAGAGATAAAGTATATCCATGCCCGGAACCGGGATTCGATCCCAGAACCTTCCCATTCGCAGTCACCTTGTTAGATTCTTTTATTAAAATTGTCTTATTTAAATGCGTTTCAATTCCAAACTGAAACTGTTTTAAAACTAAGGATTAAGCACTATAAGAAATTATTTGAGGCTTTCTCACTTTCAGTTTAGGGTTCAAAGCATAACAAGACAGCTCAAATCGAACTTGATCGTTTCCTTTTCCTGTTGCGCCATGAGAGATGAACGTTGCATTTTCCTCTGAGGCAACAGAAACTAGAGCTTTTGCAATGCATGGTCTTGCTAGAGCAGTTCCTAGCAGATATCTATCTTCATATATTGCTCCTCCTTGGATGGCTGGCCAGATGAAATCTTCCACGAACTCTTTCTTCAGATCTTTAATAATCACCTAAATGAAGAGAAACGCAATAAAATAACTCTGTAATAGACTGACAGAAAAAAGGCTTAGCAGAAATGTCTCAAATAATCCAGGAATACTGAATTTTACACGGTGAGCCATATCTCCTCAAAAACAAAACCCTGCTGTAAACATTTTCCTAGCAAAAGGACCATAAACTCTTTCAACCAAAAAAAAAAAAAAAAAAAGGAAAAGAAAAGAAGTTATGATATCCAGTTCGCTCGGAGGGGGCGGACTGGCTGCATTTGCCCAGTCGGCTAAAGAATATTTTAGCCCGCTTCTGTAAATTAAAAAACTTAAATTAAACTGCCAGATCTCGATTCTTCTGAAGTCGATCAAAGACATTAAACTATCGTTAGTTCTTATTTTTCTTTAAGTTTCTAAAGGAAAATTGTGAAACGTAAAATGAAACTTACACTAACACATTTTTCATGTGCCTTGCTACCTTGAAAGAAGCGATACTAATGGTTATAAGTTTTAAAAGGCACATCCTTAGACTTCTATACTGACAACATAGGAAGGACACGAGAAAAGGAAGGAATCAGGTAAATTTCCCCGGAAAATTTTCGAAATAGTTTGATCTATATAGACTTAATGAGAAAAGAATGAGGAGAGAAGGGGTTTCAATTGTTGTCAAAAACCGCAATTTAACAATTTTCGTTAACGTTATAGGAAAGGGCAAAGAAGGGGTTCCCCCAAGATTTTGTTTTTATTCTTTTTTTTTTCTTCAAAATTGAAGTCCATTTTTGTCTATTTTTGTTTACAGTAGAACGTCGGGGGCTCTTCCCGAAAATTCTCCCAGATGTGAAGTTTTGGAAATGTAATTTTAGACTTCCCTTGGTAAAATTAATGGAACAGGGAAGCATCGGGGGCTCTCTGCGAAAACGTTTCGACGTTGAACTATTAAAAAACGTAAAACTATTTTTGGTCACTTAGAGAGAGAAGGAGGCTCAGTGATCTCATTTTGGAAATATTTCAAAACTGAAGTCTATTCGACCCAATTTCAAAGTACATTTGAGGCAGTGAGAAGCAAAGGGATGTAAGTGGCAAAATTAAAAATTTGGAGATAACCAGTGCAAATGGTAGGTGAGCCTCTCCTCTGTCTTGGGGCAAAAGATAGTACTAGTAGCCCTGGTAGGTACTGTTATACAGTATGATTTAGAAAAACTTTTCAGTGAAAGTCTACCTAGGACGTTATCTTTAAACTCGTTTCACTCGATACGTGAAAATGTCCACTTACATCCCTTTGCTTCTCGCTGCCTCATTTGGTAACTAGAAAGGAATCCGGTGACTCTGCTTCTAAACTTCTCGACATTGAAATTTTAAAAACATAATCTTATAATATATTTGGAAACATTAAAAGGAAAGGGGGTAGCTTTCCTTAGTGTTTCCCCTAAGATTTTTTAGGAGGGTGCTGTGCTGAAAAGTTTCAACTAAACTTTTCAATGGCAAGAAAGCAAAACTAGTATGTTGTGGCCATCACGAAACTTTCTTCTATATTTTTCCTTTTTCTGATCCCTCCCCATGCTTGATGAGGAAGCAATATTCCTAACAAAAACAAAATGACACATGCAAAAACTTGACGACCATCCCAATGTCTGAATTATTGTAAAAGCAAAGCAAAGAGCGAAAATTGAAAGTTACTTTAAAAGCCTTACTTGAATTAATTACAAATATTTTATTTATTAAAAAACATAAGATGGCAACAGTTAAAAATTTTAATTCATTGATATAATATTTCCGATCATTTCCATACAATTAAAATCACGAGAAATACGCAGACGACAATCTATTACGATTTATCTTTCTTATTGTTGCATTAATAAAACTACTTTTATTCGCAAAAAAAAAAAAAAAAAAATCAATACCTCTTGGAGCGATTGGAGTCAAAATTGAACCAAAGCCTGTTTACGTATGGATTCACATATATTCCAAATTTCAAACAGAACGTAGCATTACTTCTTGAGATAGGGCACTCACAATGGAAAAAAAGAACGGGCGATTGCGCTACCCCCTTTTTAGCTGTTGACCCCAAAATAAAATCAGCTCTTATACCCACTAAGGGCTACTTGTCAAAAAATTTTTGTTTGATTCCGTTCGTTATTTCTTGAGATACAGCAGTCACAATTCACGACAAAAATTGTTCTGTAACTCAACCCCCTTTTGAGCTATTGACACCAAAATTGAATCAGCACCTGCTCCAGTTAGGGGCAACATATGGACCAAATTTTGTTTGATTCCGCCAGTTACTTCGTGAGGAATAGCAATCACGCATAACTAAAAAAACGTCCCATTGCTCCACCCCCCTTGGAGGAATTCGCGCCAAAAACCAATGGGCACAAGTTCACATAGGGTCACATATGTGTACCAAATTTCGTTCAATTTCATGCGATAGGTTTTGCTGTAGAGCGGCCACAAAAAACTGGTCACACACAGACGTGACACACACACATACACACACACATACATACACACACACATACATACACACACACACACATACACACACACACAGACAGACAGACATTTTCCAAAAATAGTCGAAATGGACTCAGCACACCTCAAAACGTTCGAATCCGTCAAAATTCGAAATTCGAAAATTTGCACGAATCCAATACTTTCTTCTATATATTAGATATAGAAGAAAGTAAAAAGAAAAAAAATTGAAAGGTCACACACAAGCTTGTTCTTGAAACGTCACTCCCTCATTTCAATCACTCATCCACAAGAATCTGATTAGAACACACCTGAATGTTTTTTGCATTATTTTTAAAACTAAACATCTAACAGCTTTTCAATATTTAAACTAGTATGTTGTGGCCATCACGAAACTTTCTTCTATATTTTTCTTTTTTTGAGCAATCACGATTGCTTATTGCTTTCATTTGACCGTTTTTGACGTTCCTTTGATTTTTCCCACCGCAACCCTCTGCACCATCACCGTGGACAGGCGGGCTCCTCACGATGCAGCACCTATAGCGAAAGCCGTCTTCAGGTTGCATCCATGTCCTACACACACGCGCATACATACACAACTACACACACACGCACACATACACACACACAAACACATACACACATACATCTACACACACATACACCTACCCATACTTACACAAACACACACGCATACATACACACACATACACACAACTACCCACACATTCCTGCCTGCACACAGACACAAACACAAATGCCTACACACATACACATACCCCCCACACACACATACACATACCCCCCCACACTTATGCCAGCACACAGACACAAACACACATACCCGTACACACAAACACCTCCCCCACACACACACAAACACACATGCCTACATACACACACTCGTGATTGCGAAAAACATAATTTGAATTCAAGATGTCAAAATTCAAATTAATTTTTTTTTATTTTTTTCTGATCCCTCCCCATGCTTGACGAGGAAGCAATATTCCCAACAAAAACAAAATTACACATGCAAAAACTTGACCTTTGCAATAATTCAGCCCCATGTCTGAATTATTGCAAAAGCAAAGCAAAGAGCGAAAATTGAAAGTTATTTTAAAAGCCTTGCTTGAATTAATTACAAATATTTTATTTGTTAACAAACATAAGATAGCAACAGTTAAAAATTTTAAATCATTGAGATAATATTTCCTATCATTTCCATACAATTAAAATCACGAGAAATACGCAGACGACAATCTATTACGATTTATCTTTCTTATTGTTGCATTAATAAAAATATTTTTATTCGCAAAAAAAAAAAAAAAAAAATCAACACCTCTTGGAGCGATCGGCGTCAAAATTGAACCAAAGCCTGTTTACACATGGATTCACATATATTCCAAATTTCAACCAGAACGTAGCATTACTTCTTGAGATAGGACACTCAAAATGGAAAAAAAAAAAAAGAACGGGTGATTGCGCTACCCCCTTTTTAGCTGTTGACACAAAAATAAAATCAGTTCTTATACCCACTGGGGGTCACGGCACACTAACGAGGTACGGGGAGATATACCGTATCTCACGGTGAGCAAGACCCACACATCAAGGGGTAAACTCCCAGCTGGGCTGACGCCCAGCACGGGGACCTTCCCCGGCGCAATAAGCATCAAGCACGTCCGTAGCATGATACGACTATCGACCGCTGCACCCAGCCGTGCGGGGGGCCCGCTATGCGAACCCCCCGGGCGGTGGAACCTAAGGCCCACGGCTAAGAGGTGGGGTGTGTGCGGAGAAAAGTTCTTATACCCACTAAGGGCTACTTGCCGATAAATTTTTCTTTCATTCCGTTCATTATTTCTTGAGATACAGCAGTCACAATTGACGACAAAAAACGTTCTATAGCTCAACCCCCGTTTGCGTTATTGACACCAAAATTGAATCAGCACCTGTTCCTGTTAATACCAACATATGGACCAAATTTTGTTTGATTCCGCCAGTTACTTCCTGAGTAATAGCAAGCACGCGTAACTCGAAAAACGTCCCATTGCTCCACCCCCCTTGGAGGAATTCGCGCCAAAAACTAATGGGCACAAGTTCACATAGGGGCACATATGTGTACCGAATTTCGTTCGATTTCATGCGGTAGTTTTTGTTGTAGAGTGGCCACAAAAAACTGGTCACACACAGACGTGACACACATACACACACACATACACACACA
Organism: Uloborus diversus; assembly: GCF_026930045.1. Taxonomy (NCBI): domain Eukaryota; kingdom Metazoa; phylum Arthropoda; class Arachnida; order Araneae; family Uloboridae; genus Uloborus; species Uloborus diversus. The sequence goes on along the minus strand of NC_072737.1, from coordinate 70,376,200 downwards.
CATACAGACAGACAGACATTTTCCAAAAATGGTCGAAATGGACTCAGCACACCTCAAAACGTTCGAATCCGTCAAAATTCGAAATTCGAAAATTTGCACGAATCCAATACTTTCTTCTATATATTAGATATAGAAGAAAGTAAAAATAGTTACTATCGAAAACACCTCGACTTTGTATGCACCTAGTATAGCAAAAAGTAAAAAAAAAGCACATTTTTAATATGATAAAACTTCTATTAAAAAGTGCCCTTTTATCTAAAAGCGAACTGCCCCTTTTTACTTTCTTCTATATCTAATATATAGAAGAAAGTATTGGATTCGTGCAAATTTTCGAATTTCGAATTTTGACGGATTCGAACGTTTTGAGGTGTGCTGAGTCCATTTCGACCATTTTTGGAAAATGTCTGTCTGTCTGTGTGTGTGTATGTATGTGTGTATGTGTGTGTGTCACGTCTGTGTGTGACCAGTTTTTTGTGGCCGCTCTACAACAAAAACTACCGCATGAAATCGAACAAAATTTAGTACACATATGTGCCCCTATGTGAACTTGTGCCCATTAGTTTTTGGCGCGAATTCCTCCAAGGGGGGTGGAGCAATGGGACGTTTTTCGAGTTACGCGTGCTTGCTATTCCTCAGGAAGTTACTGGCGGAATCAAACAAAATTTGGTCCATATGTTGGTATTAACAGGAACAGGTGCTGATTCAATTTTGGTGTCAATAACTCAAACGGGGGTTGAGCTATAGAACGTTTTTTGTCGTCAATTGTGACTGCTGTATCTCAAGAAATAATGAACGGAATGAAAGAAAAATTTATCGGCAAGTAGCCCTTAGTGGGTATAAGAACTGATTTTATTTTTGTGTCAACAGCTAAAAAGGGGGTAGCGCAATCACCCGTTCTTTTTTTCCATTTTGAGTGCCCTATCTCAAGAAGTAATGCTACGTTCTGGTTGAAATTTGGAATATATGTGAATCCATATGTAAACAGGCTTTGGTTCTATTTTGACGCCGATCGCTCCAAGAGGTGCTGATTTCTTTTTTTTTTTTTTTTTTTTTTTTTTTGCGAATAAAAATATTTTTATTAATGCAACAATAAGAAAGATAAATCGTAATAGATTGTCGTCTGCGTATTTCTCGTGATTTTAATTGAATGGAAATGATCGGAAATATTATCTCAATGATTTAAAATTTTTAACTGTTGCCATCTTATGTTTGCTAACAAATAAAATATTTGTAATTCATTCAAGCAAGGCTTTTAAAATAACTTTCAATTTTCGCTCTTTGCTTTGCTTTTGCAATAATTCAGACATTGGGTCAAGTTTTTGCATGTGTAATTTTGTTTTTGTTGGGAATATTGCTTCCTCGTCAAGCATGGGGAGGGATCAGAAAAAAAAAAAAAAAAAAGAAAAAGAAAAAATATAGAAGAAAGTTTCGTGATGGCCACAACATACTAGTTTGGTCTGGGAGAAACACTAGTTTTTTCTGAAACTGAAATCAATTTTAGGCTATAGTGCAGATAGATAAAAGGGTTACGGAGCTCTCCCACGGAAATTTCTTGAAGTGAAATTTTAAGCTATCTTTAGCGGCTTTAAGGGAATGGCGAAGGTTCAAAGGCTTTACCTGGAGTTATAGACCTGACTTTGAAAATCTTTCACACGGAGAAAACGAAGGAAACTTTCCTGAAGATGATTCAAATTCTCTGGACTAATGTTTTGAGATCATCTGCAATTTATAGATGATCACAGTTTCTTTAAATGGTGCAAAAATTAAGTAACAAGGGATGAAGAAGACATTTTTTTATTATTAACAGTCATATTGTGAAGCGTAATTCATATAATAGCTTTGCAACTAGGCAACAAAATCATTATTTTCTGTTTTTTCTCTCTACTGCAAAATTATCATAATGTGACTTACGTTCCTCTGGCTCTGAGGTACAGAACTAAGAGACGTAACCATGGCAATGCGAAACAAAACTAATTTTAATGGAGATTAGTTTCATTCGAACTTTATTTTTAACAGCTTGTAACTTTTTTTCCTTTGAAGATAGAAAGTTATTTTTTCGACCAAAGGTCGAGATATTTCAGGAATAAAAAATGTCGCTTTTTCCAACGGTGTCAAAAAGAAAACTGTGGGACAATTCCTTCACTTTTTATTGATAGATTTAATGAAGAAAGTATTACCAAAATTTCAGCTAAGCCTAAAAAAGTTCAAGGTAAAAACGCAAATTGCTGTCGTCGTAATGAAGTTAGAGCATTGAAACAAATTGCTTAGAAAGCGGAAAATTCTACCCTTTTCAACGATATAACACATTAATATGTGCAAGTAATTTTTCAACCCTTTAATAGCCAATAATAGGCAATTTACGAGAAATTTGGGGCTGAATTGGAATTAAAAAAGAACACTTTATCGTTTTTTTTTTTTTTTTCGAATTATAGCCTATGTTACTCAGGCAGGTAAGAAGGCATCTTTCATACAGTGAAAGAATTTTTCAAGTAGTTGCAACAGTTCTAGAAATTACCTCGAACATATAAACACACAAAAATTCGTCCTCTCTCTTTATAATATTAGTATAGATATGCGCGTGAAAAAAAAACTTTTTAGTAAGGTATGCGTAAAGGTAATACAATATCTATAACTATGGATGTGCTCATCATTTGGGTTTCTTTTATCATGAGTGTTATTCCCTTCTCATCAATGTTACCTGTTCCAAGTAACACTCGTGACCGGTAACACTCGTGATTTATAGAAGAATTCTTTGCTGAAATAAATTCTCTCGGTATTTTTGAAAATTTAATTAGGTCTCTTAACAAAAAATACATTACTGCCTAATTGTATATTTCTATACTTTAAAAAATATATTACAAAATAAATGGGTAACACTCATGAGAGACGATTAAAATACTCTTCACATTGAGTTATACATTTCAATATACAATTTATAAGGAATAAATATATATGTTTTATAGACTTACACATTCTAGGAGAAACAAATATGGCTTCCGCAATACTGTTGCTAACTACGATAAAGAAATATTTTACGTAAAAAAACATTTAATTCCATGGGGTAACACTCATGAGTTGCTTTTAAGGACACAAACTGCATTGAAATTTTAGATGAGCAGCTCAGTAAAATCCATTTAAGCTGTGTTTAACTAAAAAATATTACTTCTTTCTTTAATGTAAAAAATAAATAAATAAATAAATAAATAAAAAGCTTCTTGAAAGCGTACAAAAAAGATAAAGTTTATGTGAACTTTCTAGTCAGGACAGGGAAATTTCCATTACTAGTTAACTACAGTAATAGAAAAGATTTATTAATTTACAACCATGAAAAAAAGCACTGAATGCAATGAATTTAATGTAAAACAATGAATCATAACATGCTTATGCAATGCCAAATAAATAAATAAATAAATAAATAAATAAATAATTTTATCAACGTTAAATTGAATGGAAAAAGTCAGGACACCAAACTGTCAATCGTTTTGAAAATCATCCAACAATAAATCGGACAAACACTGAAAACGTTTTATAGAAATTGCTTTTTATGGAAAATGTAATGCACATTTTGAATTATCTGTTAATTTATAATTCTTGCACTTGTAAAACAGATGCTAGTAAAGGTATACCATATTATACGAGTAATGATAAAAGAATAAACATCCAGACCTTAAACATTAAAAATGATTTTTTTTACTTAAAAAATGATTTGTGCAAGATACTACATGTTGCGTTTGCTTCAAATAACTAACAATAAAAAATATTTAAAAAAATAATACAGTATTTTTGCAGCACTCTCTTAACTGTTTTAGAAAAACACACGAACATTTTTCTAACTTCTCTAGAACAGTAACACATTTTTAGTACTGGTTTTAAGTGAAAGAGAAATTTGCATTTTTTAAATTGCCTTTCGCATTACACATATAGCTGGTACTACTACGTATGTTGAGATCTACTTTGGATCACGATAGCTCCATGACTATATACCAGTTATTTCTGAGAGCTTTTCTTTTACAGCTTAAATAATTTTCAGCTTGATTTTACTACTTAAAGGTTCCTTTATTTATTTTTTTCATGTTAAGGTAGTTGCCTATTTTCCTGTCTTTGTACCTGCCGGGGAGTCAAGCGAACCCTTTCAGCTGCTCCAATTCCCTGTTTGTCGAGCAATAAATATTTTTTCCTCAGATCATCATTAATACTACTGCTTAATTTTTAAAACATTGTTACGAACCCAAAACACCTTGATTCAGCAGTAATGTAAGCCCCTCCCCCTAACTGATGACATTTGGTTTCGCTTTTTCAGCTCACTTCTGGTACTTCCGAGCCTATGGATGGGGAAAGGCCAGAGGCGTAGCTAGACCCGACTTTCGGGGGGGGGGGGGTCTTTATATATATATATATATATATATATATATATATATGTATATATATATATATATATATATATATATATATATATATATATATGTATGTATGTATGTATGTGTGTGTGTGTGTGTGTATGTGTGTGTGTGTATGTGTAAATTTTTTTAGTATTAGAAAAAATAAGAGGGAGGTGAATCTAACATACTTTGGAATGGGGTGCCCCAATTCCGATACTTGTGTCAAACAAAACAAAAGCAAAGATTTTTTTATTTTTTTAATGTTATGGAAAATTCAACTTTTTTTTCTTTTCCCTCCATTTAATTTAAAGTGAAATTTTCTAGCAACGTCTTGTCAAAACCAGTCTATCCAAATCAGGGGGAAATCAAATATCTGATGAGCGTGTTCCGTTCATTTCAGTGTGACTGCTTAATTTAGAGGCTAACACACATCTACAAAAGCTGGCATCCCTGAAAGCTAATAGATACTTCCATTTCCGCCTGTAAACTGGGTGTTTGACTTTCAATCTCATCGGTGGTCATACTATAAAGATATTATATTTATAAAGATATATCTATAAATATATTTACTTTTAATTTTATTAGCTGCTATTAGAATTTACATAAATATCTATTTGAGAGAGCAACAGCAATTTTCGGGTATAATAAACAGAAGTATTTTTTATTTTCTACTTTTTAATCCGAACCAAGCTAATAGAAATAATCTAGATTCATCTCGTTTTTAAACATTTTATTCATGTAATAACGTTTATGCAGTTTTTCTTTTGAACATGTATGAACTTATGCAGTATTAAAACGCTATGCAGTTTTTCTTTTGAATTAAAATAAAATTACCTTCAGAAGGCTCCGATGGGACTAACGCTGCTTTGCAGACTGTACTTCGTTTTCTTCAGACGACGTTAACTTTCTCTTTTTAGAGCAATCCTTTTCGTCATTTTAATTTTTTTCTTTGAGTTGAAAAAAGCTTGTTATCGGTCTTGTTCGTTTCATTATGCAACAACTTTCACTTAGAATGTACTACTTTAAACAGACTGTACGTTTCCAAAAGAATACGCAGTAAATACTGGCTGAAGAATAAATGTGATTGCAATGGATACTCTGATTAGCAAAGGTAGTTTTGACTATGACACCTATGACTAGAGATGAAAACAGTCGGAAAAAAACCGGAAAATTTCCGAAAAAAACGGAAAAAAACCGTTTTTTTCGAAGGAGTAAATTTCCACTTCGGAAAAATAAAAAAAAAAATAAATTTTTCAACTTTTCGGGGTTTTAATTGAAATTTTCAGCAAAAAGTGATTAGAAATTTCTCACGTTTGAATTCTGATGCAATTTCCTCCCCCCGCCCCTCCGTTTTATGTTAAAATACTGTTTAATATTAATGCCAGTTGTTGTATGACAATATAATTTGCATATAGATCAAAAAATGTTTAATAATACTTTTTGCATAAAAGCTTAAACCAATTACCTTAGTGAAGAATTTATTTTCCTTCTTCATAAAACAAACAAGCATAACTTTAATCATAAAACTATGTTTCTGCTGACTGTGCAAACCAAATGTACAGGGTGCGGCAAAAAAAAAAAAAAAAAAAAAAAAAAAAAAAAAAAAAAAACGGGCAAGCAATTTCCCAAGAAACTCTATTAAAAACAAATAAATTAACAAAACACAAAAAATAATATGAGAAGATCTTTAGCAATCAATAAATTTAATTGGTTTCAAACTGCCAGCCTTTTGCAGTAATACAGAGATGTGACTGCTTATTGAAATTTTCATTCAAGGGCAGGAAGTCCATTAATCAATCCTATTCCCTACAAAGCGATTGGTTTAAAAAGTCCAAACTTATGTATAGTTTAGGGTAGACCTTTGACTCTGAAACAGACCATACAGTGTAACAAATGGGATTGAGGTCCAGCGAGTAGAGCGTCCATTCTAAAGTCTATCATGTCAAAAACAATGCGCTTTGCACCACTCTTGTCTTTTTGGCCATATGAATCGGTGTGGAGTTAAAGGAAAATGTCCAGCTTACAATGCTGAAGTGCTCTTAGGCCCACAGAAGTACAATAACTTTTAAAATGTCCTTCTGGTTCACTTTTTAATTCATTTTACGGCTATCATCCACAAAAAAATAGAGATTTTTTTCGCTTGTGCTGATTCCATCACAGACCAAGCCTGACTTCGGATTTTGGCGATATTTAACACTTTCTAAGGTGCTTGGAGTGTCTACAGATCAATTCCTATGGTTCTGGGGATGTGAGCGGGTTGAACGGTAAATCAATGAAAGGTATCTCTTCCTGCGGAACTTGCGGCCCGTCTCAAACGTTTCTGGCATTTTTGGAGTCATACGAATGCCTGACCTTTTTGGAACTCGTAAAATTTCTGTGTGAGGTGTTTTTTCCCTTAGCCGCACTTATCGTTCACTAATTCCCATCTTACAAACGACTTCTCTCGTGGAAACCCAAGGATTTCATTGAACTCACTTTTGGATGACCTGACGATTAACTGGAATGTTCACTGTTCGTTTTTGTACACATTTCCGACTATCATTTCCAAGCCACTTGAAACGGCATGCCGTTTCAAATACTGTTTAGGGACAACAAGCAAACGAACTGTCGTTCTACTTGGTTAAACAACTTAAAATAGCAGGGGTATTTTGCTTAAAATTGAAAGAAAATCGAAAAACAATACATAAACTAGGTAATATATTGTTAATTATTTTCTTATAAAGTGAGAAACAGAAATAAACTAAGAACTCATTAAAATGAAATTACCTTTCTTCCATTCGATGATACAATTTTTGTCCGATATATTTTTTGCCCCTGTATACTGCCGTGCTAAGCAAAAAGGGGGAATTTGCAGTTGGGCTCGAGCTGAGATATTGTGTTTTAAAGTGTGGCTCTTCCACATATTTGAATCAGATGTCTTTTTTTTCTTAAAGAATTTTTCAAAACAATAGTTCTTGATTAAATGACCCTAAAACATTTTATTTATTAAGAAAAATTCAAAACAGAGAACAACTTGGTTATAATAACTCAAATTTGTTCAAAAGTGCTGGTATGACTACTTTTACTACTGTGCTTAGCACGGCCGTATGAATAAACTGAAACTGTAGTTTAACTTTTGGTTCAGCTTAAGAAACACCAATTTAGTTTTGATTTGATCTGAGACTGGATTGGAAAAAATCATAACTTATTAGCTTTCATTTTCAGACAGTAAATGCGCTTTCCAGGAAGATTAACCAAAGGACAGTCGTTTCGCGCACTTTCTTGGAAGAAGAGTTAAAGGGTGAAACTCATAGGTTTGGCATGTTAAGATGAACATTAAAGTTCATGGTTAAAAGTCATTCAAGTTAAAAGCCATTTCGCTCTGTTATCTGGATTAGTACTGTTCTTTGGTTGCTCTCTTTCTTAAAATTGTGATTTCTTAGAAAACCGAAATGATAGGAGTGAAAAGAAAGTATAAGTTTTTTTTCAAGTAATGAAAAAAGGAAAATCGTAGACTACTGGCCAAGTTAGATTTGCTGCAATTGCTAACCTCAAGAGGACAAATAATGAATCCAAAAAAAAAAAAAAAAAATCAGGGACCAAAAAGCAATAAAAGACTTTTCTTGAAAAAGATATGCTTAAAGTTTCTTTTACTGTCAAAATGATTCCTTAAACTCGCAATAAAGCACTCAATAATGTAATAATAGAATAAATACCTAACAAAACTAATAAAGAGGAATTTTAATCAAGAACCCATATTGTCTTTAGTATCGATTTCAAATTTTCACCATCATATTTCAAATTTCTATGAAAAGTTTCTTAAAGCCTCCGTAATTCAAAACCTCTTTATCTCGATTTTTTTAAATGTGAAATTCGAAATATACAGATTCGACTGTATGCAATATTCCCACTGCGCTTCTCATAAAATTAAACATATTTAACAATTTGCAGAATCTATAACAAAGAAAGGCTGCCTATACGTGGATTTAACAAACAATCTCATTTCTAAAGCGAAGTGTCAAATTTCACTCAATTATCAAAAAATTGTCGCAGCAGAAGGAGGCATCTTTATACTTGAGGGTCACTCATGGAGCAGATTTTCAATGGCATTGGGGGGGGGGGACGAAGTGAATTTTTGACCTTTGTTACACAGAAAAAAGTCATAGTGATTTTTTTTCTTTTTCTTCTTTTTTTCTTTCTCTTCCCTCTTCTTTTTCTCTTTTTTTTAGACTAACGTTTTGGGGGGGGGGGGGGGTTGTCCCCAAAACTCCCCCCTTAGCTACGCCCCTGCGAAAGGCGATTGATTGACAAAACGATCTGACCAATGATAAGCTCGCATTATTCACTATGTTCAAAATCGAGTATGGTATGCTGAAATGCGACGGATCCCTGCAGATGCTGCTCCTCTGGTGCTCGTCATCCACCAGCAGCACTGTCCAACAGGATCCTTTCCTCCTGGGCGGTTGAGTCTATATCCTACACACCCATACACACGCCTACACACACACATGCTTGCATTCACAAACACGCACGCCTACATACACATACACGTCAACGCACACATTAACGCCTGCACACACACACACACACACACACACACACACACACACACACACACGTTCGTGATTGGGGAAAACATAATTTGAATTCAAGATGTCAAAAAATATTTTTATTATTATTTAACTCCTAGGGAACACATTCATCACATACATCACACTCTATCAGACGGTCTCATTTCCTCTCAAACATACACAAAATTAACTCCAAAGTGACAGCATTATAAGATTATAAAGACGCGCGAGTCATTCCTAATGTCATAAATTGTCCGATTGTTTTCTCTGCTAGTCATCATAAACCTTTAATGTTATTTCATCTGTCCTATAGTGTCACGTCAGACGTTTTACGTTGCGAATCCAGAAGTGAAAGTAATCAAATGAATATCTATCCGCGAAGCTAGGCAAGGAGGGAAGGTACTTTCTGAAACAAATACGAAATTGCCCCCCCCCCCCTTTTTTGAGCAATCACATTGCTTATTGTTCTCGCTTGACGGTTTTGATGTGTTATGATTTTATTTTCCCCCCGCCTCCCTCTGCAGTACCACTGTCGGCCGGCCCTTCACGATACTGCCTTTCTAGCGAGCGTCCATCTCCTACACACACACGCATTACATACACACACTCATGCCTGCGCACAGACACACACGCATACATACATACACCAACCTACACGCACATACCACACATACACAAACACATACGCACAACCCACACACAGACACGTGCCCACACACTCATGCCTACACACAGACACAAACACGCACGTCTACACCCACACACACACATACCCACACACACACAAACACACATGCCTACAAACACACACTCGTGATTGCGAAAAACATAATTTGAATTCAAGATGTCAAAATTCAAATTATTATTATTATTTTTTTTTTGCTCACAGTACAGTTTAATCAAATGCAGTGATAAACTGTTGAATTGGCATTTTACGAAAATACATAATGATCATCAATATGAAGCTGTAAAAATTGCCAAAGGTTATATTGATCAATAGAATAGTATTCTGAAAAACAGTGAAAAATGCTTCAGTGATATCAATATCCGGAGATAAGTCTTACTTACCTTTTTTGCTCCCAGGTTTTCTGCCTTTTCCTTGGCTTCTTCAAAGTCTTCATCTTGACCAACATCAGCCTGCGAAAAACAAAACAAAAAAAAAAGGGAAAGATTATATATATATAGCGGCGTTCCTAGTACGGGTATCATCCGGGAAGGTAATTTGTGGGACCAGCCTCCCCCACCCCCCAACCCACCAAAAGAAAAGGAAAGTTTCATACCTTATATAAGCATAAAGTTCGTACAATCAGGGCCGGATTTTGAATTAGAGGGGCCCTTAGCTGTTTCAGGTATGGGGACCCCTATCGTAGTTTGAACAATTCCTCTTGGTGGTGTAAGAGACATTTTTTCTCCCTTTTACTAAGTTTGCCTCTTTCCTTTGCTACATACAGTAATACTTTTGCTTTTTGATCGCTTTTTTCCTGGTATCCTTTTTTGGATTGGCCTTAAGAGGGGAATGGTATCAAGAGAGTGACCCAGCAAGACCGAGGTCTTCGAGATAGGAAGGCCATCCAACTAGCAAATGACGTCATCGTTCGTCGATCCACAATGATATTGGCAAGTGAGCGCTTCGATTAGTATTTTGATTTAATTAAACCATTTGGTTTATTTATTATTGCTTTCTATTATTTTAGTAGCATTAAAACTTCTACTTTTTCATTTGAAAACATAAAAAGGAACCAATAATCATACATTAAAAAATACACTAAGCTTAATTCATAGTATTTCACATAAAAACATTTATAAGTCTCACAAAGTATTCAAATAACTAAACACGATTTTATTTTACAATCTTGTTAAAAGGAAGTGATAAATAAACATAGTTTTATTTTTCATTTGAAATTTTTTTTAAAGCTAATTGCATTTTAACAACTCGTATATTGTATTGAAGCATTAAGTCTTAAGAAGTATTCAAATAAATAAATGAACTTTCATTTTACAATTACATCAAAACAAAGAAAAATTTTACCATTGTATTTGAATAAGAATTAAATGAAATTTTAAAAAATAAATAAACATTTTTACTAAAGTAAACGGGAAACATGACTGTAATATGTTTCAAAGACATAACATCAAATTGAAGTACATAATAATAGATTATTAATGTTAACTTAGCTGGGCAAATTTATACTTTTAAAAAGACATGAATGCTTGGGTGCCATTCCCCAAAGTAAACGGTGCCCTGCCTCTTTCAATTATGAAAACTTCAAGAAAAATACCCCAAAAACATCTCCCCATCTCCCTTAAAATTTCAAGGGCACAGTTATTTATAACTATAGCTGTTGAAAAGCTATCATTATTATGAGACTATAATTCCGACCCCCTCCCCCTTCGGTGGGCACTCTCGAAAAGTTATACAGGAATTCAACTTGAAAAACGTTAATTAAAGAATGAATTATACAACATCATGAATATTGTATGTTGTACATCAAAAAAATGTATTCAGTATCTAAGCAGCCTTTTTTTAAATTTTTTTTGGAATTTGGCTACTTTTCCATTTTTAGCTTTTTCTGCTGCAAATGATTCTTGTGTGTGTGGGGGGGGGGGGCTTTCATAGTTCATCATTTTAGGCTTTTGAAAAATTAAAAAGCATTAATTGATGACAAAGTACCTTTTTCAAAAAACTTCTCATAGAATGACCATTTTAGCAACTTTCTTCAATACTTAAAACCTCATATATGTTAAATTTAGACCAACATTTTGCTGAGTAGGCTCTTTTAGGAATTCAGTGTGACATTTTTGTGACAGGGGGAAGGGAGAGGATAACAAGAAGTGTGACATCACGCGTCGTTTATCACAATATGCTCATGTTGAACAGCGTTACATGTAACAAGAAGGGGGGGAGGATTTGTTCAAAAATTTGCAACATCCTTTATGGACAGCCCTTTAATTCAATTTATGTTACAATTTCAGAGTTCCTGAAAGCTTATTAACAGAAAACCCAAGTAGTTCAAAAAATATATAGTTCAAGAAATTTTGACTTTTTTAAGCATAACAAACAAGCATAGAGCATTTGGCAAAAACACGTTGTGTATCCACTGCTCAAAAGTAATCTTTCACAAGCTCTGAAATCATGAATACCGTTAACTCAACCACAATTTGTGCATAAATATCATAAAACTTAAAGACAACAGTGGAAAAAAAAACTTTTTTTTTTAATTTGCGTACAGAACCAGCTTGTTTGAATAATATTGCAGGGGCGTAGTTGGGGGGAAATGTTTGAGTATCGAACCCACGACCTCCGGCGTTCAAAGCTAATCTTCTACCTCAGAACAACGGAAGCCCATCAAGGAATGTTTTTTGATCAAAATAACACATGCTAGCGTATGAAACAATTTAATCGAAACCGAAAATATAAGATTAGTTCAGTTAAAAGCATGTTTCAATAAACTTGTTTGCATATTAACTAAATATCAACACCAAGTTGCGTTGCTTCTGATAGCAACAAGTAGGATTCGCAGAAGATTTTGACATATGTATATTGCCAGCTTGGAAAATCCATTTCGAATAAATGCGTGTACAAAGTTGAAAAAATGAAGAAATAAAAAGTTGCAAGTTAACCGTTTCAAATATTTAAAAGCAGTATGCTGAAATTACAAATTACAGACAAAGATATCAGAAAGGAAACTGACAATTGTTTGTGTAATGGAGGAAAAGTTAAGTAACCTTAACTGCATGAATTCAAATGCATAAAATGTAAATTTGTTTATCTGAGAAAAGTACTTACCTCCGAACTTAAAAATGTATTCCATGAGGCGCCCAATTTTTTTCTTTGAATGCAGGTTGTTCGGAAGTGGAAATTGCTGACTCACTTTCACTGAACAGACACTCAGACACTTACAAGACATATATATATATATATATATATATATATATATATATATATATATATATATATATATATATATATATATATATATATATATATATATATTAATTGCCTCTACATTCCGGTACGTGGAAAGGATGAGATAAATCCAACAGTATTGTATTCAAAATGTGCATCCGAAGTGACATATTTCCTATTTCATCTATTTCAACCAGAGCAAGCAGCACTACTGTTTACTGGTAAACTGCACTGCTTTCAAAGTTTCGCGCCAAGTTCATAGATCTACGACTGGTGGCGTAACGAAGCGGGGGGGGGGGGGGAGAGGAGTTGTCTGGCCTGTTATCACGTGGGTCTCGGCAAGACTCCCCTTTAAGTGGAGTATAGAATATCTTCAATTGTAGGGGGTACGGGTGTTTCTCCCCCGGAGGAAAGTTTGAAAAATTGATATTAAATTCTGCAGTTTGAAGCCTAAGAGATGTAGTTGGAACTACAAGTATATCAGGACAGAAATAGGCAAATAAAACTTTTTTAAAGTTTTGTACTCTTTCGCAAATTAATATAATGCACAGTAAAAATTGTTTTTTATTTGACGAATCAATGACAGCAGTTGAGAGAGAAAGAGCGTGGGAAGAGAAAAGGCAATGCATTGTTACTTGCTCACATTGGCTCTCGGTACAATTAGTTTTTAATCACCCCTCCAACCCACCGACAAATACAATGAATTAAATATATAAAATGATCAATTGTAAAAAAAAATGCTTTAAAAGATATGGTACAGATTTAGAAAATAGGTAACAGGACAGTACATACTGCTCGATTGAACAATTCATAATTTATACACTTGATAAGAAATAAAATTGGAGCCCAACTTTGCTTTCGATTTTCAAAGACTTACTAATTATTTTCAAGAACTCTAGAACAATTAAAAATATTTAACTCCCTTCATTTGTACTTTCCAGTCTGATATTTTAGTACGTGATTGTAAATTTTTAAACTCCTGTTCTAACTTTGTAAGAAACAGCTGTTTTAAATTTAAAAAAAAAAAAAAAAACTTATAGATTTCTCATTACAACAACTTCTCTTCGGTTGCAAGTGGGATAGAAAACAAAGAGGAATAGTAGTAGCGTAATTTTATTTCTGAGCTAAATAGATTGACAAAATGCAGAAGAAGTAAGATAAAAGCAAGCAACACCAAAAGAATTTCCAAAAAATCTGCATTCGGAGTTATATAAATAGCAAGATATGAAACATGTGTCACAAAAATATGTAATACGTTTCAGAAACGTAAGAACCATGGTTTTTACATTTTTTGTGCAGGATAAAGCAAGGAGCTGAATTTGACATATATATTGGCATCCCTTCTTCCTACCTCCTCCCATTTGTTGTTTGTAGCCACACTTTTCCCAATTTTCAAGGTTTTAAAGCACTAGAAATTAAAATATTTTTTCAAGTCCTTTTTTTGGAACGAATCATACAAATTTCCGAGAGTTGGGGTCCCCTAGCGAAACGGTGGTTCTAAGCTATAGCTTGCTTAGCTTGTGCAGGACTGCGTACAATTTTCAGTAACAACTCATTTTTATTTTTTGCAACAGTGTAACGAAAGCTCAAAGTAAAAGACAAGATATTTTACGAATGCATTTTTTGTTAAATTTTGCTTAAATGCATAAATAACGGCCTCCTCCTTGCAATTTTGTGCTCTACTTTCGTTAAAATTTGCTAGATTAAGTGTAAAGACATGTTGTGAAAGTTTTCAGAATTAAAGTATTTATATTTTGTATAAATCTTTAGTTTCAGTTTGGGTGCCACCCAGGGGTGGAACCATTCCCACACGTCTCCGTAGAAAGCTATCGAACAGTCGAACAATTTATCCACTTTTAAAATTCGGTTTTGGGAATGTTTTTTAGCATCTGCATCACGTCTGCTTCAATGGCTGGAACATCCTGCGCATGGCATTTACCTGCGGCTGCGCTTGTGGTCATCGTAAATGCTGCTACTTCATTGTAGTTTTCCGTTTCGGAAATAGAAAATAGTCACACGATGACAGATCAGGGGAGTACGGCGGATGATCGAGGACAGGGGCGTGCGCAGAGTTTCAGTAATGGGGGTACCAAAAAAGGGGCAGTGGTGAGGCCGAAAAATTAGGTGAGTATATGAAACTGGTGGCATCAGATTTTTTTTTTTAAGCATCTTAAATTTAGAGATAATTTATCTTCTGGTTTAAAATAGAGTCAGGGAGTCAAAACTGGATCTAAGTAACAGGAATATGAATTTAATCGGAAGCATAATATTCATTCAGGTTGACTTTTTCGAAATTGTAATCTTAAAAATGCATTTTAGAGTATCTTTGATAATTTTAGGAGAAAAGGGTTCTGGGACGCTTTCTCCGTTCATTTTTCGAAATTGAAACTTTTGAAAACGCAGCTTTTACCTCCGATTACGTTGAGAAAGGGGCTATCTAACAGAAATTGCTCGAAATTGTTGCTCTAACAATGAAATTTTAAGCGATCTTTGCTGCGGGGGGGGGGGGGGGGTAAGATTCAGGGGCTCTCGGAAAGTTTTCGAAATTGATCGAAGAACTTAAAACGAAGTTTAAGACGGTCTTCACCGATGTTGACGATGATAGGGGGACGCTCTTCCCGGAAAATTTTTGAAGTTAGCTTTTAAAACGCACTCTCTTAAAAATTCCAGCGATTTTAACTCAGACTGAGTAAATTTTCACTCCTTTCCAGTGTCGAAAACGCACTTTCCTTATAGGAGTGAATTTCATTCCTTTTGCGGAGCGGTTATTTTCACTCCTTTTGGATAAGCTAATTTCACTCCCTTTTGATAAGTGTTTTTCACTCTTTTTAAGACTAAATTAACATCCTAAATGAGTGGTTGCTTTCCGTTTTGGAAAGCAGCTATTTCACTCTTTTTTTAGAATAAAATAGGTAAAATCATTTCACTCTCCTTTGGTGAAATTGTTTTTTAAACGTGTTTTCATGAGCTTATGCTGTGTATTTGAATTTAAAACTGTTTTTAAAACTTATTTCATTTGAAAAAAAAAATTAGCTTTTCAATTTAAAAAATGAAAAAAAAAAAATGTTTTTAGTGTTTCCGAAGAGGATGCACAAGAACTGCATGGTAAGTACGAAGAATTTTCTTTTTTATTAAAACTTTAACTGGTAATATTTCTTGAACTACTCGTATATCGTTACAAATCACCCACGTGCAATATTACGTACATTTCCGAATCTAAAGATTGAAATAAAACTAAAAAACCCACACAGTTCCAAATAAATAGATTTAAAATTTCGAAACTCTATATTGATATTCTCGGTGTGCCTTTTAACATTAATAATGTTTAAAAGTTAGATCAGTTCAAATTAATTTAAAAAGTCACTCATAAATTGTGACAAGATACGTTTGAATTCAATTTTGTTTCTTCGAGGCCATTCATTAATTACGTAAGGACAATTTTGGCAATTTTTGACCTTCCCTTCCCCCTATGTAAGGGTATATAAGACTCCCCCCCCCCCATCTTACGTAAGATTCTTTTTTTTCTTCACAATAATAACAAATATTACATCACTGGGATTGTTCTTAAATTAACTATCATTTTTTTTTTTAATTTTTTCAAAAACATTTTTGAGTAAAGAAATGTTTACTGTAAGGAATCTAGACCGAATGTTTTTCGACAAATAATTTTTGTATATGATGCGATAATAATTAAAAATAACACATGCAAAACACAGTGCGATTCTTTTATTATATTTTACACGTTTCATTCTTTGAAACACAAGTAAAAAACAGCTCATCCTATAATACATATACTTTTACCTTCCTGAAGCAAATGAAATATAATATTTGCCAAACCACTTGACCGCGGATTTCTAATATAAAATGTCGGCTTGGAAAATATTACGTAAGAATGGATCCACCAACCCCCCTCTCCAAGCAAGGGTATGTAGAGAATTCCCCCCCCTCCCCCTCAGGACCCTGAATTATAATGAATGGCCCGTTACACATATGAATGAGTGTATTATACAAAGTTTATGATACTCTTTAAAGTTTATTATACACAAAAACAATGTTTGATTAATTTAAAATATACGCAGTGGTTGGAGCTCCGACCATCGGGAGCGGATTCGGTATCAGACCTATAGATTTGCGCATGGTCGGATCTGTAACACCTGCCTAAAATATATATACAGTACACACACACCAAAGATGGTAACGACTGTTTCAAATGTCATATTTTTTATTCGATGACCGAAATAAAATTGTTGATAACAGTTTCATTAATTTGGAAGAAAAAGTTACAAAAATTTCGCCGTAACATTGCACGTGGGTGATTTGTAACGATATAGCAGTTCAAGAAATATTAACAGTTACAAGTTTTAATAAAAAAGAAAATTCTTCGCACTTACCATTCAGTTTTTGTGCATTTCCTTCAGAATCCTCATTCGGCAACAAATAGTGTTTTAATTCATTAAATGAAGACATTCAGATAGCGACATCCACTTGGTATTCGCGACCAATGTTAGTTAAGCCTAACGTGGAGGTATAGAAGATTCTCTCTAAACAAAATCACGTGACAGAATCAAACCAATGAAAATGCTTTTGAGTCCTTCTTTTAAAGAATGTTTTTATTTTTCGCTCTTCAAAAGAGTGTTTCCGAATTTCACGCCAATAAGGAAAAGTTTTAGTCTTGGTTTTTTTCGTAAAGCGTCTTTTTTCGATAAAGCTAGCACTCAGAAAGAATGAATGCACCCGCAATAGATTTCACTCTTTTTAAGAGTTATTTTTTCGTTCTTTTGAATTAAGAGTGCAGTTTTTACGTAATTTAAGTGGGCGGAAAGTTTGAGTCCCTTGTCCCTTGTTTGATCCTCCGTTGGTATTTTCCAAAATTGAAATTTCAGAAATGCAATTGCAAATGATCTTCAATGATGTTGTCGTGGAGTTCAGGTGAGCAACCTCGGAATTTTTTCGAAATTGAAACTCAAAAATAGAAGTTTTAGACGATTGCTTCTGATATAAAGTTGAGGGTTTGTTTGGGGATCCCCGGAAAATTTTAAAAATTGAGGTCCTGAAAAGAAAATTTTAGACAATAATTAATCATGAATAGGTTTCACATCCCCCGTATTTGAGCGGAAGAGCTACCCTCAAAGCTTTTCGTAACTGAAGTCCTAACTATGCACTTGTAAGCCATGTCTGATGAAGATAGTGGAAAGGATGGAGCTTGGGCCCCTCTTCGGGATTCTTTCAAAATCAAAGTTTTATAAACGCTCTTCGAGGCTACCTTTGGTGACATAAAATGAAGGGATAAGTTCTGCGGACTTCCCTCTCTACCCTTTCTTTGCTATGTCCTTATCTTCTTTTTTGTTTTAATTATTGATAAAAATATGATGGTAACAGCTTCCCAAGTTTTTTTTTTTTTTTTTTCCAAAACCATTTGAGTGCTTTAGTTTTAAATATTGGCATTTTTATTTTCCAGCCTGATATTTTTATTTGTTTGAAATATAAGCGTTTGCTGTCCCAGTAAAAATACGTTTAACATTGTAGACTAACCATGGGTGCAGCACGAAGAGGATCCGTAGTTTATTGAGATTATTTCGAAAAAATATGAATTTTAAGTTAAATATTTTAATGTTTTTTTTTTTTCAAAGGAAATTAGATACAATAGTGCTATCTTAAAGGAAAAAGCGGAGGGCGGCAATTCCTAATGCCGCCCTCCAAAAGAAAAATGCCTAAAAAAGAGAAGAATTTTGTATTTCTTGGGTCTGCTAAATACTTCTAGACTACAGTAGTGCATCTCGGAAGGGTGAGAGACAACTTTCGCCCTGGATAATCCCTCTCTTCCTAAAAGGAAATGCATTTTAACTCTGATTGGGAAAAGAGGTGTTTGAAAAATTATTCAAATAAGATAGAATACACATTACAAACTAAAAGGGGAGCAAACTTCTACCATAAATATTACAAAAGATCGAACCCTGAAAACGCCTCCTCTAATAATATCAAAGATCGACTAAAATAACCTTTTTGGAGATAAAATTACGTTTCGTTTCCAGAGAGGGCCCTTGTATGCACTTTCAAAAATTACTGGGAGAGACCCCCCCCCCCCCGCCGTAGTCCCATTTTTATAAAACAGCTGCAAGTAATCTACAATTTCATTGTTAAAAATTCAATTGAAATATTTGCCAAGAGAGGGAACCCTATACACTGTTATAACCAGGGGTTCCAGACGAGTGAAAATATTCCCTCTAAGGTGAAAGCATAGTGCCTGAAGGAGCAATGCAGGCCAGAAAATAGAGCAGAGGAGCCAAAACAGCATGCAATCGCAGAAAAACTCATTGCGCATGCGCTTTTTGCCTTAGACATACATTCAACCACCTCAATATGGCGGACAAATAATGATTGCGTTTGTGTGTCTCTCACATTGAATGAAGTACACTATTGGATTAAAACACAACTTTTCTAGGATTAATTATCCGAAATTACAAGTAAGTACAGCTTTTGATCACTTTGTAGCTTTTAGGGCTTTCAAACATAGTTAAGTGTTTAAAAGTGCATTTATTGCTTTTCAGTAACCGTTAGTCTTCTAGTTCCCGTTTACCGTTACTATCGTGAAATTAACATCATTCAAAACGCTACTAAAAATATCTGTCATTACTTTCTTGAATACTCGATAAGCAGCTTTTATTAATCACCAAAAGAACCTTAATAAAAATGTTTCTTGTGCTTCGTAATTATAACAGAAAGCTAGCGAGAAAAAAAAATCTCTCTCAGTCTAGCTCTTTTTTTTTTTTTGCTTTCTCATTCAAGTGTGAGAATCATTTCCTGTTAGCGGTTGACGCTCGATAGCGTTAGAAATTCCTTTTGGTTTTTTATTTAACTGGTTGAAATACTTTATGTGCATTTGATTTTGTTACTCTTGATTAGCGTTTATGAAACGATTTTTTTCTTCCGTAATTGTAATATCCCTGAATATTTTTGGCTCATCATGTAAATAATCCATAAGTACAGCTATGCTTCATTTTCGGAATACGTCATGTTTTAGTAAATGTATAATTTCTCACATGTTTTAAATAATTACTCGTTTTTAAATTATGACGTATTTGTGACAGATCTTTGATACCAAGTGGAGGGGTAGATATTTATTGTTTTATTAATTTTTAACATTACTTTTTGTTAAAAAAAACCATCAGAACCCTGAATTTTTTCACATGTTTTTTAACGGCCCCAGAGTTATTATTCATATTATTTATTTTATGAATTTTTAAGAAAACGATAAAGATTTCACCGGTCCGCAAAGTTTTTCATTTGCTTTTACCGCTCCCGTGGGTCAAAAGAGGTTGAGAAACACTGAGTTAGAGCACGATCAGATGAATTAAAGCTATGAGCACTTCTTAACTATGTTGAAAGCTCTGAAATATGATCAAATGCTGTAATTACATGTTTTAATCATTTCCAATACCGAGTTCAATGTGAAAATGTCCAAAACGTAGAATATCATAAATCAAAACAAAACTTTAAAAAAAAAAAAAATATACAACTGTATTCAAAAACGCACACAATACGGGGGAGGGGGGAGGAGGATCTATAGTAAGGGTGCCATTTCTCTCTCCGAAGGTTCCTTTTTTTCACTCCGGCTGTCTAGTTTTTAAAAGGTGCCTGTTTTTCACCCTATTTAGAGGTGCGATTTCGGCTCCGTATTGGGTGCCGCTGGTGAACAAGCGTTTCTCCCCTGAAAGGTGCCGAATGCATCCTGTAGTTTTAACAGTGTAACCTCTCCTTCCCCATGACTTAAGATTATCAAAGAATAAACTGCGTTTTACAACTACAATTTCGACTCTAGAAGATCCCCGGATCTCCCTACTACTGCTTGACAAGGGCGCCCATATAGGGGGGCAAGGGGGCTCAAGCCCCCCCCCCCCTTTGAGATGAGAACTTCTTTACTTTTAGTGCTTTTTTCTTAGCAAAAATGTAAAAAAATCTCTTTTCTATCCATCAATGAATAAGTTATTAAAAATGTCAAATTTTGATATCTCTAATCTTTACTGAAATCAGTTTCCATGAGGAAAATATTCGGTTAAACCATTGGGAAAATTTCTGAGCCCCCTCTTAGAATTTTGCATATGGTCGCCCATGACTGATTGAATACTTTAGTTATGATTAGGTTCTAATTTTCAATGATGAATTACTAATGTTATTCTCATTAAGGAATTTCTATGCAACGGTATGGGGGGAGGACGCTATCCTTAAAAGTCACCAAGGAAGCTAGACCCCCATAGTCACGCCACTGAGCACCTTAAATTTTCACACGAGTCTCTTTATTTTTCTTTCATGAAAAGCATGATTTTCGTTGATATTTTTTCTGCGTGTTAAAATGTTATGAACTTCATTCGTGTGCATAAGGAAATGCATAAGGAAAGCTTTTGTCTGATGTTTTTTCTCATTTCTTTTACATTGAAGAAGGCGTTCCTTGCAACGCTGAAACACGTGTCTGCAATAATCTGCAATTTGTGCAATTTTTTTGACATTGTTGTTATTTCTTACTGTACTCCGGTTTACTAAATGTGCGTAATCAAGTCTTTTATGTTTCCAAAATTTTCGTGCTCAAAGGAAAAAAAATCAAAAATATTTTCTTTTTGCATAAAAATAGATTATAAAATGACTGTACAAACTGCAGGTAATTAAAGCTTTAATATATAAAAAACGGAATGAATCCAATGTATGAAAGGAAACTAAGTAAGGCTTGTTGTAAAATTAAATTCTTTCAAAGTAAAAAAAAATTGTAGTTTTTTTTTTTTTTTTTTAACATTATAAACACTACATAATATACAATAATGGAATAAATGGCAGCCAATGATTAAGCCATATCTTATCTACAGCAGACCCTCGCTTTGCGCGAGGGTTACATTCCACAGAAATGCTTCGTAAGTCAAAACCGCGTAAATTGAGACTTAATATTAGTGTCAAAATAGGGGTTGTGTTCCGTAGATAAAAAAAACCTTCATTCTAGTGTGACTAATTGTATAATAAATTTAATGTGTACTTATATCGATTTCTATGCCCAACATGTATAAAGAAAACATAAATTAATTTCGTGTTC
The DNA here is from genome assembly GCF_026930045.1 of Uloborus diversus. Taxonomy (NCBI): domain Eukaryota; kingdom Metazoa; phylum Arthropoda; class Arachnida; order Araneae; family Uloboridae; genus Uloborus; species Uloborus diversus. Next base: position 70,354,288 of record NC_072737.1, on the reverse strand, counting down.
TGTTAATAAAAAGGAGCTGGCTATGATAGTCTTTTGGCAGTCATTAAGATTTTTTCTATGTAGTTCTTTGCTGAGCATTAACGCATCCATGATCACTTTCGTCATTTCCATGATGGAATCAACCTTCACGAACAAATCAGAAACATCATTTCTATTGTCAAGGAATGACTCAAAATTTTCAATTTTAACGTTTTTCGTTCTGTGTCATCGATGTCGGTATCCTCGTTGCTTTTGTCCTCTTTTGTCACTCCTAAAAGCTCTTCTTCCAGTGAGTTCTGAACTGTGTGAGTTTAATAACTTTACTTCTTTAAAGAGCTTTGGAACCAATCGCATAAAATGTCTCCAGTGGCCCAAGCTCGATTATTAGCACGCCAAAATGCAGTTGATTACGTGTAAACTGCAATCTTTAGGAGTTTGGATTTTGAAAGAGGGGACATTTTATCTGTTTGCATTGCCGAATCCGCGTAAAACCGAAACTCTTCAGCTTAAAATAAAATAACGGTGTCAAATCTTAAACCGCGTATAATCGAAACCGCGTAAAACGAACCCGCGTAAAACGAGGGTCTACTGTAGATAAATTGCTACTTCTGTTCTGCACGTATGATCGTCCGGGGTAAGTTTCAAAACTACCGGACCAATTTTAACCATTTTTTCACCATAGATAGCTACATTATCAAGAAGAAACATAAGCTATAATTTATTTCTAAAAAAACTTAGTTTAAAACAGTTATTATGGAAAACAGTAAATTTCGTGTGATTTCCCCATCAATTGATTGAATACAACAATTTGTTGCCTTAAAACAGCAGTATTATTAGAATTATCATAAAGAAATTTTTGAACCAAGGCTTCTCTGGAGCAAGCATGAAATTTATTCCTGTGTTAGGATTTTTTTCCTCATCTATGCCAATAATCGATAACAGTGCTAAGTAAAAAGACATTTGAGTTTGGCAATAGTTAGAAGGTAGAAATTGTTTGTAGTCTAAAATCACACAGACCTGAAAAATTCGAGCCATGAATAAGTGATTGTACGGTAATGAGAAACTTTTATTCTATTAGGTGCGCTGATTTCAAATATGACATCCTTTTGTGCAATCACATAAGAGATTTCCACCAATTGGCATCAACATATAGGCAAAAATGACTATTTTTTTTCCTATTCTGAGAGAAAGAAAGTATTTTCAAAATACCATAAATATCCATGTCACAGCCAAGCGACGGAACGCTGCGTTAGACTGGTAACAGAGGATTCAGAAGCTGTTGTGGTGAAGAAAAACGTGATGGTTTCATCTTGAGCAAACTCGAGTCTAGGTCAAAAATGCACCAAAATCAAAAAGTTTGACACTAAATCAGACTTTCATGCTTAATCTATTGTTTATTTTGGGTGTTTGCTAAGTTTTTGTTAGGTACTTTACGAACATATATTCATGAATTATGAAGCACCCAATTTCGTGGGAAGTGAGATAATGCAATAGTATGTTTTTAATTCCAAAATACTATTTTCCCCCTTTATGTTATAATAAATTATCTAAATAAAAAATTAAGCATTTAACTTGTAAAAATGTTTAGATTTTGTCTTTAAATATTTATATTTTGTGCATTTAACCTATTTTTGTTTTGTAAGGTCCTGTAAATAGGGAGAAAAACAGGCTTATTTTTGGTTTATTTTGCTGCTTTTTAGAAATTTCAAGAAATTACTCTATTGAAGTAAAACTTTTCTGATATATTAATGTTGCCAAAAGTTAACATTGTCCCGCAAAAAAATTTTAAATTTTGTAAACAAAATTTTTAAAAATCGATTTTTTTACATTTTTGGCACGATTTTGGGACCTAAAGATATTATCCTAGAAGGTTAAAATTTTAGGAGTGATCTATTGGTACTAAAATGCGACTTTGGAGACCCCAGGCGTTTCAAAATTCGAAAAAAAAATTTTTTCACTCCACCCTATTGTACAGTATAATGAGTGACTTTTATTCTACTAAATACACTAATTTCAAGTAAGACATCAATTTTTCTCAATCACATGAGAGATTTTCACCAATTGGGGCTTTAACATAGAGCAGAAAAGCGTATTTTTAAGTCTTTTGAAAATATTTCTAAGTTTATTACTTGCAAACGAGTTTATGCATCAAACATACAATTGGATATCAGTTACTAAATATACACATTAATTTCATCGTAATTAGAACAGTAACCAATTATTAAATCATAATGATTCAATTATAACGTAAGGCAATTTATTCAACTATGGCGCTGTTTTTGAAGCCAAAGAGTTCGTAATAATGTTTCTCGACTTTCACCATGTGATCAAAATATCGCCATTAAAAGAATCTTTAAAACTTTTGTTAAAATGTAAAAAAATCCGCTAACTAAATTAGGCAAATCCATAACCATGACGAAAACTTGTTTTAATTTGTCTTTGTGCACAATTTCAAACACTCGCCAAATTTTACTACTTATTTCAGAGACATTTCGGATGGAAAAGTTTAGCATCATTTTATGATCATTAAAAATATCTCAGTATTTGTCGACAGTATATCTTTGACGAAAATTAATAACAGACAGTTTTACAAAGCAAGAAAGAGGAGTATTATCCAAGGTATCTTTAAATGATTTCCGCAAATTTGGTAACATTTTTAAGACACACCAAGAACCCACAATAATTGAAATTTCCTATTGGGATTACGGGCGGCTACATTTTTTAAAACCGTTGGTATTTCAATAACCATATGGAAAAAGTTTTAGACTATGTTCAAAAAAAAAAAAAAAAAAAAAAACAAGGGGGGGGGGAATATATACTTACTCACCGATAAATTCTAATTTTATATTTTATAAATTCTTCAAATTGTTATATGCTTAAACGTTGTTCCTTTGTTTCTAATTGAATACTATTTTGTTCTTTGTACTTATTGCTATTTTACTTTTATGGGTAAGGAAGAAAATCGATTTTTAATCCCGTCAAAGCGGTGTGGTTTGAGTTCTTTCAGTTAAAACAAAAAAACGAATGAAAGTAGCGATTGTTTCGCACAAATATTATTGACCCAGGTAACGTCAAATATTTTTGCTGGTGATAGAATAAATGCAGTTCAATGAGTAAGTACGAGAGTGCATTTATTAAATGACAAGGTTTGCAGCAAAACTTTGATCATTGTTGCAGTCAGTATGAAACAAGAACGCAATGAAGTTGGTGGAGTCAACTACCAGAGTACTTGGTTTTAAGCCACATTATTCCTTGTATGGAGTTTTATATACATGTAAGGAAAATAACTGTTATGATGGATTTCCGCTTCCTCCCAGAAGTTAAATTCTACGCAACCTGCTCTTGTGGTCTGACATTAGCATTGCAGTTAATGCTAAGGTTTCTACAATTTGTAAACTTTTTCAATTTGTAAACGATTTACAACTTGTGCAATGTCTCCAGAGGCGTAGCTAGACCCGAGTTTCGGGGGGGGGGGGGGTTACTTCTTTTATTATATATATATATATATATATATATATATATATATATGTGTGTGTGTGTGTGTGTGTGTGTGTGTGTAAACTTTTTTTAGTATTAAAAAATAATAATAAGAGGGAGGTGAATCTTATATACTTTGGAATGGGGTGCCCCAAGTTCGATACTTGTGTCAAACAAAACAAAAGCAAAGAATTTTTATTTATTTATTTTAATGTTTTAGAAAATTTAACTTTTTTTTTTCTTTTTCCTCCATTTCATTTAAAGTAAAACTTTCTAGCAACGGGTCTTGTCAAAACTAGTCTATCCAGATCAGGGGGAAAATCAAATATCTGATGAGCGTGTTCCGTTCATTTCAGTGTGACTGCTTAATTTAGAGGCTAACACACATCTACAAAAGCTGGCATCCCTGAAAGCTAATAGATGCATCCATTTCCGCCTGTAAACTGGATGTTTGACTTTCAATCTCATCGGTGGTCAGACTATTTTTACTAACTTTGTTCGCACTAAAAGCATGAAATAAAATAAAAAAACTTCTTGATTATAACCTACAAAAAATGAAAAGGCTTTTCATATTGTTATATATATATGTTGCTTTTTATATGTATTTACATTTATGCTAATTTTAAAGCAGTTAATAAAATTTGAATTAAAAAAACAGGGAAGAAATATAGGCGGTAGAAAGTTATTTGCACAAAGCTGCATACCATCTGTTCTCCTCTCAAGTTTTTATTTAAAATTTTATTAGCTACTTTAGAATTTTCAAAAATATCTATTTGAGAGAGTAACAGCAATTTCTAGTGTTATAAACAGAAGTCTTGTTTATTTTCTACTTTTTAATGCGAACTAAGTTAACAGAAATAATACAGAACAGTCTAGATTCATTTCGTTTTTGAACATTTTATTCCTGTAATGCTATGCAGTTTTTCTTTTAAATTAAAATAAAATTCCCTTCAGAAGGGTTCGATGGGATTAATGCTGCTTCAGCAGACTGTACTTCGTTTTCTTCAGACGACGTTAACTTTCTTTTTAGAGCAACCATTTTCGTCATTTACATTTTTTTCTTTGGGTTTTAAAAAGCTTGTTATCGGTTTTGCTCGCTTCATTATACAACAACGTTCGCTTAGATCATTCTATTCTAAATAGTTCAGACCGTACGTTTTTAAAAGAATACGCAGTAAATACTGGCTGACATTTTCGACAAATCGATGTGATTGCGGTGGATACTCTGGTTAGCAAAGATCGTTTGGACTATGACAGCACAACGCCAACAAAAACCTTATGTCTCGAATTCTGGCTATGCTATCATTTTCGGATTCGAAGCCCAATGATCTTTAAAGCAGCAAGCAAAAGCATTTTCTTCAACTCGAAACAGGCTGAGGGGGCAAAAAAGGGAGAAATTTTCTAGGAATATTAACAAAAGGACAGTCGTTTCGAGCACTTTGTTGGAAGAAGAGTAAAGGGGTGAAATTCACAGGTTGAGTATTAGTTGCATTATGGATGAGTATTTCAAGTTCATGGTTAAAGGTCATTCAAGTTAAAAGCCATTTTGCTCTGTTATCTGGCTTAGTACTGTTCTTTGGTAGCTCTCTTTCTTAAAATTATGATTCCTTATAGAAAACTGAGATGATAGGAGTGAAAAGAAAGTTTAAGATTTTTTCAAGTAAAGAAAAAGGGAAAATCCTAGATTATTGGCCAGGTTATATTTGCAGCAATTGCTAACCTCAAGAGGATAAATAATTAATCAAAAAAAAAAAAAGAAAAGAAAAAGAAAAAAAATCAGGCACCAAAAAGCAATAAAAGACTTTTTCTTGAAAAAGATATGCTTAAAGTTTTTTTTACTGTCAAAATGATTCCTTAAACTCGCAATAAAGCACTTAATAATGTAATAACAGAATAAAGACCTAACAAAACTAATACAGAGGAATTTTGATTAAGAGCCCATATTGTCTTTAGTATCGATTTCGAATTTTCAGCATCTTATTCCAAATTTCTATAAAGTTTCTCAAAGCCCCGTATCTTAAAACCTCTTTATCTCGATTTTTTTCCTTCCTGTGAAAGTCGAGATATAGATTCAACTGTATGTAATATTCCCACTGCGCCGCTCATAAAATTAAACATATTTAGCAATTTGCAGAATCTATGACAAAAAAAAAGGCTACATATACGTGGATTTAACTAATCAATCTCATTTCTACAGCAAAGTGTGAAATTTCACTCAATTATCAAAAAAATGTCGCAACAGAGTGAGGAGTGAGGCGTCTTTACGCTTGAGGGTCACTCATAGAGCTGATTTTCAATGACACTGGGGGGGGGGGGGGAGCGAAGTGAATTTTTGACCATTGTTATTCAGAAAAAAAGTCGTTTTGATTTTTTTTTTCTTTTTCATCTCTTTTTCTTTTCTCTTCTCTTTTCTTTCTCTTCTCTTTTCTTTCTCTTCTCTTTTCTTTCTTTCTCTCTCTCTCTCCTTTTTTTTGAGACAAACATTTCGGGGGGGGGGTTGTCCTCAAACCCCCCCCCCCATAGCTACGCCCCTGAATGTCTCAATTGTTAATTGGGATCAATCAAGGCCCGTTGCCAATGTCTCCAGGACCATCATTTATTCCCCCCCCCTCCCGTATGCATAGGATATATATTTAGTGGATATCATTTTAAAAATAACGGGTAGACCAGAGCACGTTTACAAGGATTCTTTTTCAATGAATTTTCTGATTTTTATGTTTTCATTTTTAGGAAATTTTAGACATTGCGGTTTTATGAAGCAGTTAATGGAGTCAAAATTGGTATATTTAGTTGTTTCTCAGTTTGTGTTTTTAACCATTAAAAATATTTTTGAACCCAAGTCGGTTACATAAACTTGCCCCGGACACGAGGTACGTTTACGCATATTTATTTTGACACTTAAACTGGTTTTGTTAGAGTTTTGAACATAATGTTTTACCCTCGTTAAAATAAAGCAATTTTATTACAGATTGAATAGTTTATAAAGTTATAGCTTATATAGGGGCATGAAAACAACATATGATTATTAGCTATAAGATACGAATTTGTAACTTAATTAAAAATGAAATGGTGATTTTCAAAACTTAAAAGCCTGAAAATACAAAAAAACGTTTGAAACAGTTTTGAGCTTAAAAAGTGTCAGGGGCATGTTTAAGTAAGACACAGTAAGAACGTGCGTAAAGATTCTTTGACCTCAACGCATTAAACGTGCCCCGTCGCCAAGTTTGGATTTATTTCTAACGTGCAAAAAATTTTAACATTTCAGTTCATTCAAATACAATTCTCAAAAGAGGATAAAATTCTGAACATTTTTATATATTTGTTCTTTCTTAACGAAATATTATTTGTTCACAATAAGCTTCAAAACGTCCAACACAAAATTTACTCTGCTTCGTAAAAAAAAAAAAAAAAAAAAAAAAAAAAAAAATTTTTTCTTTTTCGCATGCTAGACCGAAGCTCGACTGGAGATCAAAAACTTGTGAGAATATTTGCTAGGGAGCAGCATCAATCTGTTATGACTGTTGGCTCTCCAGTTATAATTCGTTTTGAGAAAGGGGCACTGCGTAAACGTGCCCCGTCTACCCTACATACACAAAAATATATAAATACATTCCATTCTTCAAACCCAAGAGACAATTGCTCTCGAGTGATGGATCTGAATGTTTACCACTTTTCTATCTTTACACATTCGCGGAACACAAATTTTCTTTCTTTCTTTTCATATGGCCAGATGATTAATGAAACTCTTCAACTGACCCAACAGGTCTGATATTCAGTTGTGAAATGCCACGAGAACAAACGATTTGTTGGACATAATAAGAAACAAAATACGGATTGTGAAAGCAAAGAAAAATAGTTACCAAGAACGCTACAACGTCGTATCCTTTCTCTATTAACCAAACCAAAATGCATGAAGTATCTAGTCCTCCACTGTATGCAAGAATTACAGTTTCCATTAGAACTAACTTTTAACTCCGTATATTTTGGCAAGAATTGGGAAAACTTGTTACATGTAATTTAACTTGAATTATCTCCACTTTTGACTTCTTCAAAGTAAAAGCTATACTAGAACCCGCTTTGGGCTTCTCACTCACTGTTATCTGTTTCATTTTCTGTCACATGGGAAGAAACATAAAAAAGCTCCGAAGGTCGGACGACGAAAGAAAACTTACATCCTGCTTAGTGTAATAATGAAAATTTATATCCGTGTTTGTTACAAAAGCAAGAGCAACGTCTTGTAATCGTAAAACTCATGCATGGCTTTTATTAAAACCAGAAAACAAATTTAGTTTTTGGATAAAGGTGGACCAAATTTCTGAAATGTTCACGGGACATCGGAATGCCCCCTTCCGTTGCGAACATTCAAGGGTGGTTTTTAGAGTGTCAAACTGGTTTTTAGAGTGTTTTAGAGGGTAGTTAATTTTTAATGCCAAGAATAAATGGTTCCTAATTATCAACCAAAAGACCAAGGAATGACTGAGGCATTTAAAGTTGAATAATTTATTTCTTGTTGATATTTATTAGTTACTTAAGTGGGAAGAAACTTTGAATAAGGAAGAAATAATTGGAAAAATGTATCTACATGTACTTTTCGTTGTAAGTTTTTTTTTTTTACAAATTTTCTTGTAAAAGTCTTCTCAAGCTAATCCGATATTAATTTTACCTATGTCATCAAGCCTTCAACCGAACATTCTTTCATTAAACACCTATCAGCAGTCCAGGCGTTGCGCATCGAACAAAATACTCTTTCAGCTGTTGCTGGTGTCCCAGGTGAGCAGAAGGCATACTTAACAATCTTGAAGAGATTGAGGACTGCTGTGTGGTTCTTCTTGAAGTTACCAAACAGCCTGAGACATTTTTCTTCTCTTAAAGCACGTAATCACATCTGTGTCACATCTCTTCCTTGCTTAAACTGTTTCTAGTTTGGTTGTAACTGTTCCTAGAACCTATGCTGATACTCCTTAGCAGGCACAGCTTCGTCAAACAGCTGATCATTGTTTTCATATCGGGTAATATAGGCGGCTCATACGGGAGGGCAAGGGAGGCAACTGCCCCCTCACTTCCACAAGTAGGGCCCTTACTTTTCAGAGTTAAAACTTAATGATCGATTGTGAAATGAATTGTATATAGTAAATTTATTTATTTCACGAAAGTAAAAATTAAAAATTTCAAACAAATATTCTTTTCCCATCTTATTTCGTAAGAATGAAACTCTAAAATGGAAGTGGAATGTCTACGGTGACCATCCGTCCTGATTTTTGATACCATGCTTCACATTTTAAGAAGGTATTTTATCAATAATATTAAAAACCACTAGTATAGCCCAATTTTCAAAAAAAAAAAAAATCATCTTCAGAAGCCACGTCCCCCAACCCACATGCTTTTGTCTCCCCACTTTTTTGGTGCATCAGCCGTCTATCTCGGGTGCATCAAGATGACTGTTATTAAAAAGCAGGAACGCCCCAAAATTAAATTTTCTGTGGAAAAAAATTCTCAATCTGCCAAATCATAAATTACAGTTATGTACAAATAGGTAGGAGAAGGGGGGGGGACATGTAAGTATGGTATGTGTTATAAAATTGTTTGGGGGGGGGGGGGAACCGTCAGTCGTCAATATTTAAATGATTCAAATAAATTAGCTCACAAATAAAGCCCAGCGAGAAACAAGGATTAGCTTTTAGTGCCAATCGCTCAAAATTTTAGACGCGTTAATATTTTTTTTTTCTTTTCAAATAAATAGCATTTGCCTAAAAATAGGGTCAAGTTTCGTGATGTTAACATCATACCATTTCTGAAATACACTAAAAAGAATAAAACAAAATTTGTTTGGGAAAAAAAATAGAACTGCCTTCAAAACTACAGCTGGAAATTGCTCTAAAAAGTTTTTATTATTATTCTTTGAGAACCATCAATATTACTTTTAAACATGATTCTTGAAGTCGGAGCAAAAACTATAGATACGATCATTCACAGCCATAACTTAAAATCATGTTCAACCACAGTTTAACTACAAATTTAATTTTAATGGATACAGGTTCTTCAATAGAATTTTTATACGTTAAAGTGATATCAACATATCTGTGTGACGGTATTATAAATGCTCGCTCTTAATTTTGACTGGTTTCCATAAAACGTTTGAACGAAAATCATTTTTAAATAAAAAAAGAATCGACTTCAAAAAACAAAGAGGAACTAAGAAGTAAAAAATAATTGGTCATACTTACATACGATTTCCTACACAAACCTACAAATCAAATTTATTTTACAATTCCGGTGCAAAAGTCAACTAAACTAAACACCCAATTATAAAATGATTTTAATTACAATAAGATGAATTATTTTAATACATAACTAATTATATACGATCTCTTAATATTTTATAACCTTTTGAAGTCGGGGCCTCCTATAAACTAAAATCTAACGTAATTGAAAAGGTTTTAGCTTTAAAAACTAACTAGCGATACCAGCACGGCTTTGCCCGTAGTAGAAAGTTAAAAGGTCATTTGGTTCGCCTGTATATTTACAAATAATGGATGATGAATTTCTCACTAATATGGCTATGTTCATTTGCTCGCCTACGTTACGATTCCACGTTATGATATTTTGGTAATTTACTCTTCCACGTTATGATAATTTGCAGGATAAAATATTTTTAAAATTGGAATAGAAAAAGAACAAAATCAAGTTTTTGAAAAATCGCTTCGAGGTTCACACCCTTATGCTAAAATCTAATTCTGTGCCAAATTTCGCGAAAATCGGAAGAATGATTTAAGTGCGATGCGCGTCACAGAGATCCGGACAGAGAGACTTTCAGCTTTATTATTAGTAGAGATTTCGCGTTTAGTTAAATTAGTGTTTAACTCAGGATTCGGTGGGTTGTCAGTTACGTTAGGTAGTAGTTTATAGGAGGTCCCGACTTCAAAAGGTTATTAAAAATTAAGAGATCGTATATAATTAGTTAGGTATTAAAACAATTGATAGTATAGTAATTAAAATCAGTGTTTACTTAATAATTGGGTGTTTAGTTTAGATGATTTTTGTACTGGAATTGTAAAATAAATTTGATTTATACGTTTGGGTAGGAAATCCTATGTAAGTATGACCAATTGTTTTTTACTTTTTAGTTCCTCTTTGTTTTTTGAAATCGGTTCTTTTTTTATTTGAAAATAATTTATTTTTTGCTTTTTAGTGGTGTAAATATAAAATGAGTATTACGTAGGGTAGAGTATGGTGCATGACAGAGAGTCCTTGTACATCTCGAGTAAGAAAGCGTCGAGCACAGGATTCTAAAAACAGCTAAGATGAGCACAACCGAGAAAGAAATAGAGCTCCGCGTCTCGGAGACTTCGGAAGATTGCGAAGAAATGGTTTTTCAAATACGCAATTATTTACAAAGAAAATCGTCTTCATCATCAGTTCGACTTTATCAGAGTATGTTTCCGAAGGCAAATGCACGAGTAGCTAAAAAACAACAGAAATTGCTTTAACATTGCACATAAAATTTGAAGAGTAGACACCTGGAAAGAATATTTCTTCAAAAAAAAAAAAAGAAAAAGAATTTTCCAAATTGTTCTATTCGTGTTTGAGTTATAGGGAGGGGGGTATACATAAAAGGATTCCGACGAATTGAGAACGTCTTTATTGAAACTAAAAGAAAAACTCTTAAAGCGCATAAAATTTTATACGATTGGCACTAAAAACTAATACTTGTTCCTCTTCAGGAATTTGTGTGCTAATTTAATTAGAAACATTTAAATGTTAATGGTTTCCCAAACTAATTTACATTTCACAATAATTTGTGTCACGTCACTCGTGATAAAAGTCACATTTCTCTTTACTTGGCCCCGTTATAGATCAACACCGCACTAAAAACGGGGTATCTACTGTGATGTTGTATGCATGAAGATCAAAATACTACTAGAGCAATGATACTAAATGAATCTCCAGTTTGCTTTTAGAGAATCTTTATTCAAAATTTGTGATATGACTAATAATGATCAATACAGGGGCGATATTTAAATATTACCCTTCCCCCAAAGTCGCTCGAAGACTCACCAAAGTAAGAACACCCCCCTAAAAAAGGAAAATACTCCTCAAACCCCCCTCCCAGTCCCTAGATGGGCACCCCTGATTAATATTAATGTTTTATGGTACTTTTCTTAACACTGAATAAGGAAAATACCTTTGTTTAATGGAACTTTCTTAAACAATGGGTTTCATATTTAATCGTTTCATACGGAAATTAAATGAACTTTATTGTTTTTTTACCCTTAACTTTTTTCTAAAGAACAAATATGGTGAAGCAAAGGTTTGGGACCTAAGTTAGACCACCCCTATCGATTAAACGAAAAAAAAAACATTAAATAGTTTCACTAAGTGAGACGTTATGAATTTACGAACAACAAAGCGCGAGTATGAAATTTGAAGAGTTCCCTCGATTTCTCCAGGATCCCTTATACCCGAACTTGATGACCATTAGACAACCTGGAGAAGTATACCGTTTCAAACAGAAAAAGAATTTTCCTCATCGGTCCATGCGTCTTCTAGTAATCGGGAAGCATAGTACTTAAAAAATTCCTTCGTAGTCTCTTAATTAGTATTGCCATAACTGTAAATTAAACTGACGGCGTCATGAAATATTAAATCTAGAATACTTGTCAAACTTCAGAAATCGGACACCAGTTACGATATATTTATTAAGGAACATAAATTCAATCGTCGGCAGAGGGGAAAGGGGTTTTTTGCCTTCAATTCCCCTGGAATTGATTACCAAATGTATTTAAAAACTGAAATATTTAAAAAACAAAAAACTTTAATGACGAAATAAAGTTATTTATTAGCAAAAAAATATATATGTATGGTAAATTTATTAATTAAACTATTTTCGTAGCAAAAGACATTTAATTTACTGATTTGCTACAGGAGTAATAGATACATTAGTAAGAATATAATTAAAATTTACAGGCGGTGCCGTGCAAAACAAACATTCCGATGGCTGGAGAATTAAATATTGTTCAACACAAGACCGAGAAAATGCATCGTTCACTGTAAAACCACGTGACCTGTGACGTATCACTCGGCTGACGCAAATTGAATTACGTAGCCACAGCGTATGAAATTTAAATTTTCTTAGATTTCTCCGGGACCCCTCATCAGATCCAGACAAAATTACCACTGGGACCATCTGGAAAGTGAACCCTTTCAAACATTTTTTTTTTTTTTTTTTTTGAAATCGATCCAGGCTTCTTGGAGAAATCAGAAGATACAGATAAAAAGCCGCAAACGAATCAAAACCTCCCTTGAAGTCGGTTAAAAAATGGATATATGGTTGGTGGGGGGAAGTGGGTCACTGCGGTAAGTGGGTCACACTGGTCACCCCCGTAAAACTGAAATATGAATATGATTTTTTTACTTTTTTACACTGATCATGTCATATTTCATCACAGTGATTAATTTTGCATATGCTTCGGTTTCGTGGGATTTTTTTTCTAGGTCATAGAATTTAGTTAAAAAACATTTCTGAAAAGTATTTTTTTGCGTGTTCAAGCAACATTTTTCAAAGAAGTGTTTTCCAGGTTAGTTATTAATTTTTATGATCATTAAACTTTCATGCATAGTTTAACTTAAAGTGTATATTACAACGAGAATTTTTGCATAAAATATTATTTAAAAGGTGTTTAAGAGGCGGGGTTCCACTTACCCCGTAATTTTTTCTATAAGGGGGAAGCGGGTCCTCTTACTATGGGGTAAGTGCATCCCCCCATAATAGTGAGAATTTTGAAATCAAAAACAACTCTGAAGAAAAATTTGTATTAGTGAAATACCAGACAACTATGGTGACCTAGTAGAATTGATAGTTCAGCTACAAAGCTAATAAAGCTGGCGATTATGTATCTGTGAAACTTACATCAAAGAAAACCATAAAGTATTATATAGGTCTAATGTTGGAAGTTGATGATACAATTTTTTAAAAATATTGCTGAATTTGCAAGAACGAGTAGAAATAGTAACACATTTTATTGGCTTGTTGCAGATGATTTTGGAATTATTACTGAGGATGAAGTGATGATTATTCTTCTGTAATCAACTTTAAATTGACGCAGCCATTTAGTGCTTCCAATTTCTTTTTCAACTTATAGTTTTGGCTAATTTACCAAAATTGATCTTGATCAACTGTAGGGGAGGGTGTCCTAATGCTGGTGGGTTTTCGAAGAACGCTCGAAAATTGTAGTTTTTGGATTTTTATCGCAACGATTTCGGTTTTATTTCCTAGCAGGGTTCTTGAACTTCAAAATAAAAGTTATTTTTGTATTGTTTCAAACCCAATATTTAATTATCATCAAACTTTACAAACATTTGAAAAACTCGCTTTGCCCTACCAGAGAACCCAAAGCGGGTAAGCGTAGCTAATTGTGATTTAGTACATTTGCCAATCAAATATGAAGATATAAATAATTAAACTCATTGACTAGCTATCTGCCATTATAAATAAAATACATAAAATAGTTTTACTTATCCTATTTAAAATCAGCACATTTGCTTACAAAACATAAAGAAATATAGACAAATTAATTGCCATCCTAAAAAATAACTTTTAAAAGTTATACTTATATATTGAAATAGAGAATCTAAGTCAGCACACGAGTCAAGAAATTATAAATAAATATATGATTAAATCCTATACCTGCTTTGCTCGAAGACACGTTTTTACTTCCTTTTACAAACGAGCTGATGTGCACATCACATGACTTCCTTTTACTTCAATTTAATGCCATTTCCCCATCATTGGCAATTTTAATGTGATTCAATTGTTTACTCTCTAAATATCACCAACAGTGGCCAAATTAAAATCAAATTTAAAATTTTAAAAAATTGCCAAATTTGTCGCCAAGTTGGCGACCTAAAGACTGGCGATATATCGCCAAGTGTCCGACAAATTATAACACTACTTGAGTTTACATCGAAATTAACAATGATTTTCCCCCAAAAAATGGCAAAAGACCCCCTTAGAAACATCCGAATGCAACCAAAATTTAAGGTGCACAACTAGGTCCCACTAGGAGTCTACGTACCAAATTTCAACTTTCTAGGACATACCGTTTTTGAGTTATGCGAGATACATACACACATACACACATGCGCACATACACACATACATACGTACATACAGACGTCACGAGAAAATTCGTTGTAATTAACTCGGGGGTTGTCAAAATGGATATTTTGAGTGTCTGTAGGTTCCTAGGCACATATCGACGTGTGGCCGGGTCGAAAAAAAAAAAAAAAAAAACTCAACATTCATTCGGAGGTGAGAAAAATGGAAATTAAGGCCGATTTTTGAGTGAAAATTTTTTCGCGAATACAATACTTCCCTTTTTGTAAAAGGAAGTAAAAAAAGGTATTGTATTCGAGGAAAAAATTTTCAGTCAAAAATCAACTTTAATTTCAATTTTGCTCACCCCCGAATGAAAGTTGAGTTTTTTCTTTCGGTTCGACCACACGTGGATAAGTGCCTAAGAACGTAAGACACGCTAAATATCCAATTTGACGATTCCCGAGTTAATTACAACGAGTTTTCTCGTGACGTCTGTATATACGTATGTATGTATGTATGTATGTATGTCGCATAATTCAAGAACGGTATGTCCTAGAAAGTTGAAATTTGGTACGTAGACTCCTAGTGGGGTCTAGTTGTGCACTTGCCCTTTTGGTTGCATTCGGATGTTTCTAAAGGGGTCTTTTGCCCCCTTTTTGGGGGGAAGTCATTGTTAATTTCGCTGTAAACTCAAGTGGTGTTATAATTTGGCGGACACTTGGCGATATATCGCCAGTTTTTTGGTCGCCACGTTTTGTTGCCAAGTTGGCGACAAATTCGACGATTTTTTTTTTTAAATCTGGTTTCAATTTGGCCACTGTTGATGATATTTAGAGAGTAAAATACTGACTCTCATTAAAATTGCCAAGAATGGGGAAATGACATTAAATTGGAGTAAAATGAAGTCATGTGATGCACACATCAGCTCGTTTATTTCAATGATTATAACCTTAAATTTAAGAAAAGAAACAAACGAAATGACTATCGTAGTTTGTAGGTGGATGGTGTTAGAATAACCTCATATTATTGACAATCAAAAAAATAGGCTGGTCTTCGACTAATCACAAGTTACAAAACTTCTTTTTTAACCTAGAGGCTTTCAATGAATTTTACAGACGTAATTGTTTTGTTTTGAAATTTTCCATCATATAGATTTAACAGATAGTAAATATCTCATAAATAGATGCGTTTACAAAAAAATAATTCATACTAAAAATTTACGTAATTTATCAAGTTAAACCCCCTTACCCCTTCTTTTTAGATGGTTTAAATCTAAATAAAAGGGGGTGACTTTCTTACCCCTTATTATGGGATAAGTGGGACACCCATCTGATATTTTAAAAAATTTAACCGTTAAGAATATTTGAAGCATTATTTTAGAAAATAATGATAAACTTTTGTTAATCAATAATGTTTAAGGTAAAATAAGACAATAAGTTTAAATTTTTTTGTTTCAAAACTTTTGTATAAGGTTTCAGAAACGAATTGATCTCAAAAGGGGTGTCCCACTTACCCCAACCAACTCTGATCATTATTCTTATCGTTTTTGCTCTGACATCAAAAATTAAGTTTAAAAGTTTTTTGCAGTTTGAAGTATACAGTTTTGAAGTCGGTTCTTTTTTTTTTTTTTTTTTTTTTCAAAAATATTTTGTCTTAGACACATTCTTGTTTGAAAAATGTGCAATGTCACTCTTCTAGTTTCCTCCTCCTTCCTCCTTGTCACATTCTGTCTCAATTTCACGAACCACCGCCCCCATCATGTCACGAACCAAAGCATGACATTATTTGAGGCAGTGAGAAGCAAAGGGATATAAGTGGCAAAATTGAAAATTTGGAGATAACCAGTACAATTGGTAGAAGAACCTCTCCTCTGTCTTGGTGCAAGTAGTACTAGTAGCCCTGGTAGGTGCTGTTATACAGCAGGATTTGAAAACTTTTCAATGAATGTCTAAATAGGGTCTTATCTTTAAACTTTTTAAATTTAAAAATTGTGAGTTATTCATTGTGAAAATCTCTTTTTTATCTTGTGAAACAGATATTTTATGTGTTGCAAAGTTTTTTTCACCCCTCTTTCCTAATTTAAAAAAAAAAAAACATTCATCCCGGTCCGCGATTTTTTTTTTCCAAATTTTTGCCTTACCACGCGTCAAAAAATGTTGAGAAACGCTGATAATGGGTAATAGCACAAAATCAATGTGTGTTCCTTCATCATAAAAATCCAAACCTCATTAGGCTACCTGCAAATTCCAGTTAATTTGTTTATTTATTTGTTTTTTAACATCATTATGATTCCAACAAATGTTTCTTTTTCAGTAGCGCTTTTAATGTTAAACGGAGAAGAGTAAATTATTCTGATGATCAAGATGAATGACCTATATCCTTCTTAGCGCGAAGTAACACATCTCTCTAAGTATCAAAGTTGATGTCATCGCTATTAAAGAATTATCTGCAAGAGGAAGAACTGGTTTCCGGCTGGATATTTCTTTTCCCGCTATCGCGTGGGCAGTTAGTTGTTTAAGATAATCTATGATGGGTTATTTTGAGCACGACAAACTTGAAAATGGTGTTTAAAGATATTCCAGAGCGTTTTATTTTGAGATTGATTCGTATGAAATAATATATAGTGCTTGAGAGCAAATGGAGCAATTGCTTCGGGCCTTCACTTAAAGGGACATCCCAAAACAAACCGATTGCCATAATTCAAGAATTTAATATTTGAAATAAATAAATATATAAATAAGTAACTATTAGTTTCCAGGAGCAGACTTTGTACCCCAAGAGGATGCTAACCTTGACTCCTAAAAAGCAAAAAAATAAATAAAAATATAAAAAAAAAACGAAGGCGAAGAGGAGAGGGGGGGGGGAACGACGACGACACAAAGGCGCACAAGCTCGAAAGCGCAAAAAAAATTTTGAAGAAAAAAATAGAACCGACTTCAAAATTGCTCTAAAAAGTGAAAAATAATCTTAGTCTTTAAACACCATCGATAATACTTTTAAACATAATTTTTGAAGTTGGCGCAAAAACAAAAAGTAAAACCCAGTGTAACGATGCTTCGTTCATATTTTTTTCAGAAAATCATCCAAAAGTTAGGAACGAAACATTTATATCTTTACTCAGATATGCTGTTATCAATGCATAATGTATGTGGTAGTGAAGAAACTAGGCCTGGTTAAATTTACAGGTGTAGTTGAGTTATGGCTATGAATGATCGTATCTATCGTTTTTGCGCCAACTTCAAAAATTATGTTTAAAAGTATTATCGATGGTGTTTAAAGAATAAGATTATTTTTCACTTTTTAGAGCAATTTTGAAGTCGGTTCTATTTTTTTCTTCAAAATTTTTTTCTTTCATTCTTTTTAGTGTAAATGTAGATACGTATTTCAGTAAAAGAAAGAAGTTACTTAATAAGAAGTTCGGCTCTATATCACTGTATTGCGTCAGAGAAGCCTTTATTCAAAATTACCATTACAATTACTATTAATGTTACTGTTATATGGCATCTTTTATAAAAATGGGTTTCATATTTTAATCATCTAATAGGGAAATTGCATAAAATTTACTGTTTTTTGCCCATAACTTTTTTTCTAAAGATCAAATATGGTCAAACAAAGCAATGGGACCTAAGTTGAGCCATCCCCTATCCATTAAAAAAATTAATCATCAAAATCGGTTCACTAGGTAAGACGCTGTGAGTAAACAAAAACAAAAAAAATTAATTTGAATTTTGATATCTTGAATTCAAATTATGTTTTTCGCAATCACGAGTGTGTGTATGTGTTTGTGTGTGGGGGTATGTGTGTTTGTGTGTAGGGGTATGTGTATGTGTGTAGGCATGTGTGTTTGTCTGTGTGCTGGCATAAGTGTGTGGGTAGTTGTGTATATGAATGTGTGTATGTGTGTGTGGGGGGTTATGTGTATGTGTGTGTAGACATATGTGTTTGTGTCAGTGTGCAGGCATGAATGTGTGGGTAGTTGTGTGTATGTGTGTGTGCGTGCGGGTGTGTGTGTAGCTGCGTATGTATGTGCGTGTGCGTAGGACATGGATGCAACCTGGAGACGGCTTTCGCTAGAGGAGCAGCATCGTGAGGAGCCGGTCGACGGTGACAGGGTGCGGAGGGTGGCGGTGGGAAAATAAAAAGATAGGACATCAAAACAGTCAAATGAGAACAGTAAGCAATCGTGATTGCTCAAAAAAAAAAAAAAAAAAACATGCATACGGTATGAACTGATAACCGCCTCCTTTTTGAAGTCGGTTAAAAAAGAAATTAAAAACGAAAGTGTGCAAGTATGAGGATGCATAAATAAAGAAATACGAACTCGCACAGGTTTGAGGGCGCATAAAAAAGAAGAAAAAACGTCGGAGGACGCAAATAAAGTAAAATAAAATAGAATTAAAATAAAAAAGGTTCGAGCACAGGGGGGGGGGGACAAGATGCACGGGTCGAGGACACAAAAGAAAAAAATGAAGACGCTCAGGTTTGCGGCGCAAAAAAAAAGATCTGAGTTACACAGGTTGGAGGGCGCAAAAAGAAACAAGGGAGAGAGAAAAAAGAAAAAAAGAACGAAGGTGCACACCTTCGAGGGCACAAATAAAATATAATAAAAATTAAAATTTTCCACGACGACAAAAAAAAAAAAGGCACATAGGGCACTAGCGCCGACTCCATGGGGCTTGAGGAGGCTCGAGTCTCTCCCCCCCCCCCCCAATAATTTGTGCTTGCGTGTGTGTGTGTGTGTGATTTTTTTTTAGAGGAAGGGGCCAGTGCGTTATTGAAGAGGAGTTTATTTTTACTTGAGAAGTGTCAGTGACAATTGTAAAGTTTTAGAGGAAGTTTCTGTAGGTTGCAGGCCTTTTTGAAATTTCACATATTGAAAGGTGAAGACCCTATTTAATGTACGAAAAGAAAAGATGTTCTCTTATGCCAAGATTTGCCTTTTCTGGTTTTAAAAGTACTGCTATGACGGTGCGTTTCCTCAAATATGAGGAGGAAGTTTGGTGAACTTCAAAAGTTTGTTTTTTATTTATAGCCACAAGCAATATATGTCCACTAGACTTCTCACCACAAAATGGAATTTTAAAAATGTCCTTTAAGACAAGAAACATGGTGTAATTGAACCAGAAAACTTGTACAGTCGACTCGCGCTATAACGCGATTCGACTTACGCGAAACGGCTATAACGCGAGTTTTTTTCCGAGTAACGATTTTTCGAGCTAACGTGAATTCCTCGCCTGCAACAAGAAAATTTTCGTTAAGGAATTATTGGCCTACTAAGTATTGATTTCGCGAATGGACTTCATCCTCTCAGAATCACTAAGGTGGGAAGACTCCTACACCGTCGAATCATCGCTTTGTTAGTGTATACAAATAACATCTCCGTATTTTCCACTCTAAATGTGAAAGTTAATTTAACATAGTAGTATCTAAGCGTGCCGTTCGTGATTTTAATTGTTGGAAAATGACCAGAAATCGCGATGATTTAAATTTTTTAACTGTTGCCACCATGCCACCTTGTGTTTGTTAACAAATAAATGTTTGTAATTATTTTAAGCAAAGCTTTTAAAATAATTTTCAATTTTCATTTTTTGCTTTGCTTTTGAGATAAATCGGGAATGGGGATGGTCGTCAAGTTTTGGCGTATGTATTTTTTTTTTTTTTAACGCGGAGGGGACTATTGCTTCCTCGTCAAGCATGGGGAAGGATCAGAATCATAACTACAAAACTACAAAATACATCACAAAAATTACTAAACTCAGGCTCATGTCTATGAGCGCCAGCAACGAGAGCATTCTCACTCCCGTTGACTTTAAACAATAAAATGAAATTAATTAAACAAGGTCTACAAATACTTAGGGAAAACTACAAAATACATCAAGGAAAATATAGTTCACTTTCATGTTAGCCCAGTCAATGAAGGTAAAAAAATAGGCTTTGTCGCAACTAATTTAGGGAAAGCTGAATTTTTGCAGGATATTAGCAAATAAAGTATACACTAAAAAAATAAAGTCCCGAACCCCACCCCTCTTGCTTTCTCCCCCATCCCCGTCCGAAACATTGCAATAGCAGTATTATTATTATATGCTTTTTGTGTCGCAACTAATTAGGGGAAAGCTGAATTTTGGCAGGACGTTAGTAAATAAAGAAAACACTAAAAAAAACACAAAGTCCCGACCCCTCCCCCTGTTGCTTCCCCCCCCCCCCCCACACCCTCTCCGAAACACTTAGACCATCAGGAGCAGTGCTATGATAATTAGCTGCGAAAAGAAAAGCGAATAAAGAGAAAGCTGACTTTTTGCGCGATGTTAGTGCATAATGTGTACACTAAAACCTAGACAGTCCCGACCCCAACCCCTCTTGCTGCTCCCCCCTCCTTCCGAAACATTGCACACTGATCAGTTCACTACTATGATTATACGCGCATAGCTTGAAAATTTATGATGTTACCGGGGTCTTCCTTTTTTATTTAATTTCCAACAATATTATAAACCAGTGGTGCCCAACCTAAGGCCCGGGTGCCGTATCCGGCCCGGGAAGCTGATCCGTGTTGCCCGTTGTTTTGTGAAATGTTAGAACTCGAAGAGCACGATTAATGACAATGTTACAAATTGTTAGCCAAATATTTAGAAATTGGTTTCTGAAAACATTGTTGGGGACCACTGTTATACACAAATTATGAAACATACACTTTTTATGTATATAGCTCAGTTCCACCATTTTACCAACTTAATCATATGCAGAAATCTCACAACAAAAACCAAAAAGTAACTTTAATAAATTAATAGCTTTTTATTATTACATCTTGGAAAGAAATGTTTGAACAAAATCTATAGATAATAATATGATAATAGTCATTTTCTTGAAATGGATCAGCAATGTAATAAAGGGCCATCTTCTAATATTTTGTTGATTTAGTCCGAAATATTGTTACAGTGCATTCCACTACAGTGTCCACACATAGACGTGCAATCGAACCTAGCTTTACGACAGATACAGTTTGAAACACATAAATCTTTTCAATTGCAAGATACTAATTGGAGAAGTTCTCTTGAAGCAGAGGTAATCTTCATGAAATTAGGAATCAGTCTGTTGCATGAAATAATGCCAACCCCACTCTTCTGGGGGAAGTTTGAAACCTAACCAAGTTTGAATCTGGTGTTGACCCTAAAAACTGTGGTGGAAACCTTAAAAAGATGTTGATGAGTGACGTCGTCTGAAGTTGATGGAAGTTTTGATAAATCAAAAGTGGACTTTAGGGACATTTTTGTGATTACTTGCTCTTTACAAACTTTTATTCAAACTTGGTTAGGTTTTAAACTTCCAGCAGAAGAATGGGTTTGGAAATATATTTCAAGCAACAGACTGATTCCTAAGATCATGACAATTACCTCTCTGCTCCAAGTGAAATTCTCCTACTAATATCTTGCAACTGTAAAACATTGTGTTACAAACTGTAGCTGTCGTAAAACTGGGTTCGATTTGTACGTCTATGTGTGAACACTGTAGTGGAATGCATTGTAACAATATTTCAGATTAAGCCAACAAACTGTTAAATGACCCTTTAAAAAAGAAAAATTGTAGTTATAATAACTTGATGCCTTTTTTTTTTTGAATGCAACCTGTTTTTCAGAAACCAGTTGCAACATAGCAATAGGGGTAGGGACTTTGTGTTTTTTTTAGTGTATACTTAGTATATCAACATCTTGAAAAAAAAAAAAAATCAGCTTTCCCCTATTTAGTTGGTACACGAAAAGCGTATAATCATAGTACTGTTCTTGCAATGTTTGGAGGGGGGGGAGAAAGGGGGGGGGGGTCAGGACTTTGTCTTACTTTAGTGTATACCTTTTGTACTAACATCTTGAAAAAACATCCGCTTTCCCCAAATTAGTTGCGACACGAAAAGCGTACAATCATAGTACTGTTCTTGCAGTGTTTCGGAGGGGGGGGGGGAGAAAGAGTGGTGGGGGTCGGGACTTGGGACTTTTTTAAAGAATACATTATATACTAACATTCTGCCAAAATTCAGCTTTCCCCTAATTAGTTGCGACACAAAAAGCGTATAATCATAGTACCGCTATTGCAATGTTTCGGAGGGGGTGAGGGGAAAGCAAGAGGGGTGGGGGTCGGGACTTTGTGGCTTTTTAGTGTGTACTTTATGTACTAACATCCTGCCAAAATTTAGCTTTCCCCTAATTAGTTGCGACACGAAAAGCGTATAATCATAGTACTGCTCTTGCAATGTTTCGGAGGGAGTGGGAGATGACGCAAGAGGGGTGGGGGTCGGGACTTCGTATTTTTTTAGTGTATACTTTATATATTAACAACCTGCAAAAATTTAGCTTTCACTAAATTAGTTGCGACACGAAACTTTATTGACTGGACTATGTCCATGAGCACCGGTAGTGGGCTGCTTCAAGAGAGTGCACTTTCAACCCTTGGATTTTAAAAATAAAATTAGTTGATTTTAAAAAGTAATATCACTTTTAGACTTTTTTAATATTAAATTCCTTTTATTTATTTTTTACTTATTGCAAACCTTTCCTTTACTTAACTCTCTTCGCTGAATAGTTTCAACAAAGATAAAAATACAACTCACTATTTGCTTTAAAGAAGCCCAGTGGCTCTAACGCTTAGCGCTTTCACGCTACAGGTTAGGGTTTGATTCCTGGGTTTACTTGGTCGACTCAGCCGTTCATCCCTTCAGTTGGTTGATAAAATGAGTACCAAGCGTGCTTGGGAACTAAACACTGGGGGTCCCACGTTATAGGCTGACCACTTAACCTGAGCATCTGCTCTTGCAGTGGCGGATAGGGGGGCGGTGGGGGCGACCGCTCCCTCCATGACCATCAATTTCTGAAACCAATAATATAGAATTTAAAGAATTACTAGCAATCGCTACTAATTTTAATCAAGTACATTCCACAAATTTGCTTTAAATTAATTTTAGAAAGTTAGTGTATTTGAGGATGGACAGCGTTACTCATTTTTTAATTTGAACCTAAGCTCGCCTCTTCCCCCTTTTTTCGAATTTTGATAATTTTTATACTTCTATATATGTTTTTCAACCTTTTTCTTTCAGGACTACACTATACCGGTATGATAAGACATATTGCTATGATTTAGAATAGTTGTTTCCAACCCTGGTGGGGATCGCCCCGAAAGGGGCGATTTGGCACTACAAGGGGGTGAAAATTCGTTAGAGGCGACTAATATTTAAAAGGCAGGATAAGAGGGGAGGGCATTTGACTCCTTGTCCCTCTACATGATGGGTCGAGAGGGGGGGGGGGCTTTCACGGTTTTCAACCGCCACCTCCTTGAATAGAGTGTAAATCTGCTCCTGTTTTTGCACCCCACAGCCCTTAGTCAGGAAAACTGAAATGGGTACATTAGTCCTGGGCCCTCATGGACTGTCGTTTCACTGGGTTTGGTTTATTCGCTTTAAAGTAAATAAATTAATCTATATAAATAAAACAAAGAATATGTGTGTATATAGTGTATGTGTATGTATATATGTGTGTTTGTTCTCTATACAAAACCACAGTTTACGTCGGATCTCGACCAAATTTGGCAGGAAGGCACTTGGGCACCCGAGAAAGAACGTAGGGGGGGGGGGGGGGGGGCGGGGGTTGAACGCCAAAAAAGGACTGAACCGTTCGAATTTTAATTTTATAGGCCCAAAAATGGCATTAAATGGTTCTTTCCATCCAAAATAATTATCCGATTTCTTTGATTCGGGTCCCATTCGAAAGTCCGCGAAAAACACCCATAGAGTTCCATCATTTCCTTCGAGTTTCAATTAGCGTTCAGAAGGTTGCCACTTTTTTTTTTCTCTTTTGTGACTTAATATCCCCCTCCCCCCTTTGATTATTATTTAGCGACTTATCTTCGTTTTTTTTTTAAAGGATTTTAGCTGTATTTCTGGGGAGTTGCGTTTAATTTTTTCCAGGAACTTTTGATTTGTCGTTTTCTTTCCTTCAGAATGTACTTTGACGGGAAATTTTGTAGTATTTTTTTCTCTAATAGAAGCATATTATTGTTAAACATGCGTCACTTGACAAAACTTTTTTTTTTCGAGGTAGACCGTGCAAAAAGTCAGGCAATGCAGCTAGTTAAAAATAAACGAAAAAAAAAAAGTTGAGGAAAAAAATTTTTTTTTTCGCGATTTGCATGCAAGTGAACTCCACCCCTCCCCCTATATTTGGTTCTGTCGGCGCACATGGGTCTGATTTACCTCTAATTGTGTCTGATAATAATATTTTTAGAAAGAATATGCTTAATACTTTCCTAAAAGTACAAAAAAAAAAAAAACTTTTTTAAACACATTTAACCATTCATTTACTAAAATTAATTACTTCACTGTTGTTACTGTCAATTGGCGTGAAAAATAGGTGGCTAAGCGCCACCTAAAGAACTTTTAACCCCCCCCCCCTTCCAGGATCTTTCTAAAAAGATCGTAAAAATTTCGGGGAATATCTTTTCATTCCTGTTTCCTATATCCACGCCCTTTCCCAGTCTTGCCAAATAAAGCTTGAAATTGAACCTTTAAGACTTCAATTTTGAAAAATCCCAAAAGAGCCCCGCCCCCCTCAGCCCCACCCGTTTGTTTAAACACCAGAAATAAATTAAAACTGGTTCCTTAGAACATCATCAATTTCACAAAATTTACGATGGAGAAATCCCGAATATACCCCGGTCTAGAAAGATTGGGCACCGAGCATATTGGGCGCCGAGCACATATTGTGCCAAATGTTCCCAGCGCCCAAAGTGATCGGCGCCCTAAGTGCACGGCATCCAAAGTTCCCGGCGCCCAAAATGCTCGGTGCCCAATGTTCCCGGCGCCCAATCTGCGGCGCCCACTTTTCCCACTTCGGTCTCCTCTCTTCCCTATGAAGTTCTTGCTATGTATTTGAACACATACGGCACCCAAATGTCGTCAAATGTTGTCAAAGGTTAAAAAGACCTCGCGCCTGATTGGCGGCGCCTCGAGTCCCTAGAGGGACTCGAACGGCTACCAATCTTCCCATTCCGACTCTGGATGCGGTTTTTGGCCAAAGAAGATTGTGTAAAGTTTGAGAGGATCGGAATCGGGTATAAATGAATTCGATTGCGGGGGATATGGATCGATGGGTATCCAGAGGAGCCCACCCTCGCCATCGATCAGGATGAATACCCGCGCGTGGAGACTCCGCGTGAACCTCAGAAATGATAGGACGCCATCATCGGTCAAATATGAATACATGAAGCAATCGTAATAGCTTAAAATAGAAATTGACCGAATTTACAAAATCTAAGATAAATGATTAATACTGAAAAATTCATTTGCGTGCTGTTTATTGTTTGAAGAAATGGTATGCAGCAAAAGTTACAAGTCACAAAAAATGCAATTTCAGGCTGTCGTTGGTAACATCAGATTACGGACGGAGGTTTTTTGATTATTTAAAATTGAGCTCATAAAACCGCAGTTGTGATAATCATGGGTTTGATCAATCTTTATAATGGGGTTTGTGGCTTTTTGGGAAGGATTGGAGAGGGGATCATCAGATTCCTTTTCCAAAATTCCTTAAAGGAAGCTTTTGATATAGTTAAGGAAAATCGGGAGGAGTTGAGGGCTCCCTGCCAAATATTTTTAAAATTTGAAATCCATTTTTGCATATTTTTTGTGACTAATAGCAGCGCCACTGCGGTATTACGTGAAGTGGCATCAAAACGTAAATTCCGGTCGGTTTTCTTCTGCTCACCCCATTGGGCGTTGGTTTGCAGAGTTATTTCTGCAATAAATAATTAAAGGTAATTAAACTTTGGAATACATCTTCATCCATTATTTCTTTAAACATCAAAAAGAATTATTCTCACTTTTAAGTATCGGCAAATAAATAAAACAGTTAGTATAAGACTTGCAATTTTAAGTATTTATCATTTAATCAATATTTCAACAGAGTATTTAAACTTAATTTTCTTGTTTAAAATGCTTTTAAATAGTAATTTTGTAATTATTCGATGTGCCAAACTATTTATTCCCTGGTATTATGTCGTTCCTCCATACACATTATACTGCTGGGTTATAAATTGACAGACTAGGCGATCTAATAAAAATATATGAAATTATTTACTAAACAAAAAGAACTTGTGAAATATTTCACTAGACCTAGGCTCGAACTGGTTATCAAAATTTATCAAATTGATTTGTAGAAGAGAAATATGACTGTAAAGCGTACTTAATGATAAACAAATTATAGGATGTAGATATGTAGGCAGTTGACCTGCAATGCTTCATAGCCTTGTCTGTAGATGTCTTGATGTAGATTAAACGACTATGTTTCATATATTTGATCTTTTATGTTAATATTCAAATTATAGCCCTATTTTTAATCATACATTATGCAACTATTCGGGCATTGGTAGTCGTCAGGCATAATGATCAGCTATATCCTACTTTGCTATGATGAGATTATGTAATATTTTCAGTGTTGGATTTACCTATAAGCTAAGCAATAGCGTAGCTTATAGCCCCTGCTTTGTTGGGAGACCCCAACTCGCGAAAAACTGCATGTTTTATTTCTAAAAACATGAAAACGTACTACTTGAAAAAATATTCATTTTTTTAAGTGCTTGAAAATTTTTGTGACTCGCATGTTTCATATATTGCTATTCATTTCATCCAAAGTTTGGTATTTTTTTAGAAAGTTCTTTTGTTATTGCCTGCTTTTATTTTACTTCTGCTGCATACTGTCAATCTGTTTCACATGAAAAAGTAATATTATGCTACCTCTATTCTGTTTCATTTTCTCCTCTACTTGTTGTTGAAAGTTACAAGTAGTGCAGAATAATAGGTACCTATTTCTTATTAAATTTCTTACTAAATTCTTATTAAAAATTCAACAATATATTTTTTGTTAATGCTGTCAGAAGATACAGTAAGATTTCAGTACGATAAATAGAGACTTTTACTATTCAATTTCATTTAATCGAAACTTACTGATCTGCCGTTTGGGTTGTTAAAGAATGGTTGATGCTGATTCGTTTTTCAAGGGACTGACATTGTTATTCTAATGTAGACTTTTTAGAGAACTTATTCAAAAGGGAATTTTTTGAAGCTATCTAATTCCTGGTGATGATTTAAAGAGAGAATGTTGTTATTTTCATTTTTAAAAAATCTCATTCTAAAAGGGGTTTTGGGAATTATTTTTCTAATCCAGATAGATATTTTTAGAGGAACTGTTGATGTTATTTGAAAACTGTAACCCTCATTCTAACAGGGATTTTTAGAAACAGATGTCCTAATCATAATAGGAAATTTAAAGGTGTTTTCTTTTTCGAATGAGGAGTTTCATGGACTAATAGGAATTTTTCGAGACTATTGTCCTTACTCTGATAAAGATCTTTAAGACTGTCCCATTTTATGAAAAAAACTTCCTTTACCCAATAGATGGCGCAAAATGTTGCACCCTGGTTGTGACGAAAGCATCATGCTCGTTGTACGTTTTAGCCGCAAACTAGTTTTACAACTGACAGGATTTACGCGACATCCAGAAAAGGGGACAAACCGGAATTTGTGTGGAGATATTGTTCTTCAGAGGAGTCAGTGAGGAATGTCTTTCATTGTTCGAAACACACCCCTCAAGTGCCTTCAGGCATTGACAGCGCGAAGGAATCGGAAAAGCAAACAAAACCGCTGCAAGGAAATGAGATGAGAGCATTTTTGCTTCGATTTGAAGTTTAGA
Source organism: Uloborus diversus (assembly GCF_026930045.1). Lineage (NCBI taxonomy): Eukaryota > Metazoa > Arthropoda > Arachnida > Araneae > Uloboridae > Uloborus > Uloborus diversus. Next base: position 70,326,016 of record NC_072737.1, on the reverse strand, counting down.
TCAGAAATGATTTCGTTATACTAAGGGTTCATCTTTTTAACCGCGGAAACTTCGGTAAATTTATCGCAACATATTTTAGAAATGTCTTCTTTTTGGCTATTAAATCTACTAATAAAAGTTGTCAATCTAATTTTTTTTTTTTTTTTTTTAAATATTAATCTTTAGAAGCTTTGTTTCCTTCATGCTGCATTTATAGAATTGCTAAATAGTAATAGAAAAGACTGGAAAGTTTGTTAAATCAGACTTGGACAGTTTAAAAGAAAATTGTGTTTGAAAGGTCACATTTTTTTAATCTTTACGAGGAATTTTACCTTTTGTTCATGACAAAGGTCCACAAAAATTACCATGGAATTACAGAGAAAACTTGGTGGTACGAATCTTTTAAAATTTTGAAGAAGAAAACATAGTTTTTTACGGCATTTAACAGGGCCCAGTCGCGCAAAGAGGGGGAGGAACAGCTCCCCCCCCCGAGATCGATCTTAGTTTTCGCCTAACTTGGAAATAGTCGGGGGGCTACGGGGGAAGAAACTGCAAATTGTGATAAAATTATGAAACTCGGCATGCTTGTAGATATTGTATAAACAAAAATTTTACAAAGGGGAGGCATTCCCAAATCCCCCCCCCTGGCGGCCATTTTTGGTCCAGAACCAAAAACGGCGATTCTTTTTAAATTTTCGTTATTATAATTTTTTTAATCATTGGTTGTGTCATTCCATGGATGTTTATTACATTTTTTATTATTTAAAACTCCAAAAAAATCTAATTTCAGAAATAACTTCACAAAAAATGGTTTTTTAAAAATAAAATCAATATTTTTAAATTATGAGTTCTCTGAAGTGAATTTTTCCCCCATAACAGAATTACAGGTTTCTGAATTTGAAGATACATTACATTTGTGTTATATCAAAGTAGGATTCCAGTTATCCAAACTCTAATTGCCCGAACTGTCCAATTATCCTGTCATGACGCCCCTCGTTTTAAATGACTGAGCACGCATAATTGAAACTATTTGAGAAGGGTATAATAGAATAAGGACTTGAAGAAAAAAGAGAAAAAAAAATTAATTTTCAGACAACATAATTCTAATAGAAAGAAATTTAAAGTTAATTTTAAATTTCTGTTCATTATTATTATCACTATTGTTGCTGTTTTTAATTCTCCATCACCCAATTGATCATCAGTAAGCTTTTTCTCATTTTATAATTAAAAAAAAAAAAAAACATATATATATATAAACAAATTCAAGTTTTGGAGCACCGTATCAAAGCTGGTGCTTTTAAAATTAAAGTTTATTAGATCATAGATTTCAACTAACTTTAGTATCTTTACTGAAACTTTGAAGGAGTTGATTTTGTGTGTGTGTTATATACAAATATACGTGTACAATATACGAATTTTGTATTAATTTATCCAATTATTTAAGACATTTTTAAACACCCTTTAAACTGTTCCAGACCATTTCTTAACAATATGTTACCGTTTCTTGCATAAACAGCTGAATTTTTACCGTATTTTTAAAAAAACAGCAGTATTCAAACGATGCACAATATCAATTATCAATGGGAGAGAGAGAGACATGAAAAAAAAAAAAAAACAGTACGGTACATATACAGTATGCAGTAATAATAAAGCACTATACTGTAATAGTACTATACAGTATTGCTGTGCTATCTTCGATCAGTGGCGGATTTACATTCTTTTCAAGGGGGTGGCGGTTGAAAAACGTGGAAGCCATATTTCTCCCCTCAATCCACTATGTAGGGGGGAGGGAATCAATTGCCCACTTTTAGCCTGTATTTTAAATTTTAATCACCCCCTATCGCCCCTCACAAACTTATCGCTCCCCTCAAGAGTTAAATCTCCCTTTTGGTGGCTATCACCCCCAGGTTTAGAAACCACTGTTCTAAATCATAGCAAAATGTATCATCATACCAGTATAGTGTAGTCCATGGAAGAAAAAGGTTGGAAGATACATATAGAAATATAAAAATTATTAATGTTCAAAAAAGAGGGGAGGGGCGAGCTTCGGTTTCAAATTAAAAAGTGGGTAATGCTGTCCATCTTCGACTACACTGTCTCAACTTAATTTAAAGCAAATTTGTGGAATGTACTTGATTGAAATTAATAGCAAAAGCTAGTAATTCCTTTAATTCTATATTATTGGTTTTCAAAAATGACAGTTACGGAGGGGGCGGTCGTCTCCACCACCCCCCTGGTAAATCCGCCACTGCCTTCGAACCATTTTTTAGAGTTTCAAGCGTTCAAGAATTCCTTATCTAGTCACAAATTTTCACTTTTTCTTTCTATCTTCACAAACATAGCATGAAACAGCGTGCTTTGGTGCAGAATATTTCATCACCTTTCATATTTAGAATTTAAAATATTAAAAGAAAATTGTGGAGTTGTTATTTATACACACTAACAAAGCGATGTTTTGACTAGCGCTGGGTGGGAACTAGAGCAGTTAGTGATGCTAAAAGGATGAAAGTATATTCACGAAACTAATATTTAGTAGTAAATAGCGAAGCCGTCATTTTGCGCCACGATTCCTTTCCAAAAGTTTTCGTGTTGTGGGTGAGAAATTTGCGTTAGCTCTAACATTCGTTACTCGAGAAAAACTCGCGTTATAGGCATTTGGCGTAAGTTGAATCGCTTTGGAGCGGAAGCCGACTGTATATGAGAGATATAAATGTTCAATTTTGATTGGGGAAAATGTAAATTTATCATACATTTCACGACAGTATATTTTTGAGTATTATAGTTTAAAGTTGGTTGTATTCAAAACGTTGATCAGAATAAAACATGCGTCTTGTTTTGCCACAATGACTTGAGCAGAAAACGGACAACCAAGTTAGAAAAGTTACTTATTGGATTTAGTTCAAGCACTTCTCTGCTTCCCAAACGTGATGAAATTTTAACTAAATACTGATTTTTTTCCTTTTGTTTTAGCAAGATTAGTGAACTCCCCCCCCCCCTTCGATGATGAGTAGTCATTTGATTGTCATCATTTTTATTTGGAGGAGAATGGAATATATACTATGACTACGAGCATTCTTCGGAAGGGCTAGAGAGGTGAAAACCAGGAAAATATGTAGCAAAAAGAGAGATCCAATGGGGTATTCCCCCAAAAATATTTTAAAAATCAATAAAACGATCTATCCTTCCTGGATTTCGTTTCAAAGTTTATTTCAGGTCCGTCATTTGGGAAATCAGGGTGAGGAGGGGCCATTGGAACCCCCTGGATTTTAGAAATATTTTTAAAAAAAGTAGTCTTTTTGTTCGTATTTTTTGTTTGTTCCTTTAAATATTAGGCAAATGTTTGGATAGGTAGCCTCTCCCCCGGAATTTTTCCGGAATTGAAGTTACCAAAACGTATTTTAATCAAGTTTTAGTGATTGGGGGGGGGGGGAGAAATGATTGGGGGTAATATGAAGGAAACTTTGGAAATTTAAGTTTCAGAAATAGAATAGTAGATTATCTTTGATGGCAAGGCGAAACGATCGGAGACCCTCACCCGGAATTTTTTTTTAAATTTAAATCCTGAAAAGGAATGTTTGTACGGTCTTTAATTATGCAAAAGGAATAGAAGGCACTCCTGTGAAATATTTCCGAAATTGAAAGCTTAAAAATCCATTTCTTTGCTATTTTTAGGGAATGGGATAGGGTTCTAGGAACTTCTCGAAATATTTCCAAAATTAAGTCCTGAAAACGCAATTACATGACATCTTTCAGGATGAGGGTTGGGGTTAAGAGACTGTCTCACAAAAAAATTCGATATTGAAGTTCCAAAAACGAACTTTCAGACAATTTTAGATAATGTTATAGTGAGGTTTTTTTCGACTCTTTCGCGGCAATTTGTAGGGATGCAAGTCCGTAAACCAAAATGTAATAATGCTGAGGGATCATCAGGCTCTTTAAATTCGCCACTACGCTCAAGTATTGATGCTTCTCTAAAATGATTTTTTTCCTCTACATATTTTAGTTTTTAAACTGTTTAATGATATGTTTTTGAATGTGTTCTCTTATAAGAAATTCTTCGCGACTCCCTTGGAAGTCACAACATGCTGGTTGGGAACCGCTGATCTGGAGCATTAGTAATTAACCAAGCTAGTCAATTAATGGTTAAAATATTTTTTTTCTCAATAAAAGTTGTACTATACACATTCATATCTTTAGCATAAAAATGTTTGTAATTACTTTGGTATAAAGAAAAAAGCTTTAAAACTAGCATTTAACTATGTCATTACTACAGGTAGATCGTGTTTGTTAATTACTGGCGTTGAAGGCATTTTAGATCAATGCATGTAATCGACCAACCTTCAATAACAAACAGCATAAATGGATAGTTATTAAATGCATTTTTTTTCCTTCACTGAGAATAAGCATTGATCAGCATATCTCAGTAAATGAACCTGTAAAATTAAATTTAACCTAGAAAAAGGTGATTCAACATTTTATCTGATAACAATTTGCACCAGTAAGAAAAGTGACTTCCTTGAAAACTTCTAGATGTCTCTGTAAGTATATCGTACGTAACCTTCATAATGGTCAAATCAAAACCTTTGTTACAACTTAGTTCAACTTACTGGCTGATGGTCAGTAACTCGCGGATCACACTATAATACTTCCTGTTGCAATTTAAATAAACGCTTATCAATATCATGTTTACTTAATCTGTTACTTTTCTAAGTCTAAAACTTTAAAGTATAAAATTGAGATGAAGATTTACTTAATCCATTTGCACAAATTTGACATTTTTATGCTTGTATTTGCAATTTATTCCCAGAATTTTAAGCTTTGTCTTAAAATTTTGATATATTCAAATATAAAAACCATTAAACGTTACATAATATACGAAGTACCTACTTTCTAAAAAAGTTTCGTGTCTACAAGGTAATGATTTGAGCCTATTACGTGTACGCACACAATATGTAAAAATCTTTACTTTTCAAGTTCAATTTTTTTTTTTTTTTTGAAAGTTCATATATTATCATACATAATACTTTGCTCTTTGTTATAAAGGGCAAATATATGCACAAAGATGTCACACCTGCGCAAATGGATTGAGCAAGGTTTTTTTAATTAAATAAGAACTATTTTCAGATCATCTTTGTCCTTCGTTAACATTAGAAAATATTAATTACTTCTTGAAAAATAGTTAAAATCGTTGTTGAAATAAAATATCACGAAATTTTAATGATCTCTGTTGCGTCAATTTAGAAAGATATTCATTGCGGATTAGGAAAGATTGTGTGGCGAGCACTCGTAGGCCAACCCTCCAATTCTAGTTCACCCACCTGTTTCTAATAACACGGAAAATACACACGGGGACGTCCTCCCTCCCCCCTTTCTCTTTCCTTGACTACAATCACTGCCGCCTCGAGCCCAAGCTACAAGCACTGACATCCGATACCACTGGCCATCACTTCGGGCACACGCATGGAAAGCCTCACTTTTTCGCAAAAATCTAGTTCATCTGCAAAACTGACTGATGGCGATATTTGTCCGGCGGGATCTCCACGCGATCACGAACAATTGGTTTTAGAGAAAAAAAAATCTAGACTGATTTATGAAGAATATGAAGGAATGAAACTTGTTACAGAAAGTTTATGGTCCATATGGAATCATTTATTAGCATAAAAATGAGAAAAAAGCCGAGCTATTAATAAAATAGACCTTAATTTCACGTATCCTTACTTATTCGAGTTTTTGACGCCATCTATTGGCACTTTAGGCAACTATAAGATTAGTGGACAGAATCGAGTAAGTTTCAGAACACGTGAGCATTGAAATTTTTTTTAATGATATTTACAAAATATTTCAATTGCAATGCGTCTACATTGTTTCTATGGTTCAGAGAAAAAAATCTCGAATCTCTGTGTTTAGATGATTTTTCATGAATGTGTTTAAGAGAAATATTTCATATTTGACAAAAAGTACTTTTTAATATCATTTTGTGATAAATGTAGGTAACTCAGCAGCAATTTACTTCATGCACGTAGTTTTTTACACATTCATCTGATATAGTAAAAAGTTTCATTGCAATCCGGCGATTAGATTTTTTTTGTCGCTGTTCCCAAAGAGTCAAGTTTAGCATGTTTTTCTACCGGAACAGCCTTAAGGACTATGACTCAGTAAAGGTTTTTTAGTGGTTAATGTCGAGATTCTACTGGGGATATGTTGTTCTAATTCTAATCAGGATTCAAAGGGTCTGTTGACGCTATTGGGGACTGAATAGCCTTTATTCTAATGCTTCTTTTACGTGTATTTACCTTATTTATTCAAGTATTTTGATTTTTTAGGGGATTGTAAACTTTATTTACGAAGTTTTCTCATACGAACGTGAATTTTTTGGAACTTGGTCCAAGTTTTAACGGGCATTTTTAGGAACTGGCGCCGTTTATCTGGCAGGATGCTTTTTTTTCTTTTATTCAACCTTGTTTGTTGAACACATGTCACTTGACATAATTTTTATTTCAAGGTAGCCGGGCGAAGCAGCTACTTATCTACTATGTATAAATCTTAAGTTCCTCATAAATCATATAACATGAAGTTCCAACCCATTTTATAATGCCTTGATGCATTATAAATGAATCATGGTTTTCTAGAGAAATTTATAAAATGTTAAAAGTTAAAATTTATTGGATCTTTGTAGGAAAAAAACCTTAGTTATTATTTTAAAGAAAAGTAAATAAACAATTTTAAACACAGTAGCATGAAGAAAAAACTGCAAACATGTGTTTCTAGGTTACTTTTGATTTTTAGCTCACTATGTTATCTTACAAATGATTCTTCTATGTGCCTTATAAAAAAAGTAATATGTGCCCTTATAAAAAAAGTAATGCTTCTGTATTATTATTTTTTTTACAGCCAATATGGATATACAACCTAGAGAGATAAGAGTATTGGATACGGTTGAGGATATCCAAGAGCGCAGGGATCAGGTGCTTGGTCGATATGCAGAATTCAAAGTCGAAGCACGAAATAAGCGAGATCGATTAGAGGATTCGAGACGATTTCAATATTTTAAAAGAGATGCTGATGAACTGGAGTCTTGGATCAATGAAAAATTGCAAGCTGCGTCAGATGAGAGTTACAAAGATCCAACTAATCTGCAGGTATGGAAATTCATTCATGTGTATTTACTACTATTTAGTTACTTACTAGAACTCATATAAAAACTTGTTGTAAAAATTTTCAGGAAAAAGTTTTATTTTAATGGCTATTTTAAAATGTCTTTTTATTGTTTTCTGTTAAATGATTTAAGGGTCTCAACAAGCTATGTCAAGGATTGAAAAACTGCAGCCTTCTTCAATATTTCAAATGACCTTGAGAGTCATTGACACTTTATGTAAAGGCTTAATTATATAAAGGTTCATATAGTTGTAAACCTAATGAACTAACTAGGAACAGTCTAGCTGGGGCCAGAGTCTGTAGCTGGTCATCACAAATTTTATTTGCATAATAGTCCAGTCAATTAACACATTGTAGCATGCATGGAATATGCGATAATTTTTGACTTCAGAATATTGTTAGGGGTAGTTATTAAGTAAACATGCTGAAAGTCCCCGTCCCTGAGAAGGTGAGCTAAAGGTAAGAGGGAAGAATTTTTTTTTTTTTTGAAAAAATGTCGGAAACAGTGGAAAAAATGCGTTTAAAATAAAAGTTCAAGCTAAATAAACTTCCTCTGAAACTGTTTTCTACCCATATTTGTCAAATTTTCAACAATTTTCTGGGTATATGTTATGAAAAATCGATGAGTTTCGAAAAAATTCTCTCTTTTTGTCAACCATTTGCTTCTAGTGCCTTCCAGAATCAGTATTCATGAAAATTGTCACTGACAAAGTTGTAGAGCTTTAAATTTCCTTTAATTTGATATGCTACTTCGCTATATTTTATTCAACCAATGAAAAATTACAGAACTCTGGCAAATCTACTTATGAACTTTTGTCAAGTGCATTACTGGTAGCAATAGGACAGTAAAATAAAAGCAGGAGAGTTAATTAAGGGGAGGAAATCAAATCCTCTTTCTATGTGATGCCAACAAGGAGGACATCTCAGGCCCTCGGAGAAGTAATTCCATCTCGTATATTGTTGCTCATGCAATACATTAAGTTAACAAGGAAATGTAATATGAAAAATGAAATAAGTGAGGTTTAAGATTAAGTCCTAAACTATGGCAGCATACCAAGGGTTTAATGTCAAAATTTTTCAATTGATGTAGTGAGAAACAAAGGGATGCACAAGTGGCAAAATTAAAAATTTGGAAATAACCAGTACAAATAGTAGGTGAACCCCTCCTCTGTTTTGGGGTAAGAGATAGTGCTAGTAGCCCTGGTAGGTCTTGCTGTACAGTATGATTTAGAAAAAAAAAGGAATGAAGCCCTACCTAGGGCGTAATCTTTATACACGTTTTACTCAAAACTTGAAAATGTCCACTTACATCCCTTTGCTTCTCACTGACTCAATCGTAATCAAAAGTATTTTTGATTTTTTAATGAAGCCAATTTGGATTTTCTAAATGGTCAGTTTTTACTTTGAAAAATTAGTAGCAATTTTGTTGTTTATTTTCGGATCTGGGTCAAAACTAAATCTAATCTACATTAGTTGCTTGTACAAAGCACACATATAATCATTTTTTGGTATAAACATACAATCTGATATATAAATGCATGTTTGAATTTTTCAGGCAAAGATACAGAAACATCAAGCTTTTGAATCTGAAGTTGCAGCTCACAGCAATGCAATCGTAGCTTTGGATAATACTGGTTCCGAATTGATAAATCAGAATCACTTTGCTTCTGATGTTATTAAGGTAACTTTTTTGTTTTATGCTTATAACTGAACTTGTACCTGTTTGGGGAGTGTTTTGTAACATGAAGATTAACAATTAAGAAGTAATGTATCAAACAGAATGGGATTGTTTTTAATTTTAAGTTCTCCCCCCCCCCCCTTTTCAATTTGAATGCAATTAGGCATAAGATATTATGGAGACAAAAACTTTTAAAAGTTTGAAATTGTTCATATTTCAATGTTCATATGATCAGGGTTCGTACGGGTCATGGAAATCCTGGAAAGTCATGGGAAAAAAATAAGCAAATTTCAGACCTGGAAAAGTCATGGAAAATTGAAATTTTCAGTCTAAGTCATGGAAATTTATTTTCAGTCATGGAAAAATGTTCTGGGAAAAAGTAACAGTAGCTAAAAAGAGTATTAGAAATCTTGAGTGATTTAGTATTGCACCACGAAAGCTACTTAAACTGGAAAATTGAACGATCTCAAAACATTGCATCCAAGTTCGTTTCCATCACTCCTAAATCTTTATTTTAAAATTTATCAGAGTTTATCTCTGAAGGTTTTGGACAATCTTTAGTCATGCAATAGAATGCAGAAATAGGGGAATTCTAATGCTCAAAAACAGTAGTGCCCAATATACGGCCCACAAAACTAATCCATGCGACCCACTGGTACGTTCAGTGTCATTATTCCAACATGTTCTGGAATTTCTAAACCTATTTATTTATATGCATCTGAAAATGTACAAATAAGTAAACAAGTACGTTTAAGACAAAAGATTTATTTACTATGAAATGTTTTTAATTATATTTTTTTAAATAAATATCTGGTTTAGAAATATGAATTTACTAAAGAATGTGGCTTTATTTTAAAGAACCAAAAAAATGTCAAGTTGATACTAAAAGGTAACTTTCGAAGCAAATTTATTGAAATTTAGTAATGATTCATTCAACCTTTTCCCCAATCATTATCATTCTGCCTGTTTATTAAAAAAAAAGTCGACATTTAAGCATCATTCACTGTAGTTTTACTTAACTTAAACTTATATGATGAAAACAGGTAAGAATTATTCAGTTTTTTACGTGTACACTGATATTTTTTCAATCAGGTAGTAGCATGTACATAGGAGTTTTGCTAATGCTCATTTCCAAAAAAAAAAGGCAAGTTTGATATTAAATAGTGCTATTCTCTTCATGTAACAAGGTCATGAAAATTTTCATGAAGTCATGAAAAAGTCCTGGAAAAGTCATGGAATTTTTTCATCCAAATAGAGTATGAACCCTGTATGATGCTAAATATTTTTTAAAGTGGTTGAAAAGGAGTGAGTAATTCAACAAGCAGTATAAAATAATTCACAATTCCGTGTGCTAATCATACATTCTTAAATACAAGCAGAGTACTTTAGGCTCATTACAAGGCAGTTTTTATAAGAATTGGGCAGTAAATGGGATGTCAAGATACACACCATTTTTGATTTTAACCCCTTGAGGACCAGCGCTCGGAAAACGAAGCGCAGCTACGGGACCGAACGTTCTGAAATGGAACGCCGCCATCGGCCCGAGCATTTACAGCACAGTTAAGCCTAACTGAACAAAAATATTCATATAAAATCCGCATCTCAAAATAATGGCTTGAAATTTTAATTTTGCTTAAACAATGTACTACTGATTACTAATTATTAATATAAAGACTATTACATTATTAGAAGGAAGTGAAATAAGTAGAATACTAAAACTTTAACCATGTGCACAAAATTAAATGATATGTGCATAAAAATAAAGTTAGAGTTTGACATCGTGAGTGCAGAATCAAAGAAAAAGAAATGTAGCAAAAAAATATGTTCCTTATGTAATTTTGATTAAAACAACTTAGGTCAACGAATTTAAACTAGTTATATTTCCCACGCGACAAGTCTCAAAACTGCTTCATAAATCACTCGAAAACATTCCCTTTCACTCACTTTGCTAACCATTTTTATTGCAGTTTTCCATTCTCCAAATGAAAAAGAATAAATACAGAAGAACAATATCAGAAAGGATTCAAAAATAATCATAAACTTCAGGCCTCTTGAAATCATTCCTGTACTCTCACTGAACAGGGAATCCCAAAAGTCTGGAACACATGCGCAAAAATATTTTAACCTTCCTTCCCTCCCCCGTAATTTATTCAGCTAGATGTATATCTCTTTCAATTACTCGTAAAAAAAAAGAGAAGCAAAGATATAAACAAAAGCAATTGAGACCTCATAAATCATATGCGCAGAGCAGTGATTCACTGTTGTTTACATAAAAAAAAATCTATCCCATTGAGAGGCCCAAATAAGAAACTAAAGCGTGTACATGAAGGTCAAATACCATGTGACTCGAATATGATCAAAGTTATAGCCATTTAGCACCATCTATTATCGTTTAAATATTCAATTCAATCGTTCCATTTCGAGAAAGCGTATACCTGACGTCGCACTGGGACGTCGGCGTCGATCAGAGCGAGTAGCAGGGAAGTGACGCTGGGCTGATAGGAGAGAAATCGTTGCGTAGCGTCCGCGTGACGCTGGGTGCGAACGGGTTAATAAAATTTTTATGGATTGTTCTAAAGGTTTCAAAGGACACATATTTTTTCTTCTCCTCCAAAAAAATATTTGCGCACCTGTAAAAATTAGTAAAGTGGGATCTGAAGTAGAAGTTTTTTTCCAAATCGATATTTTTTTGAAATTTGATTGTCTCTACATTGAGCATCAGCCAAATAAATTCTTGTGATTGCAACATGATATTTATTACCTAAATAGAAATAAATCCTCAGTCTTATGGCTGCCTTTCACTGCAGCCTGGTAGGGGTGGTTCAAATTCGCTGAAGAATGAAAAAGTGTCATAATAGAGGGTTAGCATTGAGACTCAACCATAGTTTTGCATGTAACTTGTGTAATTCTCTCTAATATTATGAATGTGAAAGTGACTTTGTATATCTGTTTGTAATTCTTTCTTGCCTTAACTATTTGATAGATCATCCTGAAATTTTGTATAAACATTGTCGGGTGCAGAACATAGGCTACTTTTCATCGAAAAAAAAGTATTCTAAGGTTTTTATTCCAATTTTACAGAAAATCATTAATTTGCAAAGAATTTAAGAACAGTCCCTAATTCTTCACTTTAAGTTGATTCCATATTCTAAAACAAGGTTTCTTTATTTTTAAAGTATCGTCTGCGGTTTCTGTTCACGAAATTGAAATTAAATAAAGTAGAATTTCTGATTCATGGTAGACGATATTTTGGGGAAGAAAAGTAATAAAAACAAACATGAAGAATTTTTTTTTAAAAAGTTATTTTTCTAAATAAAATCTCGTCTGTTTCGTAATCATATAGGATGAAAACTTTGTTTATATATTCAAATAATAATAATGATAATGGATTTAGTTTTTCATGTTTTTTGTTTTAAATATCAACTGCACTTTCTGCCAGTTTAAATAGCTTTTGTGGAACACAATAGGTTGGAAAAATTCTGTTAAGTTGGTGTATGTTGGTTTTAGAATTACTTTTAGTCTTAAGTATTTAAATATTTTTCTGAAATTTTCAAAACATAATTTATTAATATATGTGATTTCATCTAACTAACAATCATCATTCTAACAGCTCGGTCAACGTGGAAAGATAATGCCTGATGCTGATTATTTTTAAAGATGACTGAAGTTTTAAGATTTTGAAAATATTCAAAGAGTTCTAAATTTAAATTTTGAGTCTGAAAATAGCTCTTTTCTATACATTGATTGGAAATTTAACTCTTCTTTTTTTGCCTAATTGCTGAACTTAAGACAACTTTTATTTTTGAGGTAGACTGTGCAACAACGGACAATGCAGCTAGTAATAATACATATATATATTTTTTTCAATATGGTTAGCCATTTAACATGGCTAATCCTCCGTGCTGGGAAAAAAATAATCAATTTTTGAGTTAAACGATGCTAAAAAGTTTACTTTTCATTGTAATCAATTCATATTTACTGCAATATTAGTCCTGTTTAAATATAAATATCAATTACAATTAATGAATGTTTGAGGATGTCTTATATTTTAAAAAATATTTCACGAGTCATCCCACGTCAAATCAACACAATTTTTCCTTTGTTGAATTGCGTAATTTTTGGCAGTATGCCTTACCAATAATTCTTGTTTATTTATAAATGTTTTCTTCAATATTTTCAACAGAGAAGGCTTGAAGAATTGCATAAGCTTTGGGAATTGCTGTTATCACGCCTTGCAGATAAAGGACTCAAGTTACAGCAAGCTCTTGTGTTGGTGCAGTTTCTACGTCAGTGCGATGAAGTTATGTTTTGGATCAATGACAAGGTAGGAAATTCATTTTGAGTTTTTATTCTCTTTTGAACATTTATCTTATGAAATGTCATTATTGTGTGTGTTAATCATTTAATACTTTTCAGGAAGCATTTGTCACAACTGATGAATTTGGTCAAGATTTGGAGCATGTGGAGGTTCTTCAGAGAAAGTTTGATGAATTCCAAAAAGTTAGTATTAGTTGACCAATGTATCCATATTTAGATATCCTATCTGTATTTCTGTGTTTACTTCAATTTTTTCATGTCACTAAATATGATATAATACTCACTAAACATACCCCCCTAAAAACTTTTGATTGAGTAGTCCGATTCACACAATGTTTTTTTTTGTTCGAAAAATCTCAGCAAAGACACCTTATTCCCTCATTTTATTTTTTAATTTGAACAATTTTTTGATCAGTTGTGAACAGGTCAAAAAAACTTAAATTAGCGCCTACAGGGAAATTCAAGGCAAATAGAAATCTCGAACTTTGAAGCAAATTTGCTTCAGACAATTTTTGTAGAAAAACTCTTTTAAAGAAGAGCATGTATAGAAAATATCTTTTAGATTTGAAAAATTTTCCATTCAATTTTGAACAGTGCGAATCCCTTAACATTACTGGCTGCGACAAAATTAAAAGTCAATATAGATCCCAAACTTGAAAACAGATTTTCTTCAAACAAATTCTGTTGGAAATAACTCTTGATGAACAACTCCACGACTCCAACTTTGATTCCGTAGCTTTGGCAAAAATTTTGACATGCAGGGGAAATGACTGACTCCGACTCTTGAAAATTTCAAGTCTTCAACTCCGACTCCTTTATCTCAAAATAATTCAGACTCTGGCTCCGCAAACAGTGTTAGAGTTGTGGACTTTGAGGGAAAATGACCGATTCCAACTCCGAGTCTTTGACTCCTTTACCCCAAAATGAGATTGACTCAGACTCCGCAGCCATAGTTTTTACTTTGAAATAATTATTTTTGAATATGATTTGTTTTTATTATCATGATGCAAAAGTTTTAATTTATGTGTTCAGTGTTACGCGGAGAAATTCGGAGTTCTTTATGTTTCTACATAAAGATATGGGCAAATAATTTTTTTTATTTAAGAATGAGTGAAAATTATTTCTTTAAGTTGACATTTGTTGTTTTTTATTTATTTTTAAAGTAGATTTATTAAATTTTTTGGCCACAATGTAAAAACAAATTTTTTTTTGTGACAAAATTAATTTGTTTTAATGAACTTATTATTTTTCTTTTTGAAAGTGATTAAGGATTTTTTAATGAAAAAAAAATAGCTGCTTTGTTTAAAAGGTGCTAGTACTTTATTCGATCGTTTATTATTTTTTCACGCATCTATTTCTTCAGATGAGAAAGGCATATTTTATTTCTAGATGTCAGATTAAAATGTTGAAATGTTACATTTGAAATAATTTACAATTTTAGCTAATTTTGAGAATATTGATCACATACTAGAAAGTCAATTGGTTTATAGGAAAGTAGGCTTGTTTAGTTCTGGACGGAACTGCTTGTTGAATTAAAATATAGTTACTCGTTCTTCAATCTCAATTATATTTAACTTTTAGCTGGATAGCACCTCGGACCCCTGGCATGGACTCGCAGGCCCCCGAGGGTCCTAGGACCACAGTTTAAGAATCTCTGATTTGAATCATCCTCATAACTACTGGCTTTCAAGTTTTCTTATGCTGTTACATTTTGAGTTAGTTATTTACACTTTACAAGAATGTTATTTTCTCAAAGGTGGTATATGTTATAAAAATTCCCCTATAACATGTTGATAATATTTGTAGAAATATTAGCTTGTTCTCTCAGACATATTAACACTTTGAAGCAATATCCTCTGATCACATTTAAAGAAATTAACTTGATAATTAATTATATCATCGCTTAACTGTTTGTAATAAGTTTTGTCTGTTTCATTTTTATAAGTTTTAATTTATTTGAAATACAAATTTTAATACCTTCCTTTTTTTTTTCAAATAAGACATTATTTTTCCAAGTTTTGCAACTTTTGAATGACCTCTGCGTGTTTAACTTTTTGTTTGCATAAATCATTAAAAGTGCTATTCATTAGCATAGAAAATTAATTTTCCTCTCTTTGTATAGGATATGGCAAGTCAAGAGTTCAGAGTTCAAGAAGTAAATGAACAAGCAGATAAACTAATTAATGAAGGCCACCCAGAAGGGGATACTATAAACAAGAGAAAAGAGGTACTGTTTTCAATATTTTTAAAAAAAATTTCCTGGAATATTTTTCAGATTGTGTTTTGCCTTCAAATTAGGAAAAACGTAAAGCACTATATTCCTATGCATTATATTGGCATTAAATATAAAATGAAAGTCCAAATCCTGAATTTTCAAAAGTCTTTCTTATAATATTTTCAAGTACATTTATCTTGTTATAAATCATGTATTGGTTTAATTAAATTGGTTTTAAATTAATAATTAAAATAATGAAATGCCTAGTTCTAAAAATGTGGGGCAGAAAGCAAGGTAAAAATATTCGCTAAAATTCAAATTTTAAGTGTAGGGGAGACTCCCCTCCAAGCTTTAGCCATGGAATGGATTGCAATATCTTGGGTAAGAAAAATTAACAATATTGTTTGATTATTCCATAAATCTGTGTATCCCATGTGTATAGCTTGTGTTTGTTGGTTTTACAATTTGTCCCAATTTCTTATAAATTGAATGCTGTTATCTCCACAAACTTCACAAAATTCAATAAAGATGTTAAATTCTATTCATGTATGAAATTAATTTTTAAGAGAAATGGAACTATAGTAGATTAAATATATTTAATGTTTTTGATGATTGGTTTTAATGCATGTACTGAAGTACTCAAAGTTATGTTGAAAAAATATCAAAAGATATTCATCCACACTTTAAATATGTTAACTATACTTTTAAAGAAAAAGGAACAAATCTGATATACCCCCCTCTTGGCGACTTTTTCCTGTTGGCGCCAAAAAAGCATCGCCAAGAAAACTATGAATGACGTCATATGTCATACATCGTTCATAGCGATGCTTTTTTAGCGCCAACAGGAAAAATTCAAATTATGTCATTAATTATTTAATGAAATTAATGCATTAATTTTTTTCCGTTGTTTCTCCGGGATACGAGCCCTCGGTCTCATAGTACTTTCGTAATGAGACCCCTGCCTCGGTCTCATTACGAAAGTACTATGAGACCTCGGGCTCGCCAGGACCTCGCTGCCGCTCGGTCCGTTATCCCTCCGACTTTTAATATACATCACAGTCGGATATAAGTCACAGATCTCCTCCGTTCAGTATACAATAAAGTCACAGATTTTATGTGAAATTATAACCATTTTTGTGCTACAAAAATGCCAACTACCAGAAACACACTAAAAACACAATAATTCAAAATATGTTCACTTACCTTTTTTACTTTTCTTTTACTTCCTCACGTGAGGCAGTGCACATATGTTCCGCTCTTAGGAATATTTGTTCGGATTTTAATTCAATGTAATTTAATATTTCTTCATTAATATAATTTCGCCAATCGGCTAAAGTTTGTGATGAAAAAAAATATTGACTTTCAATATCAGCAGTTTTGGTCCCAATTAAAATCTCATATGTTATCAAAAAAATCTCCTCTATTTTCAACTTGCTAGAACTAAACCATGACCCACTCCTGATCGTTGCTTCTTTTCCACAAACAACACCCCCAATAACCTTTCTACAAAAAAAATTAACCCATCTGAACATTTTTTAGTTTTTTTAATTTTCATAACAGAATTACATCTAGAACATAACATTTCATTCTTAAGTAAACCAATTTCCCTTAAAAATTCTAAAAAAACCTCTTTATTTTCAATTAGTTTAAATGTAAAAAATCTATTTAGGACTCCGGTACGTCCAAACGTTGGACGACCTGACGAAAAAGAAAAAGAAGATTCATTCAAAAATTTCAATTGATACATTTGGACAACATCACAAACCGAACTCATAATTAAAATAGAAAATTCAACTAAATTAACATTAAAAAACAACAAGAAAAAGAATACTCTAAAATAAAGTTTGAATTGAAACTTTATTTTAGAGTATTCAACTTAAAATCTCCCTAAGAGCGAAACATATGAGCACCTACCTCCTACCACACATACATGTGCAAAAAGACAAACTTCGAGAAACTACTTTCCAGCGTTCAAGTTGCAAAACCAGGGTTGCCAAGTTATCGCCTTATTGGCGATTTTCGTATCGAGCGAAAAATTAAAATCTCGCCAAGAGGGGGGCATATCAGAGGAGAGCCAAGAAAAAATTCTAATTTCTGTTCTTGACGCAAAAAGATTGTTTATGCTTTGCAAGAGGGTGTTGTAAATAAAATAGAGGAAATAACGATGCATAGAAAGGAGTTGGATGAAAATCTTCTTTCTATGGAAACAAATTTTCCATTTTAAAGTTACCTATAATCAGTGCAATGCTTAAGGAGTGGGTTTTTTTGACTTTAATTTTTCAAAACTCTTCCAAAAAAAAAAAAAAAATGTTTTTTTAAAAAAAACTTTTGTTAAAAAATTATAATTATTATTTTATTTTATCTTCAGTACTTATTTTATTTAGTTATTACCAACATCCTTTCTCATTAAACAATACAGTGTTTTCCTTTAAATTTTAAAAGCCTGACGCTAAGAAAAATAAAAATTCTTTATATTCGAAAGTACCAAGCTCAATACAAGAAGCATTACTTCCAATGTACTTGTATGAGTACACATAGCTTTCCTTTTCAGTTGTTAAAAAAAGTTGAATATTTATCAGGGGTGAAAGTTATTTAGTGCACCATCATTAAAGCGATGCATCATTTTTTGCATTTGCTCACATGGGCGTCCATACACAAAATTTTAAGGGCTCAGCTATTTTCCTCATTGTTTAGCAGGATATTTTTCCCCATAGACACTGATTTCGGCACATATTAGAGTTATTAAAGTTTGACATTTTTAATAAATTATTCATGAATGGTTGGAAAAGAAATGTTTTTCATTTTTACAAAGAAAAAAGTACTAAAAACAAGGAAGTCTAATTTCTAAGGGAGGAGGCTTGAGCCTCCCTCTTGCCCCCCTATATGGGCACCCTTGATTGCTTATGTTTATGTCCTTCCAGCAACACCCCCTCATTTAAATAATCTATTGTAACAAAAATAAATATAATTTACAAATGAAATCATTTTTATTGATCATATATATTTCAAGAGCAATGAGTTTGGTAAAACACTTCCCAAAAAGAAAGTCTGGTTACGATTATACCCAGGGGCGTGCCCGGGGGGAGGGGGAGACACCTGTTGGCCTAGGCCCGAGCCTGAAGGGAGTCCAATTTTTTTAAAACTAGGGGTGAAATATAGGGGTAAACAATATGGTGGGGGGGGGGAGGCAAAAAAGTCATTTGTGACAGACCCCAAAATTTCTGTGCACGCCCCTGATTATGCCTATGATAGGTTTTATTTATATACCAGTATCTCTCTCATTTTTCTTTAAATAATAAAATTGGTAACTTTAATACCATGTCAAAAAATCAAATTTTTAATGTTCTGCTTGCCAGAGTCTTCTACCTTTAGTATTATCAGGGGAGCATGAGAGGTTTTGGGCTGAAATCCTGTCTTGAGCCGTGATGAAAGATATAGTATTAGAAAGACTAACAATTCAAAAGCTTCAGTTTACAGCAAATTAAAAGTATAGAAATTTCTAGAAAGAAAAGTTTTTTCTGTGCTATTTTCAGAAGAGGGAAATATGTATACATTCTTAGTGTAAATAATCTTTATTATTTCTTTTATTCATAGGAGGTGAACGATGCTTGGCAAAGGTTGAAAGCTTTGACACTCTTAAAACAAGAAAAACTCTTTGGTGCACATGAAATTCAAAGATTTAATAGGTACATTATTTTCTGCCTTTTAATGGGATGAAATATAAATTTTGAGTTGCTTATTTCACTAATTTTCTTTATGAATATTCTGAAAGGAAATGAACCTCAGTCCAAACTTAATTGCATTTAATGTAAATTAAATTTAGGTATATTAGCACCTAAGAAAATTTTGGTTAGTATTAAGGTTGACTGGCCTGAGGGAACTTTTACTTGTATTGTTTATTTTACTGGAGTGTTTTAGCGTGGCTCCCTAAGTCTTCTTTCATGGAAACAAAGGGGGGGGGGGAGGGGGACACTCCTCGAAGTCCATTTTTGGCTAATTTTTTTTTTTTTTTTTTTTGTTCTATTAATTTTTATAATTTCCTATTTGTTTCTGGATTTGGATTTCAAAAAATTACATTATCAGGGTTGCCACGCACCTAGAAAACCTGGAATAGTCAGGGAAAACGAAAATCACCTAAAATGGTCAGGGGAATGTCGAGGAATATCACAAGTTGGTTGAAATTTCTGGAAATATCAGGGAATTCCTTCCATATTTTTCTTTCTGATAGGTGAAACTGCTGTACCATTCAGTCAAAAATGCTGCAGTTCGGTAAATGTTGCTTTCCGGACATGCTAATTTTCCGTACAGTTGAGAGAAAAAAAATTCAAGCTCATTTTTGAAGACTGAATCTGATAAGATTACAAAAGGAAAAGAAATATCCATATGAAATTACCATAAAGTTCTGATTTAATATCGTTGTTTTATTTTATCTTTTCCGGAAAAAAAAATCCAATCGCCGCTTAGCTAGATATTCTTGGTCTTTTCCACAATGCATCTGTGGTTTCATTAGTATCTTCATAGCCTTCATTCTGCATTTGTTTTTTCTTTTTCATGAAATAAATGGTTATAAAATTTTATTATTATTATTATTTTTTATTTTTTTATTTAATTTTTTTTTTTTTTTTTTTTTGAAAACATGCCAACATTGGCTTTGTTGAAAATTGCTTAATGCATTTGAGATTTCAGTCCTTTTTCAAAAAGTACCAATTGAAAATTGCTGATCTTTTAAAGCATTTGTAATCAATGTAATTAAATTTTTAGTTTATCTTAACTTAACCTAAATATTGATTAAAATTGATAATTTTTTAAAGCATTATTTGATTCATAAAGGAGGTTATTTACCTTAGAAATGTGTTGTGTTGGTATTTAATAATGTAGGTTGACATTCATTAACCTGGAATTTTCTCTAAAAGCAACTAGAAAACCTGAAAATGTCAGGGAATTTCGTTCTTGAACTTTTGTGGCAGCCCTTGTCACAAAAGTTCTTTTGTGTGATTGGAAGAATTATTTAAAAAGTCAAAAAATATGTAAAAACAATGCTAATTAAAATGTTTGATCTAAATGTTAATTTTGTTTTATCCCCCCATGTAAACTTTTTGCATGTTTTCTGACTATCCTTTTCTTTCAGGGATGCTGATGAAACTATTGCATGGATAACTGAAAAAGATCTTGTTCTATCATCTGATGATTATGGACGTGATTTAGTTAGTGTTCAAACATTGCAGCGTAAGCATGAAGGTATCGAGAGAGATTTAGCTGCTTTAGAAGACAAGGTATGTCACATTTAGATTTTAGTTTAAGTAAAGCTTTCAAATAATTATCTTATTTTTTAATGTGCATAATGTTGTTAATGTTGTTGATTCATTAATTAAAAATTGCATCATTAGTTTTGCACATTCAATAACTTTTTACATTAATCTTTTATGTAGCAAATTTCTCTCTCTCTTACATTTATACTCAAAAACCTATTGTTCAAAAAATATTTAGAGAGTTACTGCTCATGAATGTGAAATGCAAGTGTTTCTAAACTAATATACATAAACAAATGCAACAAATCCTTTTAGTGGAGATAGCACATTTTTGTTATTAAAATGTTACTCTCTACTTTAGTTTGGTTGTGGGCACTTTGAACAGCTTACTGGAAGAAGTTGTAATGAACAAGGAGGTAAATTGCTTTAAGCGAGCCATTGATCTTCATTGGGGGTTAGTAAATTGATTTGGATCAACCTAGCTAGACCTAGAGCCTGTTACTGGTCATCACATTTATATTTGTATAAATTATTTTTGAAAAATTGAAGAAAATCATACTTAAACTGGAAATTATGAAAAAGTCAAAAATCACGGAAAGCTTCCATGTCCCATACAAAGTTGGAGGTAAACCTGTAATTTTTGTTTTATAAAGAGAATTTAATGAAGAAAACATGATTAGTCCTATTACATCATCCAAATAGTTTACCAGAAAATGGATTTTTCTGGAAAGTATATTTTCTCACCACATCACTGCCGGATATCCTGCCTTAATTTGTCGGACATCCAGTCTTTAGTGGAGTGGCCGGATAGTTAAAAATCAATTGGATACCAGATAGTTACTGGATATTTGGTGCATTTCTAGTTTTTGCTAATTCTAATATTGTTCTCAATTTATTTTTCTTTTTTATCTAACTTTGTGAGTTTGAAGGATAAGTTTTAAAGAAAAATATTTTTTAAGTTATGCCTTTTCTAAATTAGTTGTTGCTTAATCTTTGGTTGAGATTTATTTATTTATTTTTGATTTTTAGGTAATGACTCTTGCTCAAGAAGCGGACAGATTGTGCAACATTCATCAAGACCATTCAAGTCAAATTCAGTGCAAAAATGCAGAAATTTCCAGTAACTGGGAGAGTTTAAAATCAAAGGTAAACAAAACTCTTCATGAGGTCTGCATTTTTCTCTCAACTCTTCATCATTATATATATATACTAGCAAAAATACCCGGTGTTGCCTGGGTCAGTAATAATAAGAAACAATAGTTACTTGCATTTGTTTTTTGTTTTAAGTAATAGAATTCAAAACACACCTTTTTGACGTGATTAAAAATCGAGCTTCTTCCTTACTGATAAAACTAAAATAGCAATCAGTATAAAGAACAAAATAGTATTGATTTAGAAACAAAAGCACGACATCTAAGCATATACAAATTTGAAGAATTTCCAAAATATGAAATTAATCTTCACATATTTAAAAAGATTTATCAGTTAATACTTTTTTTCTAACTTGGAGTCTAAAACCTTCTCTGTATGGCTATTGAAGTACAAAGGGTTTAAAAAAAATTAGCTGCCCGTAATCCCTTTATGCTTGCTTTAGTTATTTTGGGAAATTTCAATCATTGTGGGCTCTTGGTGCAATTTTACCAAATTTGCGGGAATCGTTTTGGGATATCTTCAATAATGCTCCCCCTCCTTTCCTTACTTTGTAAAATGATAGGTTACTAATTTTTGTTACAGAGATATTGTGGCCTGATGCTGAGATACTTTTGGTCACCATAAAATGGCGCTAAACAGTTTCATCCGAAATGTTTCCAAAATGAGTAGTAAAATTTGGCAATTGTTTAAAATTGTGCTAAAAGAAAAATTAATGGAAGTTTTTGTGCTGTTTATGGATTTGCCTAATTTAGTTGCTGGATTATTTCACACAGTAAAAAAAGTTTTTTAAAGATTTTTTGATTGGGGATATTTTGTTTACATGGTGAAAGTTGAGAAACATTGCGTAGTCTTTGGCTTCAAAAACAGCAACAGTTGAAAAACTGCCAAATACATCGGCTACTGAATCTTTCTGCAAAAATTTTGACGTTATTTTTGCTGGTTGATTGGATAATGAGTAAGTGTCCAATCAGCTTAAATAATAATTCAAAAAAAAAAAAAAACATTAATTACATTAAAGTTTTGTTTAAATGGAAAATGATCAGCCAAATCAATTTATTATTAGCCAATATTGTGGAAAAACGTTACTTTAAGATTTGACTTGAGAAAAGCCTCAAACAGTCATACGAAATGCAAAAATATTCAACAATACAACAATTCTAGCTATTAACTGAGAGTTGAGATGATACGTTAAGTAATGAATTGGGTTTTTGAAAGCCTTCAAACATGGAACAGAAAAGCTCATAGCTTATTTTTTATACAACTTAGAACTTTCTAACAAATGCCATCTTCAGCAGAAAGTTTAGCGTAACACATAATTTTAATATGTGCACGCATTTTTTCACCGCCATATTGGGGCATTTATGCAAAAATTGGGACTTAAATTAGAATAAAAAAGGAACTATCAATCGGATTTTTTTTCCAAACTGGTCTATAAACCTTCCCAGTATTAAAAAGAACAAATGGTGAAAGTTTCAGCCAAATCTGCTGGATAGTTTCTGAGATCTTAGGGAACAAACCCACAAATTTACCGACATCCATTTTTATATATATAGATATATTTTGAAGGAAAAAAATTAAGCTTTTTTTTTCACTTTCCTGCTAAACTATTAATCATAAATTCTTTCATTTTATTTATGTATCTAATTTAGCTCTTAACTATCAGATATATATAAAGAAAACACATCTAATGAAGATAATAAATTGTTTTTTTCCAGTTTACTTAAAGCTAAGAAGGCTGCATTACATTTGTTTTTTAAATTTATGTAGTATAAATATTTATAAAATATTTATCTTTATGCAGTCATATTTTTCAATAATTCCAACATAAGTAGGTACAAATTTACAGCTAACATTTTTAATAGGTGCTTTTTAAAATTTTGCCTAATGATATTGTAAATAAACAAGAAAAAAGTGTTGGTTTAAATCTAAGAAATTCTATATGCTGATGATACTATTTTGTTTAAGTTACATTGCTTTTTTGTTCTTACTAAGATAAAAATATTTCTTTCAGGCTCAAGAAAGACGTAGACGTTTAGATGAATCATATTTGCTTCATAGATTTTTGGCAGACTTCAGAGATTTGGTATCTTGGATTCATGATATGAAAGCAATCATTTCTGCCGATGAGCTTGCAAAAGATGTAGCTGGTGCTGAAGCTCTTCTAGAACGTCATCAGGAGCATAAAGTATCTATTTTACTTTATTTTTTTCATGCAAACCTCAATTTTATAGTAGTTCAGGGTTCATACGCTCCGGGAAAACCTGGTAATTGTCAGGGAAAATGACATAGTTAAAAATGTCAGGGAAAAATCAGGGAATTTTCCAAACTTGCACCCCAAAATTTTTTTTTCCAATTTTTTCCCAGGGAATTTTGTACCATGAGATCTAATCTTCATTTTAATCAATTTTCCTGAAATTTTTTAAAAAATTTGGGGCAGAATGACGCTGGCAATAAAGTGGCAACCCCAAAAAACTTTCGCAGTCGCCAATTTTGCCCCTCAATAGTTCCCAAGAAAAAGCTTCCTCGGGTGAACAGGAATTATGCACAAACTCAACAGGGGAGAAGACATTTGACTGCTTTGAAAGCACTAGCCTGAAGATGGGACCGTTGATCGAGGAAACTCGTTTTTTGAAAGGAAAGTCTTTTCAGCTACGTTTTCAATGTAGTCGCCATGTTTGGTCATTCACAAGTTGGAAGTAGACTCAATGCTTAAATACCTAATCTTCCAAAAAAAAAGCAGAATTGGGTGTTTTCTTTTCCTGCAAACTAATGAAAACAGCACAAAAAATGCAGTAAATTGTTTAAAAAAAAATTTTTTTTGAGCAATCACAATTGCTTATTGTTCTCACTTGACTGTTTTTGGCGTTCCTTTGATTTTTCCCATCGCCACCCTCCGCACCATCACAGTCGACGGGCTCCTCACGATGCTGCACCTCTAGCAAAAGCCGTCTCCAGGTTGCATCCACGTCCTACACACACGTGCATACATACACAACTACACACTCACACGCACACACAAACACATACACACACGCATACATACAGACACCCACCCACACATACACACAACTACCCACACATTCATGCTTGTTCACAGACACAAACACATATTCCTACACACTCATGCACATACCCCCCCCCCCCCCCCACAGACACAAACAAACATGC